>NC_060953.1:22954249-23007473 GCF_022045245.1 Lucilia cuprina | reverse complement strand
ACTGTCATAGCGTGAAAACTGTCAATGTTATTTGCAGCCATATTGGAACCTCAAACTACCGCGTTTTTAAAGCTGTGAAAATAATTCTACCGATCTATCCAATTGGCCTTTTTCTAAAAATATATTATTCAATAAATTATATACCAAAACAAATGGCAACTATAATGCAATAAAAAGATATATAAACGACTGCAATAACATGAAAACTATAAAAGATATTTGCAACCATATCGGAGCCTTAAATTACCGCATTTCTAAACCTGTACCAATAAATATACCGATCTATCCTATTTTTGTAAAACTCATTATGCCACAAATTATACACCAAAACAAAGTGCAACTGTAATGCTTTAAAATGATGCATAAACGATTGTCCTGGCATGAAAACTGTCAAAGTTATTTGCAACAATATCGGAACCTCAAATCACAGCGTTTTTAAACATAGAACAACAATTCTACCGATCCTTCAAATTGACTATTTTTTAGACGAACACATTATGCCACAAATGATAATGCTTTAAGATGGTTCATAAATGATTGCCATAGCATGAAGACTGCCAAAGTTATTCACAACCATATCGGAACTTCAAATTACCGCCTTTTTAAGCCTGGGAAAATAATTCTACCGATCTATCCAATTGGCCATTTTCTAAAAATACATTATGCAATAAATTATATACCAAAACAAATGGCAATTTTAATGCTTTAAAATGGTGCATAAACGACTGTCCTAGCACGAAAACTGCCAAAGTTAATTGCAACCATATCGGAACCTCAGATTACTGCGGTTATTAAACATAGAACAATAATTCTACCGATCTATCAAATTGACCAATTTGTAAAAAAACACATTATGCTACACATTATGCTAGCACGAAAACTGCCAAAGTTAATTGCAACCGTATGGGAACCTCAGATTACTGCGTTTATTAAACATAGAACAATAATTCTACCGATCTATCAAATTGACCAATTTCTAAAAATACACATTATGCTACAAATGATATACCATATTAAAGTGCAATCATAGTGCTTTAAAATGATGCCTAAATGACTGTCATAGCGTGAAAACTGCCAATGTTATTTGCAGCCATATCGGAACCTTAAAATACCGCGTTTTTAAAGCTGTGAAAATAATTCTACCGATCTATCCAATTAGCCATTTTCTAAAAATACTATTATGCAATAAATTATATACCAAAACAAATGGCAACTATAATGCAATAAAAAGATATATAAACGACTGCAATAACATGAAAACTATAAATGATATTTGCAACCATATCGGAGCCTTAAATTACCGCATTTCTAAACCTGTACCAATAAATATACCGATCTATCCAATTTTTTTAAAAATTCATTATGCCACAAATTATACACCAAAACAAAGTGCAACTGTAATGCTTTAAAATGATGCATAAACGATTGTTCTGGCATGAAAACTGTCAAAGTTATTTGCAACCATATCGGAACCTCAAATCACAGCGTTTTTAAACATAGAACAACAATTCTACCGATCCTTCAAATTGACCATTTTTTAGACGAACACATTATGCCACAAATTATATACCAAATTAAAGTGCAATCATAATGCTTTAAAATGATGCATAAATGACTGTCATAGCATGAAAACTGTCAAAGTTATTCACAACCATATCGGAACCTCAAATTACCGCCTTTTTAAACCTGGGAAAATAATTCTACCGATCTATCCAATTGGCCATTTTCTAAAAATGCATTATGCAATAAATTATATACCAAAACAAATGGCAATTTTAATGCTTTAAAATGGTGTATAAACGACTGTCCTAGCACGAAAACTGCCAAAGTTAATTGCAACCATATGGGAACCTCAGATTACTGCGTTTATTAAACATAGAACAATAATTCTACCGATCTATCAAATTGACCAATTTCTAAAAATACACATTATGCTACAAATGATATACCATATTAAAGTGCAATCATAATGCTTTAAAATGATGCCTAAATGACTGTCATAGCGTGAAAACTGTCAATGTTATTTGCAGCCATATCGGAACCTTAAAATACCGCGTTTTTAAAGCTGTGAAAATAATTCTACCGATCTATCCAATTAGCTATTTTCTAAAAATATATTATGCAAGAAATTATATACCAAAACAAATGGCAACTATAATGCAATAAAAATATATGTAAACGACTGCTATAACATGAAAACTATAAAAGATATTTGCAATCATATCGGAGCCTTACATTGCCGCATTTCCAAACCTGTACCAATAAATATACCAATTTTTGTAAAAATTCATTACGCCACAAATTGTACACCAAAACAAAGTGCAACTGTAATGCTTTAAAATGATGCATAAACGATTGTCCTGGCATGAAAACTGTCAAAGTTATTTGCAACCATATCGGAACCTCAAATCACAGCGTTTTTAAACATAGAACAACAATTCTACCGATCCTTCAAATTAACCATTTGTTAGACGAACGGAAGTAGCTAGCGAGCTGAAATTTTGCACAGATACTTATAGTTGATCCAGTTTGTTTGGTATTGAAAATGGGCAATATCGGTTCACGATTTCGCCTAGCCCCCATATAAGGCCTCCTTTAGAAAATTACATTATCGCCAATAACTGACTAACAAAAGCATCAATAGCGCTGTAATTCGGCACAAACATGTTTTATGGGGACATAAATCTTTTCATAGAATTTCATAAGGATCGGTTCATAATTGACCCTACCCCCCATACAAACTACCCTTCAGAAAATGACTTTATCGTTCACAACTGACTAACAGAAGCATCAATAGCGGTGTAATTCGGCACAAACATGTTTTATGGTGACATAAATCTCTTCGTAGAATTTTATAAGGATCGGTCCATAATTGACCCTACCCCCCATATAAAGTCCCCTTCAGAAAATGACTTTATCGCCAATAACTGGCTAAGAGAAGCATCAATAGCAGTGAAATTCGACACAAACATGTTTTATAGGGACATAAATCTGTTCATAGAATTTCATAAGGATCGGTCCATAATTGACCCTACCCCCCATACAAAGTACCCTTCAGAAAATTACTTTATCGCTCACAACTGACTAACAGAAGCATCAATAGCGGTGTAATTCGGCACAAACATGTTTTATGGGGACATAAATCTTTTCGTAGAATTTTATAAGGATCGGTTCATAATTGACCCTACCCCCATATAAAGACCCCTTCAGAAATTGACTTTGTCGCTCATAACTGGCTAAGAGAAGCATCAATAGCGGTGAATTCGGCATGAAACAAACATGTTTTATGGTCTCATAAATCTCTTTGTAGAATTTTATAGGATAATTGACCCTATGCATAATTGACCCTATCCCACCTATAACGTCCCTTTCAGAAAACGACTTTAATGCTCATATCTACCTTAAGAAGCATATATATAACAATAATATTCGACATATAAAAGTTTTATGGGAACTAAAATCATTTTCTTAAATGAGTCCATTATTATATGATGAGTCCATTTTTATGTAACCCCCTAATAATGTGCCCTTTAAACAACGAATTCAACGCTCATTACTACAAAATTCTACATACACAAGTTTCGTGCGAGCCAAAATCTCCCTATCAAATTTTATAAGGATCGATCCTTATTGAAAGTAAGAATATCGGTTCACGTTTTCTCCTATCCCTATTAAAATGCCCCCTTCAGAAAATGACTTTATCGCTAAGAGATGTATGCTCATATCTGCTCATAACATATCTGCTCATAACATATATATAAAGCAATAAAATTCGACATAAAAAAGTTTTATAGGAAACAAAATCATTTTCATAAATTTAACGAAAATGGATTTATAATTGACCTTACCAAGGTCCCCTTCTGAAAATGACTTTAAGACATATTACTGACCCAAAAATGTAAGTACATCAGTAAAATTCTACATAAACATGAATGATTTGATGGTGGGTATATAAGATTCGGCATGGCCGAATATAACATTCTTACTTGTTAAACCTGGGAAAATAATTCTACCGATCTATCCAATTGGCCATTTTCTAAAAATACATTATGCAATAAATTATATACCAAAACAAATGGCAATTTTAATGCTTTAAAATGGTGCATAAACGACTGTCCTAGCACGAAAACTGCCAAAGTTAATTGCAACCATATCGGAACCTCAGATTACTGCGTTTATTAAACATAGAACAATAATTCTACCGATCTATCAAATTGACCAATTTCTAAAAATACACATTATGATACAAATGATATACCATATTAAAGTGCAATCATAATGCTTTAAAATGATTCATAAATGACTGTCATAGCGTGAAAACTGTCAATGTTATTTACAGCCATATTGGAACCTCAAACTACCGCGTTTTTAAAGCTGTGAAAATAATTCTACCGATCTATCTAATTGGCCATTTCCTAAAAATATATTATGCAATAAATTATATATCAAAACAAATGGCAACTATAATGCAATAAAAAGATATATAAACGACTGCAATAACATGAAAACTATAAAAGATATTTGCAACCATATCGGAGCCTTAAATTACCGCATTTCTAAACCTGTACCAATAAATATACCGATCTATCCTATTTTTGTAAAACTCATTATGCCACAAATTATACACCAAAACAAAGTTCAACTGTAATGCTTTAAAATGATACATAAACGATTGTCCTGGCATGAAAACTGTCAATGTTATTTGCAACCATACGGGAACCTCAAATCACTGCGTTTTTAAATATAGAACAACAATTCTACCGATCGTTCAAAATAATTCTACCGATCTATCCAATTAGCCATTTTCGAAAAATATATTATGCAACAAATTATATACCAAAACAAATGGCAACTATAATGCAATAAAAATATATATAAACGACTGCTATAACACGAAAACTATAAAAGATATTTGCAACCATATCGGAGCCAAACCTGTACCAATAAATATACCGATCTATCCAATTTTTGTAAAAATTTATTATGCCACATATTGTACACCAAAACAAAGTGCAACTGTAATGCTTTAAAATGATGCATAAACGATTGTCCTGGCATAAAAACTGTCAAAGTTATTTGCAACCATATCGGAACCTCAAACTACCGCCTTCTAAAACCTGGGAAAATAATTCTACCGATCTATCCAATTGGCCATTTTCTAAAAATACATTATGCAATAAATTATATACCAAAACAAATGTCAATTTTAATACATTAAAATGGTGCATAAACGATTGTCCTAGCACGAAAACTGCCAAAGTTAATTGCAACCATATCGGAACCTCAGATTACTGCGTTTATTATACATAGAACAATAATTATACCGATCTATCAAATTAAATAATTTCTAAAAATACACATTATGCTACAAATGATTTACCATATTGAAGTGCAATCATAATGCTTTAAAATGATTTATAAATGACTGTCATAGCGTGAAAACTGTCAATGTTATTTGCAGCCATATTGGAACCTCAAACTACCGCGTTTTTAAAGCTGTGAAAATAATTCTACCGATCTATCTAATTGGCCATTTTCTAAAAATATATTATGCAAAAAATTATATATCAAAACAAATGGCAACTATAATTCAATAAAAAGATATATAAACGACTGCAATAACATGAAAACTATAAAAGATATTTGCAACCATATCGGAGCCTTAAATTACCGCATTTCTAAACCTGTACCAATAAATATACCGATCTATCCTATTTTTGTAAAACTCATTATGCCACAGACTATACACCAAAACAAAGTTCAACTGTATTGCTTTAAAATGATACATAAACGATTGTCCTGGCATGAAAACTATCAATGTTATTTGCAACCATACGGGAACCTCAAATCACAGCGTTTTTAAATATAGAACAACAATTCTACCGATCGTTCAAATTGACCATTTTTTAGACGAACACATTATGCCACATATGATATACCAAATTAAAGTGCAATCAAAATGCTTTAAAATGATGCATAAATGACTATCATAGCGTGAAAACTGTCAATGTTATTTGCAGCCATATCGGAACCTTAAAATACCGCGCTTTTAAAGCTGTGAAAATAATTCTACCGATCTATCCAATTAGCCATTTTCTAAAAATACATTATGCAATAAATTATATACCAAAACAAATGGCAATTTTAATGCTTTAAAATGGTGCATAAACGATTGTCCTAGCACGAAAACTGCCAACGTTAATTGCAACCATATCGGAACCTCAGATTACTGCGTTTATTAAACAAAGAACAATAATTCTACCGATCTATCAAATTGACCAATTTGTAAAAACACACATTATGCTACAAATGATATACCATATTAAAGTGCAATCATAATGCTTTAAAATGATTCATAAATGACTGTCATAGCGTGAAAACTGTCAATGATATTTGCAGCCATATTGGAACCTCAAACTACCGCGTTTTTAAAGCTGTGAAAATAATTCTACCGATCTATCCAATTGGCCATTTTCTAAAAATATATTATGCAATATATTAAATACCAAAACAAATGGCAACTATAATGCAATAAAAAGATATATAAACGACCGCAATAACATGAAAATTATAAAAGATATTTGCAACCATATCGGAGCCTTAAATTACCGCATTTCTAAACCTGTACCAATAAATATACCGATCTATCCTATTTTTGTAAAACTCATTATGCCACAAATTATACACCAAAACAAAGTTCAACTGTAATGCTTTAAAATGATACATAAACGATTGTCCTGGCATGAAAACTGTCAATGTTATTTGCAACCATATGGGAACCTCAAATCACAGCGTTTTTAAACATAGAACATCAATTTTACCGATCTTTCAAATTGACCATTTTTTAGAGGAACACATTATGCCACAAATGATATACCAAATTAAAGTGCAATCAAAATGCTTTAAAATGATGCATAAACGACTATCATAGCGTGAAAACTGTCAACGTTATTTGCAGCCATATCGGAACCTTAAAATACCGCGTTTTTAAAGCTGTGAAAATAATTCTACCGATCTATCCAATTAGCCATTTTCTAAAAATATATTATGCAACAAATTATATACCACAACAAATGGCAACTATAATGCAATAAAAAGATATATAAACGACTGCTATAACATGAAAACTATAAAAGATATTTGCAACCATATCGGAGCCTTAAATTACCGTATTTCCAAACCTGTACCAATAAATATACCGATCTATCCAATTTTTTTAAAAATTCATTATGCCACAAATTGTACACCAAAACAAAGTGCAACTGTAATGCTTTAAAATGATGCATAAACGACTGTCCTAGCACGAAAACTGCCATAGTTATTTGCAACCATATAGGAACCTCAGATTACTGCGTTTATTAAACATAGAACAATAATTCTACCGATCTATCAAATTGACCAATTTCTAAAAATACACATTATGCTACAAATGATATACCATATTAAAGGGCAATCATAATGCTTTAAAATGATTCATAAATGACTGTCATAGCGTGAAAACTGTCAATGTTATTTGCAACCATATTGGAACCTCAAACTACCGCGTTTTTAAAGCTGTGAAAATAATTCTACCAATCTATCCAATTGGCCATTTTCTAAAAATATATTATGCAATAAATTATATACCAAAACAAATGGCAACTATAATGCAATAAAAAGATATATAAACGACTGCAATAACATGAAAACTAAAAAAGATATTTGCAACCATATCGGAACCTTAAATTACCGCATATCTAAACCTGTATCAATAAATATACCGATCTATCCTATTTTTGTAATACTCATTATGCCACAAATTATACACCAAAACAAAGTTCAACTTTAATGCTTTAAAATGATGCATAAACGACTGTCCTGGCATGAAAACTGTCAGCGTTTTTTGTAACCATATGGGAACCACAAATCACAGCCTTTTTAAACATAAAACAACAATTCTACCGATCCTTCAAATTGACCATATACCAAATTAAAGTGCAATCATAATGCTTTAAAATGATGCATAAATGACTGTCATAGCATGGAAACTGTCAAAGTTATTCACAACCATATCGGAACTTCAAATTACCGCCTTTTTAAACCTAGGAAAATAATTCTACTGATCTATCCAATTGGCCATTTTCTAAAAATACAATATGCAATATATTATATACCAAAACAAATGGCAATTTTAATGCTTTAAAATGCTGCATAAACGACTGTCCCAGCACGAAAACTGCCAAAGCTAATTGCAACCATATCGAAACTTCAGATTACTGCGTTTATTAAACATAGAACAATAATTCTACCGATCTATCAAATTGACCAATTTCTAAAAATACACATTATGCTACCGATCCTTCAAATTGACCATTTTTTAGACGAACACATTATGCCACAAATGATATACCAAATTAAAGTGCAATCATAATGTTTTAAAATGATGCATAAATGACTGTCATAGCATGGAAACTGTCAAAATTATTCACAACCATATCAGAACTTCAAATTACCGCCTTTTTAAACCTGGGAAAATAATTCTACCGATCTATCCAATTGGCAATTTAATGCTTCAAAATGGTGCATAAACGACTGTCCTAGCACGAAAACTGCCAAAGTTAATTCGGAACCTCAGATTACTGCGTTTATTAAACATAGAACAGTAATTATACCGATCTATCAAATTGATCAATTTGTAAAAACACACATTATGCTACAAATGATATACCATATTAAAGTGCAATCATAATGCTTTAAAGTAATGCTTAAATGACTGTCATAGCGTGAAAACTGTCAATGTTATTTGCAGCCATATCGGAACCTTAAAATACCGCGTTTTTAAAGCTGTGAAAATAATTCTACCGATCTATCCAATTGGCCATTTTCTAAAAATATATTATGCAACAAATTATATACCAAAACAAATGGCAACTATAATGCAATAAAAAGATATATAAACGACTGCAATAACATAAAAACTGTAAATGATATTTGCAACCATATCGGAGCCTAAAATTACCGCATTTCTAAACCTGTACCAATAAATATACCGATCTATCCTATTTTTGTAAAAACTCATTATGCCACAAATTATACACCAAAACAAAGTGCAACTGTAGTGCTTTAAAATGATGCATAAACGATTGCCCTGACATAAAAACTGTCAATGTTATTTGCAACCATATGGGAACCTCAAATCACAGCGTTTTTAAACATAGAACAACAATTCTACCGATCCATCAAATTAACCATTTTTTAGACGAACATATTATGCCACAAATGATATACCAATATAAAGTACAATCATAATGCTCTAAAATGATGCATAAATGACTGTCATAGCATGAAAACTGTCAAAGTTATTCACAACCATATCGGAACCTCAAATTACCGCCTTTTTAAAACCTGGGAAAATAATACTACCGATCTATCCAGTTGGCCATTTTCTAAAAATACATTATGCAATAAATTATATACCAAAACAAATGGCAATTTTAATGCTTTAAAATGGTGCATAAACGACTGTACTAGCACGAAAACTGCCAAAGTTAATTGCAGCCATATCGGAACCTCAGATTACAGCGTTTATTAAACATAGAACAATAATTCTACCGATCTATCAAGTTGACCAATTTCTAAAAATACACATTATGCTACAAATGATATACCATATTAAAGTGCAATCGTAATGCTTTAAAATGATTCATAAATGACTGTCATAGCGTGAAAACTGTCAATGTTATTTGCAGCCATATTGGAAACTCAAATCACAGCGTTTTTAAAGCTGTGAAAATAATTCTACCGATCTATCCAATTGGCCATTTTCTAAAAATATACTATGCAATAAATTATATACCAAAACAAATGGCAACTATAATGCAATAAAAAGATATATAAACGACTGCTATAACATGAAAACTATAAAAGATATTTGCAACCATATCGGAGCCTTAAATTACCGCATTTCTAAACCTATACCAATAAACATACCTATCTATCCAATTTTTTTAAAAATTCATTATGCCACATATTATACACCAAAACAAAGTGCAACTGTAATGCTTTAAAATGATGCATAAACGATTGTTCTGGCATGAAAACTGTCAAAGTTGTTTACAACCATAGCGGAACCTCAAATCACAGCGCACAGTGGTATAGGAAAAAAAAAGAGGGAAATAATTCGGTAACTTCTAAACGGTTAATCCGATTTTAATGAAATTTGGTATGCACAAAAAGGAGGTGTTGTCGGAGCCTTAAATTACGCATTTCGGTTCATATATGGTCATAGCTCTCATGCTAGGTCCCCTCCAGAATATCACTTAGATTCACAATGAATATAAATAATAATGACATAGATACAGAATTTTAAAATTTTGTCTTCATATACATAATTGAACATAACTCCCATACAAAGTCCTTTTACGAAAATCTCTTAAACGCATATTACTTATTACCAGGGAAACCGAAAACATGCTCTAAAAAAGTGTTTTAAGCGCTTTAAATATGCCGTAAAAATTCAAATTATGCTCTTAAAATTTAAAAAAAAATAAAATTTTTTATTATTTTTTAACATTGAAAAGTTCAAAAAGACTGAAATTGTAATGAAGTAATAAATGTTTAATGTCATATTCTATATCCTACATTTTTTTATAAATGTTTCATCTCATAGTTTGAAGAACTAGTATAATAGAATTCCGTTTTACGTTCAGATAACCAATAAATAATATGAAACCATTTGGTCCCCAAAAAACATATTTCAAACGACAAAGTTTGACACATTTATTACAATTGTATTCATAGCTTTTAAACTGACATTTTAATCGGTGTTGTCATAAATTCCAATAATTATTTTTTTAACTATAAAAATGGATTGGTCTCATGAAATCAAAAGTAATCGGTTTTATGTCCGATTTAAAATATAATGCTTTATTGAATAAAAAACTATAACATAACGAATTTTTTTTCAAAATTGTAAAATAGGCCAAAAATTAATTAATTAATTAATTATAAAAACGAAAACAAGCGAAAACATCAAAATATGCACTAAAAGAGTAAAATATGCTCTAAAAACTCGAAAATATGCCTTAAATATGCTAAAAAGTCAAATCATGCTAAATCTTATGGGTAAAATATGCAAAAATATGCTCTAACAAATCGATGCCAAAATTCTCAAATTGATCTGAAACGTGTAAATATCTTATCCATGAGTCCATACGACGCACCACAAAAAACATGCATTTGCATAATTTGGTTTCCCTGCTTATTACCAAATAAAGCTATTGATACAAAATTTTGATTAATTTTTTACCATCGGTCTATAATTAATCGTATTTAACAAGTATTTAACATTATCAATTTGTGTAGAACAAAATATATATGTATTTTGAAAATCCTTAAATCTTTCATTCATAAATATCACTAAGCGCTATAAAAATATAAAGAAAATGGCGTTTGTAATGTTCAAAAATC
Source organism: Lucilia cuprina (assembly GCF_022045245.1). Classification (NCBI taxonomy): domain Eukaryota; kingdom Metazoa; phylum Arthropoda; class Insecta; order Diptera; family Calliphoridae; genus Lucilia; species Lucilia cuprina. Next base: position 22,996,025 of record NC_060953.1, on the reverse strand, counting down.
TTGCAATTGCAATAGATTTAAATCTTGGGATTTTTCTATTTAAGACATGAGAAAACTCATTTCTACAAATATTTGAACAATTAGAAAAGTGTTAATATAAAAGTAGCTGGTGGAGGGTATTTTAGATTCGACTCAGCCGAATAAAGCACTCTAATTTGTTTTTATATATGGGGCATTTCACGTCAAGTGAACCAACTTTTGAAATCGATGTCTTTCGATCGCGATGAAATTTGCACCATAGTTAGTTCTATTGGATAGTAATTCAGACACAATTTTTCAACAAGATCGCTCGTGAACTTTCTAAATTAGAGGCGGTCAAAATTTGACATTTTGGCCATGCAGGTGTTTTTTCTCATCCATGTAACTTATTACCTATTGTTCATAGCAAAATGTGTCCCAAATAGTTTAGATAGCTATTTATGCAATCTTTCGAAAAAAAAAATTAAAAAATTTAATAAAATATTTTTGTTTTTTTTTTTTAATCAAAAACATTTTTGACTTATTTTTCAAAATGGGCCCTTTCTATTTTTTTATTTATTTTAAGAAAGCTTAGTCTTTTCCTAAGCGACCTATATGTTCGCTTAGTGGGATGCGAGTGGGATATCCATCAAAAAAATATTTTGTAACTCAAGATTTAAGTTTTTTGAATTCTTTTGCAAAATCAAAAACTTTGTTGACATTTTTTTAAAAAAATGGACCCATTTTTTAATTTTATTTTTTTTATTTTTTGCTCAGAAGAAAACTTATGTGTTTTCCTTTAACACCCTTTTTGTCGCTTAGTGGGATGCGAGTGGAATATCTATAAAAAAATGTTTTGTAACTCAAGACATACAATTTTTTACTTTTTTTTTTTTTGAAAAATCAAAAATCTTTTTGACTTTTTTTTTCCAAAATGGACTCATTTTTTTAATTTTTTTTTAAAGAAAGCTCGATAAAAGCCTCGATACTGTAATACCCATAATATGTTAACCTCAGGAATAAAAATCACTTTTTCTCATATTGCACCCCTCCAGTTTTTTGAATTCTTTTGCAAAATCAAAAACTTTGTTGACATTTTTTTAAAAAAATGGACCCATTTTTTAATTTTATTTTTTTTTTTTTTGCTCAGAAGAAAACTTATGTGTTTTCCTTTATTTTTTGATGAAATTTTCAGAGGTTGTCTAGGATTTTTGCTCATATCTCCGTTATTTACCGACCGATTTTGCTTATTTTAAATAGCGATCATCTCGAAAGCATGTCTAATAGAATTATTGAAGATTCGGATCTCGCCGATATCTGGGGTCCTCTAAAAACTGATTTCAACAGACAGACGGACAGACAGACAGACGGACATGGCTTAATCGACTCCGCTATCTATAAGGATCAAGAATATATATACTTTATAGGGTCGGAAAATTATATTATAGAAATTACAAACGGAATGACAAACTTATATATACCCTTCTCACGAAGGTGAAGGGTATAAAAACCAATATTTGATACTGCAAAAAACGTTTAAAATGAACGCTATTAATGCAATTAATAATATTCGTAAGTACAATAATTACATTCTTAATTTCAAAATAATACGTAAATATGTATAACTTTTAAGATTATATTGCCCAAACAAGATCTACAAAATTTTACAATCGAAGGACGGATCCATTCGCGCTATCCGATGAGAGAATAATACCCCTTTCTATAACGTTTAGAAAACAAAAAATTTCAGAGGTCGTTTATTAGGTGATTCAGGATACAAATTACAACCATACCTCTTTACTCCTTTGTTAAGACCTCAAAGGAAAAAAAGAGATAAAGTATAATAAAGCTCATATAGCAACGAGAAATACGGTGGAACCATGCTTCGGGGTATGAAAGCAGAGATTTTGTTGCTTGCTGGATGGATTAACAGTAAATCTGGAAAATGGAAAAACTTTAATTATAGCTCTGACTGTTCTTCACAATATTGATATATTTTAGATGATTCTAACATAGATGTGACAATTGATATACAAAATATATTGGAAGAAAATTAAAAATAATTGTATGGAACAACAAGATACCCGGTCAAAAATTATTTTAAATAGTTTTATTCAAAAACACTTTTAGCTTTATATATGTATGCATTTATTAATATAAATTTTTATAATAATAAATATATCAATCATTATTTTGGTTCTGATCAATTTATTTTCTAGGTCCAGATTTAGACCTCCCTTTTTCTCATTTTCAACTTGCAGAATGTGAAGCTCTTTGCGGCATTGCGATTCTATATCAGCAATGGATTTAATTTTTTCGTCGTGCATATTTGTTTTTGGTTCCTTCTAAAAACATATTTTAAAATCACATGATATATCTATTTTTTTTATTTTTTATATCGGTAGATATATATGTATTAATAATTTTACCTTTTTCTTTACTGAGATAAATTCATTCTTTATTTCAGCCGTGCTAACAATATTTACTGTTGCGTTGTATTCTTGTCCCGGCATTGTTCCATTGTTGTTCACTGTTATATTATCTTCTGGTACCGAAGATAAATCAACTTTTTCCGTCTATAAATAAAACGAAAATGTACATAAGTTTTCCTTTGAATAAAAAATTATGCGTTCCTTTACATACGTTTTCAGAATTACTTTGACTTCATTTAACACATTGGTATTTATCTAAGTTTAAAATTTAAAGAAGTGTTTTAGTTTAGTAACAGGGAAAGTAAAAATACATGTTTGTATGTATATATATTTGGACATCTCATACCTCAGTAATAATAGCATCACAAACGAACTCATTTGGTAACCAAACGCTAAGTTCGTTGGCCAATAATGTAGATTCAATGAACGTGGACAACCTTGACATAAATTGTTGAAACTAGAAATTCTAATCTCATTAACTAATCTTAATTTAATAAAATTAATATACATATTTTTCTTGCAGTTCCATCCATACTTTTTTCTTCCTTTGGTTGGTGTTTGTGTCCGTACTCTTGTCCTCTATTTGATCAACACGTTCCTTTATATCTAATAATAAAATCTATATACAAAATTAAAAAATATGGATAAATCTTTGCTTTAACAAAATTAATGATTAATTACTTTATTTTCCGGTATCCAATTGTCTCCACGCTTCCTTTTATATTATCTTTAATATCTTCTGTTTCCATTTTCACAAAAATTAATTGAAAATTTTATTTCAAAATTGTATAACTGACAACTAAAAAATGAAGTGTTGCCAGTAAAAACACTAAACATTTGAAAGAAATGGTTATACTAATAAATTATATATTAAAGGTTTCTGAATATTGTATTTTATTAAGAGTTTATAACACAAAAATGCTTTAATAACTACAAAAGGTAATAAACCGAAAATAATTTTTTTTATAAATAAGGCTGATACAGTATAATGTTGCATTCTTGTGGCTGACAGCAAAAGTAACACTTTCGCAGGAGAGAATATCTGAGATACAGTTTGTTGTCCGTTACCAAAATAAATTTACGACCAAAAATATATCTTTAAAACTTGTTAACGCCGAATATTATGGCGTAGGTATCTTTGCTATATATCTGTTGTGTAGCCGATAGCGTTTGTGAAGCAAACTGTATTGAACGCTCTGATCCGTTTGCATATATGTGTCTTTTTATTTCCTTGAAAAAATTCTCACAGTAGCTATTCCAATTAAAAGTTACACCGTTCCTTAACACTTAAGTGTTGTATATAGTAGTTTATAATAGTAGTTTATCATATCTACGAATGCCCGCACTTCATAATTATTACTTGGTTATCATGTTTTCTATATCTGTAATTTTGTTTTTTACTTTTCCAATACTATGTTTATTAATTCTATATATTAATTCCACAATACTCAATTTCATCCTTCATCGATTCTGATTTGTTAGCATTTATACTCATATAATGTCTCGCTAAACGCTTCAACACTATTCTCTCGAGTAATTTGTCATATTCAGCGGTAATTTTGATATCATCAAGAAATACGGACACACCTGGAATATAAAGAAGCAACTGTTTAATAAATCGCAGCAATATCGCGGGTGCGCAAGCTACCCCAAACATCATTCTAGTTGGTCTAAAAAGGCCCTTATGCGTATAATTATACCCTTCAGCTTCGTGAGAAGGGTATATATAAGTTTGTATTTCCGTTTGTAATTTCTATAATATAATTTCCCGACCCTATAAAGTATATATATTCTGGATCCTTATAGATAGCGGAGTCGATTAAGCCATGTCCGTCTGTCTGTCTGTTGAAATCAGTTTTTAGAGGACCCAAGATATCGGCGAGATCCGAATCTTCAATAATTCTATTAGACATGCTTTCGAGAAGATCGCTATTTAAATCAGCAAAATCGGTCGGTAAATAACGGAGATATGAGCAAAAATCCGAGACAACCTCTGAAAATTTCATCAAAAAATTGTTATAAAAGCAACAACAACACTGTATATAGAAAAAGAAGTACACGTGTGTGTGTAGATGTATTTGGTTTTATTCAGCTGTGTATTTTTTTGTATGTTTGGAATCCAAACATACAAAGTATACACAGCAAAAAAATAAGATTTGCATTTTTTGTTAAAATAAAATAATTTTCCCTTTTGTTTTGCAAATATATTTTTTAATGTATAGAAAAAAGAAGTATTTAAAACGTTTTCAATTATATGAAAGTAGATTGTGAGTTATTGTACAATAATTTTATATGCGAATAATGTAAGTTTAAAATTTAAAACTAACACAAAATTTTTCCAAGTGCTTTTTAAAACAATTTTTTTTTACGATTAACAAAAACAAAATCTACGTCTCGTCAATGTTTACCAGCAATGAATACGAAAGTGTTGTTGTTTTACTCTTTCTTGTATACTGTTAAGAACAACAACAACGTATTGCTAAGGTTAAGCGCATATAAGTGTATAGAAAACACACTGTCTATTGCTAAGCGCATTTACAAAAACAAAAGAGTACCAAGCGCATAGGGCTTGGGCACCCTTGGTTTGGATGCTGTTGGCGTCATTGCATTGTTATTTTTGTTTTGTTTTTCTGTGTTTTTCGTTATGTATGTTTAGATGTTTGTTGGTTTAGATGCCTTGTGTATTTTGTGTTTTATTTCGTTTAGCGTTGTTGTTGTTCTTTTTGTTTAGCTTTTGATTTAATAATAATGTAGTCGGGAAAAAATTTAAAATTCATAAAAGATGTTTAAAATACACTATGGTGAAGGGTATATAAGATTCGGCACAGCCGAATATAGCACTCTTACTTGTTTTAAGGTATGTCTGTCATCTGGGTGGACCTCCATTTGTAAAAGCGCTTGACACAAATCCATTTTTGTAAATTTTTGACCCCTTGACATTGTACTGAATAATTCCTCAATTGTTGGTAGGGGATACAATAGGAATATTGTACCAATTTACTTTTATTGTTCTTAATCACTCCCGACCAAGCAACGGTCCCCTTTTTGACTTTACAATATACAACTTCAATGTTGGTGAATTCGATGGCATTGGTCCCTACCACCTCTTCACATTGTACTCTTCCTAATTTTGATTTTGTTTGCTGTTTGGAAATTTGTTCTCAACATCAGTCCCCGCATGAAGCGGTTGTACATTATTTAAATTTTCTTTGTTGCTATTAGGAATATTGTACCAATTTACTTTATTGTTGCTCGGCTGAATCGATATTGTGCTCCTCCTCAATTTGATTCACTTGGCGCTTTGCTTTAAAACATGCGGGTCTAAAATGATCTTTTAGGTCGCAAAAGATGCATACTCTATCCTTATGCATTCGTTTTCTAAATGTTGGCTGCTTCCACAACGATAACAATTCCTTTTTATAATGGTTTTCGGCAATCATTAGATGTGATTGTTGCAATTCCTCTCTATCTTTTTCGGCACATTCATATGTCTTAGCTCTGGCAGTGCTGTTTCCAAAGTTAGTTGATTACGTAAGGCTGTACTTAGATGTGTGCCAAAATTGCAATGTATTGCCATCTTTCATAAACCATTAAATATTCCTTTCATGACTCATCCGGCTTCTGCTTACGTATATGGAATCTGTAGTTGGCTAATATTTCATTAGGTTTCGGGTAATAATATTCGCTCAAAATGGATTTAATATCACTGTACGTTTTATTTTTCGGGACCTCTGGTAATAATGTATCTTATTTTATGTTATATGTATCCATACCCATGTAACATAGTAAATAGTAAATAATTCTTCTTTTTTGCGATATCACAATTAAAAATTTCCAAGGCCGTCTCACAACGATTGGACACATTAGCATTAAACGATTCCATATGCTTGTGGTTATAAAATGCGAAAATTTTGGCAGAGATTGTGCTACAAATATTGAAATTTTCTTATAAATAAATAGTAATCTTTATGAAATTGTCTTTTTAAAAATACCGCTAAAATACGTTTTCATTACAACTACCGTTACCACAAAAATACATACTTAATCTCATCTTTATACGTTCTTACATAGTCAGGGCCCTACATGCTAAATTTAATGTTTCTAGGTTCAATATTATAGAAAATTTAAAAAGTATATAAAAGAGAATATAAATGAAAATATGTGTACTTTGCACTGAAAAAAATTTATGGTTGTACATATTTCTGTAATTTATATTATTAGTACTATAAATGAATAACAGAATGAATGTATGAATTGTTATATGTATCTGTTGATGAAAGTATGTATTGATGTACATTTTGATGTAAAAATGGTTGATGAATGTATGTACATATGTAGGTATTGATATATGTATATAGTTTGTGTATGTATTAAATGTATCTAATAGGTACTCAAATGATTAACAGTCGATCGTTTAATCGTTACAATTTAAGCGATTATTTGCTTAAACAAATAAAAATAAATAATTTGTAGTCTAATAGTCTAATAGATATTTCTATAAAAAGCATTCATACATTAATTTTTAATGGCTTTTGAATATATTCTCTGTGTATCATTTCATAAAGAGAGCTACTAAATTAAATTGTTTTTATTTTGTGTATAGTTTGTTTTGTTGTTGAGAATATTTGTATTGCGTGTGTATAAGTGAGAATAACACATTGCCCGCAAGGGCATGTTTGGCCGCCAATGGTTTATAAATAAGAAATCACAATAACAAAAAATTTACTTTTTGATACTGTGTTGTGTTTATTGTTTTGTATAAGCATGCATGAAAAATGTAAATTTTTCATGAAATTTTTAGATGTTGCCTCGGATTCTTACTCAAATTCGTTATTTATGGGCTGATTTTAAATAGCGTTTTATTCGATCGTATTTTCGATAGAATTATTGAAAATTCGGATTCCGCAGATATCTGGGGTCTTCTGAAAACTGATTTCAACATACACACAGACAGACGGACTTGTCTAAATCGACTCCGCTATCTATAAGGAAATATATATTCCTTATAGGGTCGGAAAATTATATTATAAAAATTACAAACTTCTCACGAAGGTGAATGGTATAAAAATGTATTAATGTACAGCCAACCTAATGCTGACTATACGTATGTATTATACATACCCATGTCAATTTCTGGTATGTATGTAGGTTAGGTTGATAGTAGGATATATACTACATCAAATCCGAAGAAATACACCTAGGCCACTATCGGGCCTGCTGTGCGCACCTTATCATGAAAAAAAGGAACTGATTAAATTATTTTTCAGGGTTCAGGAACTCAGTTTCCTGAACATAATTGCTAAGAATCTTCCAATCAGTGTTAGTTAGGAATATTATTTCCGGAATAACATCACTTCCAAGATACTTGAATCTAACTTCGACAATGCCTGGCAGTGGCAAAGAAAGTGCTTCAGAGTTTCACTGTCCTCTCCACATGCTCTACATACAGTTAATCACAAAAATAAGTATACAGAAATACTGATATTGGTTTTATTAAAAAAAGGATATTATTTAAAAAAACCAAAAAGTAACACATTCCCTGGTTGGGTACATTGAAAAGTACATGAGCTATGGTAACTTCACTCTGGTTGCCTTTCTCGATATTGAGGGCGCTTTTAATAACGTCAGATCCTCACCTATCTGTCAATCCCTCTCACAGATGGGTGTGGAACGATCCATTGTGAGTTTTGTAAAGAACTTGCTATCTGAACGGACTATTGTATCTTCACTGGGTGATACAACAATCTGTAAAAAAGCCATCCGGGGCACTCCTCAAGGAGGGGTGTTTTCCCCTATTCTTTGGAATATGGCAATAAATGAACTATTGGTCAAACTTGACTCACTAGGTTTTAAGACGGTTGCCTACGCTGACGATGTTGCGGTAGCGGTAACTGGTAAGCATCTTGAGACTCTGTCTCAGAGATTGGAAGAAGCGCTGAAGATAATAAGCTCATGGAGTGTTAAATGCGGTCTCAGCGTAAACCCAGGAAAAACGGAACTAGTATTGTTCACAAATAAATACAAAATTCCTCAATTCTCCCTTCCACGCCTCAACGGTGAGGTTCTCACACTGTCGGATAGCGCAAAATACTTAGGTGTTATTCTCGACAGAAAATTGTCTTGGAGCTTGAATATCATCTCCAGATCTTCCAAAGCCATTACGGCGTTATACGTTTGTAGAAAGGCTATTGGCCTGCATTGGGGTATCAACCCAGGAAATGTGAATTGGCTATATGAGGCGGTGATTAAACCGATAATGATGTATGGTGTAATTGTCTGGTGGCATGCACTTGACAGAATATCTAACAGAAACATTCTTACCAAAGTTATGAGACAATCTGCTCTTCTCATAACAGGTGTACTTAGGACTACGCCCAGTAAAGCGTTGTTTGCCATGCTGAACTGGCTGCCTGTGGATCTTCTTGCTAAACAACTGGCAATGAATACTGCAGCCAGACTAAGTATTACGAATGAATGGAACTACGGTTCCAGTGGTCATGCAAAGATTGTAGATCTTGTACCAAACCTACATCAAGCTATTGACTACCATATTCCGGAACCGTGCATATCGAGGAACTTCCGGTATAGTTTAATCTGCGATTATAATGAATTAGCACCTGAAAGTGTTGGAAGCTTTAATGTTTATACAGATGGCTCAAAAACAACTAAAGGTGTCGGCGGGGGCATATTCATTGAAGAATTCGGGACGAAAATCTCTTTCCGACTCAACGACGAATGTACTATTTTGCAGGCTGAAATCTCAGCTATAAAAAGGGCTTCTAATTGGCTTAGGTACTATCGGATATCCAACAGAGATATCAGAATTTATACTGACAGTCAAGCCGCTATCAAATCCCTGATAGGTGTGTATTCTACATCAAAACTTGTCCAAGAATGCCGGGCGTCTCTAAACGAGATGGCGAGATATTCAAGAATTACCCTTATTTGGGTCAAAGGACACGGGGAAACAATTGGCAATAATACTGCTGACATTCTGGCAAAAGCCGGCACGAGGATGGCCATACTGGATATTGACCAGTTCTGTGGTGTCCCCTTAGCGGTCATCAAGAAGCAAATACTTGATTACTGCTTCATTTCAGCCAGGAGCGATGGTCTCAGGAGCACACTTGCTCGATCGCTAGGCTACTGTGGCCTCGTATGGATTCTCATAAAACATCCTACATTTTAGGGCTAAACAGAATATATCTGGGCGCTTTGTTATCAGTTCTTAAAGGTCATTCAAAGTTTGGAAACCACGCTAGACGTATTGGTATTCCATATAATGACTTTTGTAGGAGCTGTCAAAATGAAGAAGAAGAGGAAACTATTACTCATTTTCTGTGTAACTGCCCGGCCCTGGAATCGCCCCGTCATCAGACGCTGGGTTCGTCTCACTTTTCTGATCTATCTGATCTGTCAGCTATTCAACCTGAGTGTATACTAGCATTCTTGAAATTGTCGAAGTGGATGTGTAACTAAATACACACTATGATTTTTCTGGTAACAGAGTCTTAACTTCTTCGCTATTCTATACTCATCATTCTACTTTCTATATCTGTTTCTTCACTACTTTCTTTATCACTACTCTTCCCCTTCCAAATGTTTTCCCTTATCTTTTCTCTTTACAGACGTTACAAAGGGACCAAATAGGACCCAAGTATAGACTTACTCGTGTTAGTAAGCAGTCTGAAAAACCTAACCTAACCTAACACATTTATTTATTAACAACAGTTATGGTAATTATTATCCACTACTTATTTTCTGTTTATTTTTGTTATTTGAGTTCATTTAAGGTGAAGCTAAAAAGGTGCAAAATTTACGTCACAATAGTATACAGATATTTCAATATATATTTGGTTGCATGATATTAACAAAATTTATGAAAATTTTACCTGTTTGAATATTATTAGTTTATAATAAAATATTTTACACAATAACTTAAAAAATCCACTTTTAGTTCCGAAAAATTTAAATTTTTGGTAATTGACCTAAATATTACTTATAGGAGCATTTTTCATATTCATTAAGGCCATCTTGCTATTTGTTTGTTCATTATGATGCATTAGAAGATGATGTTTTAACTTTTAAAGTAATTATTTCTTTACAATAATTGCAATCTATTTCGGTCCAATGTCGTTTTTATACCCTCCACCACCATCAGTGGTGATAGAGGGTATATATAACTTTGTCATTCCGTGTGTAACACCAAGAAATATTCATCTGAGACCCAACAAAGTATATATATTCTTGGTCCTTATGAAATTCTGAGTCGATTTAGCTATGTCCGTCTGTCTGTCCGTCTGTCTGCCTAAAACACGCTCACGTTAAAACTAAGCCAAGGACATCAACCAAATTCACTGAAAATATTTATTGTTATCCTAAGCAGTTTGGTATTGAAAATGGGCAAAATCGGTTCACATCGGGAAAAGTTATGAATCAAAATTTGAAACAACCTCGAAAAAATAAGCATTTTTTACACATTCTGATGTAATTTTCTCGAAAACTATGCAATATAATTCCATAAAATTTGGCACACATTCGTTTCCTCAATCTCTGCGTAAAATCGCCAGAATCGGTACACAATTTCTTATACCTCCCATACAAAAGTACAAAAGAAGATATTATATCGATATCTTCACAAAATTTTAGAAATTAAAATTATATAATAACAGAATTAATTCAGAGGAAAATTTTTTGGATGGGTCCATAATTGGTCATAGCTCCCATACAAGGTCCCCTCCCGAAAATCACTTAAGCGCGCATAACTCATTACCAAATTAAGATATTGATATAAAATTTGGTACAAGTATTGCTCTTATATACAGAAATATAACCATGAAAGCTTCTTTGGATCGGTCCATAATTGGTCATAGCTCCCATACAAGATCCCCTCCCGAAAATCACTTAAACGCACATAACTCATTACAAAATTAAGATATCGATATAAAATTTAGTACATGTATTGCTCTTATATACAGAAATATTACAATGAAAGCTTTTTTGGATCGGTCCATAATTGGTCATAGCTCCCATACAAGGTCCCCTCCCGAAAATCACTTAAACGCACATAACTCATTACTAAATTAAGATATCGATATAAAATTTGGTACAAGTATTGCTTTTATATACCGAAATATAACCATGGATGTTTCTTTGGATCGGTCCATAATTGGTCATAGCTCCCATACAAGGTCCTCTCCCGAAAATCACTTAAACGCACATAACTCATTACTAAATTAAGATATCGATATAAAATTTTGTACATGTATTGCTATTATATTCAGAAATATTACAATGAAAGCTTTTTTGAATGGGTCCATAATTGGTCATAGCTCCCATACAAGGTCCTCTCCCGAAAATCACTTAAACGCACATAACTCATTACTAAATTAAGATATCGATATAAAATTTCGTACAAGTATTGCTCTTATATACAGAAATATTACAATGAAAGTTTTTTTGGATCGGTCCATAATTGGTCATAGATCCCATACAGGTCTCCTCCCGAAAATCACTTAAACGCGCATAACTCATTACAAAATTAAGATATGAAGTTTGGTACAAGATATCCGTATACAATTTGGTGCAAGCATTGTTCTCACATAAAGAAATATTACCACGAAATCTTTTTCCGATCGGTCCATAATTGGTCATAGCTCCCATAAAAGTTCCCCTTTCGAATAACACTTAAACACGTATGACTCATTACTTAATTAACATATTCATATAAAATTTGGTGCAAGTAATGACCATATACACAAAAATATTACTAGGACATTTTTTTCCATCGGTCTATAACTGGTCATAGCTCCCCTCCCGAAAATAACTAAAACGCACATAACTCATTACTAAACTCATCCATATAAAGTTTGGCACAAGTGTTGCTCATATACAGATAAAAAATATTGTGAAATGTTTTTCCGGTCGGTCCACAATTGATCATAGCTCTCATATAAGGTCCCTTTCAAAAAAAAAAAAAAAAAAAACACATACAAGGTTCCCTTCCGAAAATCAGAAAAAACGCACATAACTCATAACCAAATGTTTATATCCATACATTTAGCAAAAACATTGCTCTTATATACATAAATTCACTATAAAATTGTTTTATGACCGGTCCATATTTGGTCATAGCTCTCATACTAGGTCCAGAAAATCACTTAGATTCACAATATTTATTACCAAGTAGAATTCTGAAATTTTGTCTTTATGTATATAATTGGTCATAGCTCCCACACAAAGTCCTTTAATACCAAATTAAGCTATTGATATATAATTTGGCAAAAATATTAGTTTTGTATACTTCTATTTCTCCTATACTAGGTCCAGCCCCTAAAAGCGCTTTAACCGTATTTAAAGAGCATTATCAATTTGTGTTGAACAAAATTATATATGTATTTGTATTTTGAAAATCTCTAAATCTTTCACACACATACATACATGCAAACTACTAAATTTATAAATTTATGTTCAATAAATCTTGGAATTGTAATAGATTTAACTTTTGGGATTTTTTATTAAAGACATGAGAGAACTTATTTCTACAAATATTTGATCAATTAGTAAAGTAATAACATAAAAGTAGCTGGTGGAGGGTATTTAAGATTCGGCACAGCCGAATATAGCACTCTAACTTGTTACCCTTTCGGTTTTTCTATGCCATATGACATAGTCAGTTTGAAGCCCGGCAAAATACTTATGGATATATTTTTTTAATTATTCTATATTTTTCTTTGAAGTTTTTTTTAAACATTTAAACAAAAATTATTGGTGGACCATACAACTTGTTATGTCCCAAAGAGCTAGCTTTCCTCGTGAGTTTTATAATTTTCAAAAAATACCATTTTATACCTTTATATATTTTATTAAAAAATATTTATTTGTTAACTGTATGTAATTTATTTGGTAGATAGTCATTGCCTAAGAAATTAAAAAATATATTTGATGCGAAACATAGTTCAAGTCCCAAGTGTCCTTTAAATACATTCTATGCCAATGGCATGATGTTTAAAAACCACTTTTGCAAACAAAATGTTAAAAAATTACTTTTGATTATTCATAAAGAGGGCTTAAGTATATACAAAATTAAAAAAAAATATTTTTAAAATCAATAACAAAAGAGAAGTACCGAAAGGGTTAACAAGATATACCGTTCATATTCGATATTTAATGGGGATTTCCTAAAATTTATTTCTTAAAATGCGAAATTATTAATAAGGAGTGAGATCGAAAAATTCTTAACACACGTTTTTCATTACATTTTTCAACCAAAGTATTATTTGATTTTTTTTTGATCAAGTTACCTTTGAAAAACATGTGAAAAAATACCAAAAAGTCCCCTTTTATGGGTCCTCACTTAATCCGGGCCATACATACTTAATTACATGTTTCTAGGTTCAATATTGTAGAAATTGCAAAAAGTACCTTTTGAAAAACGAAAAAGTACCAAAAAGTCCCCTTGTATGGGTCCTCACTTTATCCGGGCCATACATACTTAATTACATGTTTCTAGGTTCAATATTGTAGAAATTGCAAAAAGTACCTTTTGAAGAACGAAAAAGTACCAAAAAGTCCCCTTTTATGGGTCCTCACTTAATCCGGGCCATACATACTTAATTAAATGTTTCTAGGTTCAATAATGTAGAAATTGCAAAAAGTCCTCACTTAATCCGGGCCATACATACTTAATTACATGTTTCTAGGTTCAATATTGTAGAAATTGCAAAAAGTACCTTTTGAAAAACGAAAAAGTACCAAAAACTCCCCTTGTTTGGGTCCTCACTTAATCCGGGCCATGCATACTTAATTTCATGTTTCTAGGTTCAATATTATAGAAATTTCAAAAAATACCTTTTGAAGAACGAAAAAGTACCAGAAAGTCCCCTTTTATAGGTTCTCACTTAATCCAGGCTCTACATACTTAATTTCATATTTCTAGCCAATAACAAAACATTAGTGCTGCTCTCGCTCTGCTACTCTTGCTCTGCTGCTCTTGCTCTGCTTTGCTTTTATAAACAAATTACAATAACAATATTTACCGTATTGTTATGTATTTTGTTTTTGTTTTTTGCAGTTTCTGAGCATGAATAAAAAATCTAAATTTTATATGAAATTTTCAGAGGTTGTCTCGGTTTTTTGCTCATATCTCCGTTATTAATGGACCGATTTTGCTGATTTTAAATAGCGTTCTTGCCGGTCGTATGTCTGATAGAATTATGGAAGATTCGGATCTCGCAGATATCTGGGGTCTTCTAAAAACTGATTTCAACAAACATACAGACAGACAGACAGACAGACAGACGGACATGGCTTAATCATCTCCGCTACCTATAAGGATCCAGAATATATATACTTTATAGGGTCGGAAAATTATATTATAGAAATTACAAACGGAATGACAAACTTATATATACCCTTCTCACGAAGGTGAAGGGTATAAAAATATTGCGGTTTAAGACATAAATTTTTTGGTCTCCTTACGGCAAAGTCCTTCATGTCTGAGCCTTTTATGTTGAATTTGTATTCATCTGAGAACAATATGTTTCTCCACTGAGCAGGACTCCAACCAATATGAGCCTTTGCAAAAGATAACCTGGCTCTGCGATTTTTTTGAGAAATAAATGGCTTCTTTGATGGTTTCCGAGCTCTTAAACCTGCTTCTACAGCTCTTCTTCTTACAGTTCTTGAGCTCACTTCCAAAGATAATTATCTCACTCAGTTGATGTGACAAAAGGCTTCTTTGATGTGACAAAAGGCTTCTTTTTTATTTCACGGATTATTTTTTATCTGTACGATGTGAAGTTTTTCTCGGTCTACCTCCAGAATGTACTGTCACTACTGATCCGGTTGATCGAAATCGAAATATTATTTGAGAAATCACTGATTTACATATTGAAAACTTTTCCTAGCCATTTTCCATAATTTATAATAAAATTACTCTAAATCGAAAATTTTTTACGTGGTGTTGTAAGTAAACTTTCAAAAAATGTTTTTTGAAATGTAAAATAAGACCATAAAACAAAACATGAAAAATATAACGGTAAAAACAATAATTGTTTTTGTAAACATTAATGTTATAACAAAGTTGCTTTAGTTTTGACCATACAAAATGTGCTTTAATTTGAGAAAAGTGAAAAAAATTCCTCGAAGTTAATTGAAGATCAATATTTTTTTGGAATATATAGATTGTAATAATATCTATCACATTATGAAGAAAAAATACTGATGTACTCAAAAAATCAAACGTTTTATTGCAATAAGTGATTGAATGATTTCGGTTGCTTTAGTTTTGGCCACCAGTGTATATTTACCGACAGCCAGAAGGCAATTAGGGCGATATCAGGTGATAGAACTAAATCTAAACCGTATTGGATTGTAAGAAAACATTAACTGAATTACCTCGGAAGTAGTCGGTAACAAAAGGGCGTGAGTGATTGATTTCGGTTGCTTTAGTTTTGGCCACCAGTGTATATTTACCGACAGCCAGAAGGCAATTAGGGCGATATCAGGTGATAGAACTAAATCTAAACCGTATTGGATTGTAAGAAAGCATTAACTGAATTACCTCGGAAGTAGTCGGTAACGAAAGGGCGAATGTAATAGCTTTAAAGGGAAGGGAGGTCGAGACAGTTAACCTGACAAACGCAATAAAAGCTGAACTAAAAATATGGGTGAGAGAATCCCATAAAGCTCTTTGGAATAATGAAACAGTGGGTAGAACCACGACGATACTATGGGATGACCAAAATGAGCAAGTTTGATGTTAGTATGATGGTAAGTATTCTGAGTGGACACATATGATTTACGAGCACATCTATGCAAAATTGGACGTGCGGATTCAGACGTACAATTAATCTCAAAAATAAGTAAACAGAAATACTGTTTACTTATTCAAAAAACAAAAAAGTAACACATTTATTTATTAAAAACAATTATAATAATTATTCACTACTTTTTTTCTGGATATTTTTGTTTTCTCATTAAAGGTAGGTGCAAAATTTACGTTACAATAGTAAGTATACAGATCATTTCAATATATATTTGATTTAATGATATTGACAAAATTTATAAAAATTTTATGTTTGAATAAAATGACTTTATAATAAAATATTTTGTACACAAAAACTTGGAAAATTCACTTTTAGATCCAAAATTTTGAAATTTGGGCCGAATGGCCCCGGAAATAATTAGTAGAGCAGTTTGTCTCATTTCTACGAAATATTTTCCCACTTTAGACCCGGATTTTGGATCTGGTGGTCATTGAATCTTCCAAATGATGCATTGGAAGTTGAGTTTTTAACTTTTGAAAAAGAATTATTTTTTTAAATAATGCGATATGCTTGGATTCGGCCATTTTGAACACAGTACGTTCTTATAATCCGAAATTTAAGTCCGATTTCTTGATACTTACAGCATAAACTTGAATATTTTGATAATGCCATATATTTCCTTTAATTTAAATAGATTTTTCAAATCCTCCGATTTTCAAAGTATACAAATATTCTACTAAACAAAGTATAACAAGTAGTCCAACTCTCACATATAGGAAATTACTCTCTCACATCTACGAGTGCCGTGTAAAATCGACACTCTTGTGAGTAATTAAAACTTGTCAAAACACTCAAATGTTTAACTTACTTTTTTGACCATTTTTAAGGATCGAATGTAAAATTGCAGTTATCCACAAAAAAACTGCAATTTTTTTAAAGTTTTAATGCACTTTTCATTTAAAATTTTGTTTAATTATTATGATCTGAAAAATTTTTTTTCTTGTTTTACAAACAGAGTTTCAATTTTTGGTATTGAAAATGCAAACAAATTTAAAATTGTAATAAAACTCTGTGTGTTTAGAATGCACCAATACAAAAACATTTTTGTTACCAACACATATTTAGAGTTAGGTACTTTTTCACTAACACATGCTTAGAGTTAGGTACTGCTGTCAAAGAGTCGAACTACTTGTTATACATTGCTACTAACCATAAGTTGATATACTCGAGACAATAACCATGTGTTATGGATCGGGCATTTTATTTGTTCTAGCAACAAATTAAGACGTATCATTATTCAAAATTTTTTAATTCGTGTTCATACCACTAATTGAGCCTGCTTTAATATAAAAATCTTATTATTTTGGACAATGACCAATTTCGGAACCGATATGTAGTGTAAGTTATTGACGATTATTGGTAGTATTTAGAAGTGTGTAATGGAAGATTGGAATAAAAAAACTTGTTTTAATTAATCGAAACTAGTACAAGTAAGGAGTGAGATCGAAAAATTCTTAACATACATATATGTTTATAAAAAAGAAACCACTAAACTTACAGCTTTATTTTTTTTTTATTTGATTCAAATTATTATTAAACTCCAGTATGCCTTTAAACAATTAAATACTAAACATATAACAACATTAAGTGGAATAGGTGAAGGTAAAATTAGATCCCTTGGTACGATATTTTTTGATCTAAGATACACGCAGTTTTTGATTCCTCATCACTTTCACGTAGTGAAAGATGAATTACCGATACCATGTGACGGTATTATAGGAATGGATTTCATTAAAAAATATAACTGCATTCTTAAATTTAGCCAAGATCATGATTCTTTTATTTTAAGGCCTTAAAACATTCCACAGCAGATAGAAGTACCAATTATATCTGTTCATAGCGATATTACTTTGCCAGCCAGAGCAGAGGTCGTTCGTCAAGTGAAATTCACTCATGCTGAACAAGATATATTGGTTCCAAATCAGGAGCCCCAAGAAGGTGTATTTATAGCTAACACATTGGTTAAAACTGACAAAGCCTTTATTAGGATTTTAAATACCAATAATTGCCCTGTAGTATTAAAGCAATCTAATATAAAAATAGAAAATTTTACTGATTATGATATAGTCACAAATAATAAAAGAAGATCAGAAATAATGAAAAATAATGAAAATTTTAAAGAAACAATTTCCAAAACAATTTGAAAAAATATTAACTAATCTTTGTTCTGATTATAGTGATATTTTTGGATTAGAAACGGAAACTATAACAATAAACAATTTTTATATACAAAAGTTGAGAGTAAAAGACACAACTCCGATATATATAAAAAATTATCGTATACCACATGTACACAAAGAAGAGATAGATACCCAAGTTAAAAAACTTATAGATGATAAAATTATTGAACCATCTTACTCTGAATATAATAGTCCAATACTGTTGGTTCCAAAGAAATCTCTTCCTGGTTCTGATAAAAAGAGATGGAGACTAATGGTCGATTATAGGCAAATAAATAAAAAACTCATAGCGGATAAATATTTTGGTACTTTTTCGTTCTTCAAAAGGTACAAAAGGCTTAAAACACATCATGGTGAAGGGTATATAAGATTCGGCACAGCCGAATATAGAACTCTTACTTGTTTTAATTAATTTTTTTTTTTGCATTTACGTTTAATATGAAGAAAATCTAAATATAAAAACCAAAAAACATTCTGTTTTAACCTTTTTAGCAGAATATATTTTCTAAAACATCAAAGTGTAATGTCAGTTGCTTTAGTTTTGGCCACCAGTGTATTTAGCACTGTGGGCGCCATATTTATTCTAATCCAATTTACGCATTCCGTTATTGCTCGTACTTCTACTTGGAAGCTTGTGTTATGATTTGGTAAACAGTGGTATATTTCTGCTTCTGGGGCTTCAATATAGAACCCCAGGCCCACTTTATCCCCCAATTTAGAGTCATCCGTGTAACAACGGATTCCAATTGGTATTTTTTCTAATGTTCCGCTAGACCTAGACATTCTATCTGGGATCATCGTTTCAAAGTTTCCGACATATTCTGTATCTGGTATATGATCAACCACGTCCGATGATTGCGTATAACCTTCCAATATGTCCAGAATATATTCATGACGTGTCCTATAACCGCTTTTGGCCTAAAGTAACGAGCCGTTCGGCTGTAAGCGCCGCCTCATATCTTAAATATGTTTCAATGGGTGGAATATGTAGCAACGTTACCAATGCCTTGGTTGAAGTAGTATTGTAGAATAAAACATGTATCGCTTATGCCGACAGAATGTTTCTTCAAGCAATTAAAAATAATATCATATTACAAAGTCGATAAAACATAAAGTCGATAAAACATAATATAAATATTTTACTGATCGTGGCTTTGTTTGTATGTATTTCTTGCGTTCAATGTTCTGTCCAATTGTTACACTATCCACTTTATGAACAATGCTGTGTAAGCAATTAATTGCTATATAATCTAAGAACTTTTTCAATAAAGACACTCCGCTTAAAACCAAGAGAGCTGTAATTTAGCTCTTGCGAAGAATTAAAATAGAACATGAACTTCTTTCTATTGAAAAGCACTATATGGCGATTTTGGAGTACCAGAAAATAAAAGGGTTCCTGGCGGACAGCTATGTCTCCGTCAGAAGTCTTTACGGCCAAGGTACATAATGGGTACACCAGACTCAGGAGCCAAAACGCTAGACGCATATAATAGTATATAGGCGAAACTAATTGTCAAGGACCTAAGTTCCCTGTCAAAGGCCTAACTGGTGAGGATGCATTAGTAGAAGCACAAAAAAACACAAAGGTACTAAATAAAAAATGTATTTTTTTGACGTTAGACATAGCTAGATCGTCTTAGAATCTTACGAGGTCTATCAATTTTAATTTTGAATCATGATCTTTAATTTTTTAATATATCAAAAATCTTTTGTTTTTCAGGAATCAATGGTACTTCGGCACCACAATGAAGCTGAGAGTTTACATGCTGTTCAGTTAATGGATTGGGAAACTGCATTAAAGAAATATGGACTTTGTGATCTAAATTCGCAAATAATTGTAGAAACTGATCATGTACCAATAGTATACGTTAGCGACGACTTTGATTTATTACCTGCTTAGGATATCAGCAGAAGAGTTTAAATTAATATTTTGGCTAACAACTTAATAAATGATTAAAATGTTAATGCCAATTATTACAACTTGGCAACAACTAAAGGTAATTTATTATAATGCAGATAATTGTTTTATTGTTATTATAATTTTACTTCAGTTAAAGGATGTCGATTAAGCATAAGGAGATATTTCCGCCAGCCTATCTTCCCCTATACACATAATAACAAGAATCAAATTATACGCATTATATAATCCTACCTTCATTGCCAAATTGTAATAATGGGCTTTAAAATTTGTACTTTAAAAATATATTATATAAAAATAAATATCTTTGGTTATTGTTTTTTTAATATGTATACTCTACACCACTGGTGGTGCTGATGTTTGAAACACCCAATATCTACATCCTCGTAAGCCTAATTTAACGAAAGCTTTTGGAAATCGGATACTGAAATTTTTTACACATATTTGATTTGATAGTGTGTTAAATTTTAGAGAAATATAAACACATAATTTCCGATAACACATAAAGTATTGCCTTTAAAATCGCGTAAAAAAGTATTTTACTTCCAAAAGCTTCACAGTTCAATTTCATATATTGTCGCTGGCTGCGGCATGAGTGTATATGTTGCGAATTTAACAATTCTGAAATAAATGAGCCACCAATTTTAAATAAATGATGTATATATTTGAACAACCGTATATTTCTATATATAAAATATTAAAATTATTACAATGGAAACTTTGAAATAATTTAAGCGACTTAGTCTTAGTAAGTCTTTATCTCCAACAGACTAAACTTTATAATTAGAACCAGTTAATACTTTTGCTACAATTTACTTTTTGGTTATGTACTTTTACAACAGTTCATATCGAAATAAATAAAGTGAAACTACTGCAGTAGAATATGGGGAAAAATAATGCAGTTAGTTCTTAAACAAATAAGAACAAAAAGGAATACAAACAACCCTAACGTACAAATGAACTAATCAACAACAATGATCATACAATTGGTAATTAAGACAATTTAAGTAAACATTAAGGTCGCTCACAAATAATAAACATAAATAAACCAAAATAATTAAACGTTTACCATTAATACCAAGAATTACTAGTTTGGAAACTAAGAACTCCAATACTTGTGTAGACATGAGTTTTTTGTAATACCTTCAGGTGTTAGAGCCGTATTTGCAGAACCCAACAAATAATTATTTCGATGCTTCTTCGTCTTTAGCGCTCACGGACAAGTGAGTCAATAGGCGAGAGTTAACGACGTTTGTGGATTGATTTGAACCACTCGCTCCCATATACTACCTTCTGCAGGATTATGCGACAATTAAACTGCCATGTGGACAACTTACTAGATCAAATACTTCATCAAACCGCAGAGCTTCCTGGTTAACTCCAACAAAATTATATCCGTTGTCGCTCCGAATCTGCAGTGGTAAAAGTCTAAATGTACTGCTTTAATTGTCAACCCAAAGACAAACCCAAAGTTTTTCATAACGTCTAACAACAGTAACATTTATTGGGCTAAAATAGTCGACACTAGTATAAGTTAACGGACTCTGATGAATTTTATGTAAATTGAAATCAAAATAAGCTACACTGTATAAAAAGTACCTACTTTTACAAATATGACCAAATTAAAAAGGAAAAAAAAAATAATTTTAAATGTATAATAAAAGTGATCAATATATGGGTGAACCAAGTGAACCAACTTTTGAAATCGATGTCTTCCGATTTGCACCATAGTTATTTCTATTGGATAGTAATTCAGACACAATTTTTCAACAAGATCGCTCGTGAACTTTCTAAATTAGAGGCGGTCAAAATTTGACATTTTGGCCATGCAGGTGTTTTTTCTCATCCATGTAACTTTTTACCTATTGTTCTTAGCAAAATGTGTCCCAAATAGTTTAGACAGCTATTTATGCAATCTTTCGAAAAAAAATTAAAAAAATTTATTAAAATATTTTTGATTTTTTTTTTAAATCAAAAACATTTTTGACTTATTTTTCAAAATGGGCCCTTTTTATTTTTTTATTTATTTTAAGAAAGCTTAATATGTTGTTTCTAGATAACGTGTGAGTAGTTTGAGTTAAAATTTTACTTGTATTTTGTTTTTGTTACAATAACAAAATACAAGTAAAATTTGTACTCAAACTAATCGCTCGGTATCTAGAAACAGCACATAAGTCTTTTCCTAAACGATCTATATGGTCGCTTAGTGGGATGCGAGTGGGATATCTATAAAAAATTTTTTTTTGTAACTCAAGATTTAAAATTTTTGAATTTTTTGCAAAATCAAAAACTTTGTTGACTTTTTTTAAAAAATGGACCCATTTTTTAATTTTTTTTGCTCAGAAGAAAGCTTATGTGTTTTCCTTTAACACCCTTTTTGTCGCTTAGTGGGATGCGAGTGGGATATCTATAAATAAAATGTTTTGTAACTCAAGACATACAATTTTTTACTTTTTTTGAAAAATCAAAAACGTTTTTGACTTTTTTCCAAAATGGACTCGTTTTTTATTAATTTTTTTTCTCAAAAGAAAGCTTAGGTCTTTTCCTTTAAAACCTTTTTGGTCGCTTAGTGGGATATCTATCAAAAAAAAAAAATTTGTTACTCAAGATTTAAAATTTGTGATTTTTTTTGCAAAATCAAAAAATTTGTTGACTTTTTTAAAAAATGGACCCATTTTTTAATTTTTTTTTGCTCAGAAGAAAACTTATGTGTTTTCCTTTAACACCCTTTTTGTCGCTTAGTAGGATGCGAGTGGGATATCTATAAAAAAATGTTTTGTAACTCAAGACATACAATTTTTTTACTTTTTTTTTTTTTTTTGAAAAATCAAAAACCTTTTTGACTTTTTTTCCAAAATGGACTCTTTTTTATTATTTTTTTTCTCAAAAGAAAGCTTAGGAC
Source organism: Lucilia cuprina (assembly GCF_022045245.1). Classification (NCBI taxonomy): domain Eukaryota; kingdom Metazoa; phylum Arthropoda; class Insecta; order Diptera; family Calliphoridae; genus Lucilia; species Lucilia cuprina. Next base: position 22,972,806 of record NC_060953.1, on the reverse strand, counting down.
TTTTCCTTTAAAACCTTTTTGGTCGCTTAGTGGGATGCGAGTGGAATATCTATCAAAATAAATGTTTTGTAACTTAAGACAAATGTTTTTAAATTGATTTTTTTCGTATTTGTGTGTAAGTGTTTCTAAAACCTTAAAAATAAAAACCACAACAACTGACCGATTATAGCCATTCCCCGACAGCCGGTTCTATGTACCGGAATGACCCGAAATTTTTCGGCCAAGGGCTGTCAACCTCAGCAACAACTACACATTTTTACCAACGGAGCAACATCTTCCGGCATTGCTGCTCCGTATCCTATGGAGTTTTTTTCCAAAATGGACTCTTTTTTTATTAATTTTTTTCTCAAAAGAAAGCTTAGGTCTTTTCCTTTAAAACCAGGATCGGCAGACATATACTACTACATTTTGCACTTGTATAAGTAAAAGAGCGAAAAAACAAGAAATGAGAAATCATTATACTCTCATCTCCACAAAAATGCATGTATGGAAAACTGATATTTACAAATAATATTAATGTAACACAAAACTAATATTTTTTAGTTTAATAGTGGCAAATATTTTTTGCCCTGTTTTGCACATATTTATTTTAAATATTAAAATATAAGTATATAAAAACAAGATTTTGAGCTTTTTAACTATATTTGTAATAAAATATATACATATTAAAGAAAAAATTAAACAGAAGTGCATTAAATTTTGGTTAATTATTATAATTTGAAAATTATGTTGAAAGAAAAAATATTTTAAAAAGTTAATAATTCTAAAAACTACTAAATATGTAGTGTAGATACTAAAAAAAAGGACAACAATAATTAGTATTATCCATCCCTTCATTAATATACGTTCGTTCATTTTCATTGCAAAAGCAAGAAATGAGCGACGACACAACCTTCTTCTATGACAGCTCAAATGAGACTGAATCACAGGGTATACAGAGACGTCACGAGCAAAAAGCTATTTCCCTCTCTTTCGCACAAAACGAATTCAATGATTTTTTTAGCTGTATTTTATATACCTCTTCTCACCAAACAATTTCAAAATCAAACAAAAGCTGATTTTAGACTTTTTCAAATGTCAAAAGTGACATCTCTGTATACTTTGTGACTGAAATGTGTTTTCTATGCGTGTGAGTAATCTGCAGTGTTGCCACAACAAAATTTTTTCTAACCAAAATTCGAATAAAAAATAACCAAATTAAGAAAAAAGTAAACAAAATTATTTTATTTGTTTTATGTTTACATTTGGACATTAAAATAACAAATTCATTTTTAAAGTGGAACTATGTTATAATACTATGGTATTATGGAGACAGTTATGAGCGTTAAAGTAATTTTCTGTACGGGATCTTATATGAGCCGTATGGTCAATTATGGACCAATTCTCATAAAATCTGACGGATATATTTTAGTTTCTTTAAACCTTGATTATGTTGAAATTTGTTGCTATATTACAGTACATTATAAGCAGTACATATTGCAGTACATTATTTTCAGAGGAGACTTTTTATGGGGGATAGAATTATATACTGATCCTCATAAATTTTGACAAATACATTTCCGATAAAATTTTTATATTGAATTTCATCGCTATAGATACTTTTTTAAGCTATATAGTAATTTTCTGAATAGGGCATAATATGGGGGCTAGGTGAAATCGTTGACCGATATTTCGCATTTTCAATACCAATCAAACTGGGTCAAAAAAATATTTTGGCAAAATATTTCAGTTTTCTATCTTGTTTCTTTTCAACTCATAGGTGAGGATCTGACGTTATTAAAAGCGCCCTCAATATCGAGAAAGGCAACCAGAGTGAAGTTACCATAGCTCATGTACTTTTCAATGTACCCAACCAGGGAATGTGTTACTTTTTGGTTTTTTTAAATAATATCCTTTTTTTAATAAAACCAATATCAGTATTTCTGTATACTTATTTTTGTGATTAACTGTATGTAGAGCATGTGGAGAGGACAGTGAAACTCTGAAGCACTTTCTTTGCCACTGCCAGGCATTGTCGAAGTTAGATTCAAGTATCTTGGAAGTGATGTTATTCCGGAAATAATATTCCTAACTAACACTGATTGGAAGATTCTTAGCAATTATGTTCAGGAAACTGAGTTCCTGAACCCTGAAAAATAATTTAATCAGTTCCTTTTTTTCATGATAAGGTGCGCACAGCAGGCCCGATAGTGGCCTAGGTGTATTTCTTCGGATTTGATGTAGTATATATCCTACTATCAACCTAACCTACATACATACCAGAAATTGACATGGGTATGTATAATACATACGTATAGTCAGCATTAGGTTGGCTGTACATTAATACATTTTTATACCATTCACCTTCGTGAGAAGTTTGTAATTTTTATAATATAATTTTCCGACCCTATAAGGAATATATATTTCCTTATAGATAGCGGAGTCGATTTAGACAAGTCCGTCTGTCTGTGTGTATGTTGAAATCAGTTTTCAGAAGACCCCAGATATCTGCGGAATCCGAATTTTCAATAATTCTATCGAAAATACGATCGAATAAAACGCTATTTAAAATCAGCCCATAAATAACGAATTTGAGTAAGAATCCGAGGCAACATCTAAAAATTTCATGAAAAATTTACATTTTTCATGCATGCTTATACAAAACAATAAACACAACACAGTATCAAAAAGTAAATTTTTTGTTATTGTGATTTCTTATTTATAAACCATTGGCGGCCAAACATGCCCTTGCGGGCAATGTGTTATTCTCACTTATACACACGCAATACAAATATTCTCAACAACAAAACAAACTATACACAAAATAAAAACAATTTAATTTAGTAGCTCTCTTTATGAAATGATACACAGAGAATATATTCAAAAGCCATTAAAAATTAATGTATGAATGCTTTTTATAGAAATATCTATTAGACTATTAGACTACAAATTATTTATTTTTATTTGTTTAAGCAAATAATCGCTTAAATTGTAACGATTAAACGATCGACTGTTAATCATTTGAGTACCTATTAGATACATTTAATACATACACAAACTATATACATATATCAATACCTACATATGTACATACATTCATCAACCATTTTTACATCAAAATGTACATCAATACATACTTTCATCAACAGATACATATAACAATTCATACATTCATTCTGTTATTCATTTATAGTACTAATAATATAAATTACAGAAATATGTACAACCATAAATTTTTTTCAGTGCAAAGTACACATATTTTCATTTATATTCTCTTTTATATACTTTTTAAATTTTCTATAATATTGAACCTAGAAACATTAAATTTAGCATGTAGGGCCCTGACTATGTAAGAACGTATAAAGATGAGATTAAGTATGTATTTTTGTGGTAACGGTAGTTGTAATGAAAACGTATTTTAGCGGTATTTTTAAAAAGACAATTTCATAAAGATTACTATTTATTTATAAGAAAATTTCAATATTTGTAGCACAATCTCTGCCAAAATTTTCGCATTTTATAACCACAAGCATATGGAATCGTTTAATGCTAATGTGTCCAATCGTTGTGAGACGGCCTTGGAAATTTTTAATTGTGATATCGCAAAAAAGAAGAATTATTTACTATGTTACATGGGTATGGATACATATAACATAAAATAAGATACATTATTACCAGAGGTCCCGAAAAATAAAACGTACAGTGATATTAAATCCATTTTGAGCGAATATTATTACCCGAAACCTAATGAAATATTAGCCAACTACAGATTCCATATACGTAAGCAGAAGCCGGATGAGTCATGAAAGGAATATTTAATGGTTTATGAAAGATGGCAATACATTGCAATTTTGGCACACATCTAAGTACAGCCTTACGTAATCAACTAACTTTGGAAACAGCACTGCCAGAGCTAAGACATATGAATGTGCCGAAAAAGATAGAGAGGAATTGCAACAATCACATCTAATGATTGCCGAAAACCATTATAAAAAGGAATTGTTATCGTTGTGGAAGCAGCCAACATTTAGAAAACGAATGCATAAGGATAGAGTATGCATCTTTTGCGACCTAAAAGATCATTTTAGACCCGCATGTTTTAAAGCAAAGCGCCAAGTGAATCAAATTGAGGAGGAGCACAATATCGATTCAGCCGAGCAACAATAAAGTAAATTGGTACAATATTCCTAATAGCAACAAAGAAAATTTAAATAATGTACAACCGCTTCATGCGGGGACTGATGTTGAGAACAAATTTCCAAACAGCAAACAAAATCAAAATTAGGAAGAGTACAATGTGAAGAGGTGGTAGGGACCAATGCCATCGAATTCACCAACATTGAAGTTGTATATTGTAAAGTCAAAAAGGGGACCGTTGCTTGGTCGGGAGTGATTAAGAACAATAAAAGTAAATTGGTACAATATTCCTATTGTATCCCCTACCAACAATTGAGGAATTATTCAGTACAATGTCAAGGGGTCAAAAATTTACAAAAATGGATTTGTGTCAAGCGCTTTTACAAATGGAGGTCCACCCAGATGACAGACATACCTTAAAACAAGTAAGAGTGCTATATTCGGCTGTGCCGAATCTTATATACCCTTCACCATAGTGTATTTTAAACATCTTTTATGAATTTTAAATTTTTTCCCGACTACATTATTATTAAATCAAAAGCTAAACAAAAAGAACAACAACAACGCTAAACGAAATAAAACACAAAATACACAAGGCATCTAAACCAACAAACATCTAAACATACATAACGAAAAACACAGAAAAACAAAAACAAAAATAACAATGCAATGACGCCAACAGCATCCAAACCAAGGGTGCCCAAGCCCTATGCGCTTGGTACTCTTTTGTTTTTGTAAATGCGCTTAGCAATAGACAGTGTGTTTTCTATACACTTATATGCGCTTAACCTTAGCAATACGTTGTTGTTGTTCTTAACAGTATACAAGAAAGAGTAAAACAACAACACTTTCGTATTCATTGCTGGTAAACATTGACGAGACGTAGATTTTGTTTTTGTTAATCGTAAAAAAAAATTGTTTTAAAAAGCACTTGGAAAAATTTTGTGTTAGTTTTAAATTTTAAACTTACATTATTCGCATATAAAATTATTGTACAATAACTCACAATCTACTTTCATATAATTGAAAACGTTTTAAATACTTCTTTTTTCTATACATTAAAAAATATATTTGCAAAACAAAAGGGAAAATTATTTTATTTTAACAAAAAATGCAAATCTTATTTTTTTGCTGTGTATACTTTGTATGTTTGGATTCCAAACATACAAAAAAATACACAGCTGAATAAAACCAAATACATCTACACACACACGTGTACTTCTTTTTCTATATACAGTGTTGTTGTTGCTTTTATAACAATTTTTTGATGAAATTTTCAGAGGTTGTCTCGGATTTTTGCTCATATCTCCGTTATTTACCGACCGATTTTGCTGATTTAAATAGCGATCTTCTCGAAAGCATGTCTAATAGAATTATTGAAGATTCGGATCTCGCCGATATCTTGGGTCCTCTAAAAACTGATTTCAACAGACAGACAGACGGACATGGCTTAATCGACTCCGCTATCTATAAGGATCCAGAATATATATACTTTATAGGGTCGGGAAATTATATTATAGAAATTACAAACGGAAATACAAACTTATATATACCCTTCTCACGAAGCTGAAGGGTATAATTATACGCATAAGGGCCTTTTTAGACCAACTAGAATGATGTTTGGGGTAGCTTGCGCACCCGCGATATTGCTGCGATTTATTAAACAGTTGCTTCTTTATATTCCAGGTGTGTCCGTATTTCTTGATGATATCAAAATTACCGCTGAATATGACAAATTACTCGAGAGAATAGTGTTGAAGCGTTTAGCGAGACATTATATGAGTATAAATGCTAACAAATCAGAATCGATGAAGGATGAAATTGAGTATTGTGGAATTAATATATAGAATTAATAAACATAGTATTGGAAAAGTAAAAAACAAAATTACAGATATAGAAAACATGATAACCAAGTAATAATTATGAAGTGCGGGCATTCGTAGATATGATAAACTACTATTATAAACTACTATATACAACACTTAAGTGTTAAGGAACGGTGTAACTTTTAATTGGAATAGCTACTGTGAGAATTTTTTCAAGGAAATAAAAAGACACATATATGCAAACGGATCAGAGCGTTCAATACAGTTTGCTTCACAAACGCTATCGGCTACACAACAGATATATAGCAAAGATACCTACGCCATAATATTCGGCGTTAACAAGTTTTAAAGATATATTTTTGGTCGTAAATTTATTTTGGTAACGGACAACAAACCTGTATCTCAGATATTCTCTCCTGCGAAAGTGTTACTTTTGCTGTCAGCCACAAGAATGCAACATTATACTGTATCAGCCTTATTTATAAAAAAAATTATTTTCGGTTTATTACCTTTTGTAGTTATTAAAGCATTTTTGTGTTATAAACTCTTAATAAAATACAATATTCAGAAACCTTTAATATATAATTTATTAGTATAAACCATTTCTTTCAAATGTTTAGTGTTTTTACTGGCAACACTTCATTTTTTAGTTGTCAGTTATACAATTTTGAAATAAAATTTTCAATTAATTTTTGTGAAAATGGAAACAGAAGATATTAAAGATAATATAAAAGGAAGCGTGGAGACAATTGGATACCGGAAAATAAAGTAATTAATCATTAATTTTGTTAAAGCAAAGATTTATCCATATTTTTTAATTTTGTATATAGATTTTATTATTAGATATAAAGGAACGTGTTGATCAAATAGAGGACAAGAGTACGGACACAAACACCAACCAAAGGAAGAAAAAAGTATGGATGGAACTGCAAGAAAAATATGTATATTAATTTTATTAAATTAAGATTAGTTAATGAGATTAGAATTTCTAGTTTCAACAATTTATGTCAAGGTTGTCCACGTTCATTGAATCTACATTATTGGCCAACGAACTTAGCGTTTGGTTACCAAATGAGTTCGTTTGTGATGCTATTATTACTGAGGTATGAGATGTCCAAATATATATACATACAAACATGTATTTTTACTTTCCCTGTTACTAAACTAAAACACTTCTTTAAATTTTAAACTTAGATAAATACCAATGTGTTAAATGAAGTCAAAGTAATTCTGAAAACGTATGTAAAGGAACGCATAATTTTTTATTCAAAGGAAAACTTATGTACATTTTCGTTTTATTTATAGACGGAAAAAGTTGATTTATCTTCGGTACCAGAAGATAATATAACAGTGAACAACAATGGAACAATGCCGGGACAAGAATACAACGCAACAGTAAATATTGTTAGCACGGCTGAAATAAAGAATGAATTTATCTCAGTAAAGAAAAAGGTAAAATTATTAATACATATATATCTACCGATATAAAAAATAAAAAAAATAGATATATCATGTGATTTTAAAATATGTTTTTAGAAGGAACCAAAAACAAATATGCACGACGAAAAAATTAAATCCATTGCTGATATAGAATCGCAATGCCGCAAAGAGCTTCACATTCTGCAAGTTGAAAATGAGAAAAAGGGAGGTCTAAATCTGGACCTAGAAAATAAATTGATCAGAACCAAAATAATGATTGATATATTTATTATTATAAAAATTTATATTAATAAATGCATACATATATAAAGCTAAAAGTGTTTTTGAATAAAACTATTTAAAATAATTTTTGACCGGGTATCTTGTTGTTCCATACAATTATTTTTAATTTTCTTCCAATATATTTTGTATATCAATTGTCACATCTATGTTAGAATCATCTAAAATATATCAATATTGTGAAGAACAGTCAGAGCTATAATTAAAGTTTTTCCATTTTCCAGATTTACTGTTAATCCATCCAGCAAGCAACAAAATCTCTGCTTTCATACCCCGAAGCATGGTTCCACCGTATTTCTCGTTGCTATATGAGCTTTATTATACTTTATCTCTTTTTTTCCTTTGAGGTCTTAACAAAGGAGTAAAGAGGTATGGTTGTAATTTGTATCCTGAATCACCTAATAAACGACCTCTGAAATTTTTGTTTTCTAAACGTTATAGAAAGGGGTATTATTCTCTCATCGGATAGCGCGAATGGATCCGTCCTTCGATTGTAAAATTTTGTAGATCTTGTTTGGGCAATATAATCTTAAAAGTTATACATATTTACGTATTATTTTGAAATTAAGAATGTAATTATTGTACTTACGAATATTATTAATTGCATTAATAGCGTTCATTTTAAACGTTTTTTGCAGTATCAAATATTGGGTTTTTATACCCTTCACCTTCGTGAGAAGGGTATATATAAGTTTGTCATTCCGTTTGTAATTTCTATAATATAATTTTCCGACCCTATAAAGTATATATATTCTTGATCCTTATAGATAGCGGAGTCGATTAAGCCATGTCCGTCTGTCTGTCTGTCCGTCTGTCTGTTGAAATCAGTTTTTAGAGGACCCCAGATATCGGCGAGATCCGAATCTTCAATAATTCTATTAGACATGCTTTCGAGATGATCGCTATTTAAAATAAGCAAAATCGGTCGGTAAATAACGGAGATATGAGCAAAAATCCTAGACAACCTCTGAAAATTTCATCAAAAAATTGTTAAAAAAGCATCAAAAACACTGTACATAGAAAAAGATGTACACGTGTGTGTAGATGTATATGGTTTTATTCAGCTGTGTATTTTTTTTGTATGTTTGGAATCCAAACATACAAAAAATACACAGCAAAAAAATATGATTTGCTTTTTTTGTTAAAATAAAATAATTTTCCCTTTTGTTTTGCAAATATATTTTTTAATGAATAGAAAAAAGTATTTAAAATGTTTTCAATTATATTAGAATACATTGGGCCTTTATCACATTTAAACTGAGCAAAGGAAGTCAGCCAAATTCACCGAAAATATTCACTATTATCCTAAGCAGTTTGGTATTGAAAATGAGCAAAATCGGTTCACACCGGGAAAATTTACGAATCAAAATTTTAAACAACCTCGAAAAAAATCATAATTTTTTACACTTTCTGATGTAATTTTCTCAAAAACTGTGCAAGATAATTCCATGAAAATCACTTTCGTTTTGCTGAAAATTTCCGAAATCGGTCCACATTTTCGTATAACTCCCATACAAAAGTACATATTCCGGAAAATGAATTTTTTGTTAATAACTTCCGTCACAATGTCGATATTTTCACAAAATTTTACAAATTTAAATTCTATAGTAATAGAATTCATTCAGAGAAAAAATTTTGGCCATAGCTCCCATACAAGGTCCCCTACCAAAAATCACTTAAACGCGCATAACTCATTACTAAATTAAGGTATCCATATAAAATTTGGTATATGTAATGCTCAAGTGCCTAGAAATATAACTGTAAAAGTTTTTTTCCGATCGGTTCATAATTGGTCATAGCTCTCGAAATCACATAAACGCGTATAATTCATTAATTAATTAATAACTTATTACCAAATAGTGATACCCATAAAATATTTAGCATAAATAATATTTTTGTACACATAAATGTTATTTCATTTTTTCACGATAGGTCCATTCTTGGTAATAGCTCCCATACAAGGTTCCCTCCCGAAAATCACTTAAACGCACATAACTCATTAAAAAACAATTAACCAAAATATTGCTCTTATATACATAAATAACACTATAAAATTGTTTTACGATCTGTCCATATTTGATCATAGCTCTCATACTAGGACCCCTACAGAAAATCACTTAGATTCATAATGAATATAAATAATAACGATATAGGTACAGAATTTTGAAATTTTGTCTTTATATACATAATTAATAATAGCTCCCTTACAAAATCCTTTTACGAAGATCTCTTAAACGCACATTCCTTATTACCAAATAAAGATATTGCTATAGCTATCCCATACAAAGTCCTTTTACGAAGATCTCTTAAGCGCACATTACTTATTACCAGGGAAACCAAAATATGCAAATGCATGTTTTTTGTGGTGCGTCGTATGGACTCATGGATAAGATATTTACACGTTTCAGACCAATTTAAGAATTTTGGCATCGATTTGTTAGAGCATATTTTTGCATATTTTACCCATAAGAGCATAATTTTGCATGATTTGACTTTTTAGCATATTTAAGGCATATTTTCGAGTTTTTAGAGCATATTTTACTCTTTTAGTGCATATTTTGATGTTTTCGCCTTTTTTCGTTTTTATACATTTTTAATTTTTTTTTTTTCAAAACTTTATTTAAAAAAAATAAAATTCTATTTTTTTATATTTTTTTTTTAATTTTTTAGCCTATTTTACAATTTTGAAAAAAAAATTCGTTATGTTATAGTTTTATATTCAATAAAGTATTATATTTTAAATCGGACATAAAACATATGTTTTTTGGGGACCAAATGGTTTCATGTTATTTATTGGTTATCTGAACGTAAAACGGAATTCTATTATACTAGTTCTTCAAACTATGAGATGAAACATTTATAAAAAAATGTTGTAGGATATAGAATATGACATTAAACATTTATTATTTCATTACAATTTCAGTCTTTTTGAGCTTTTCAATGTTAAAAAATAATAAAAAATTTTATTTTTGGAGCATATATTTTAAATTTTAAGAGCATATTTTGAGTTTTTTACGGCATATTTAAAGCGCTTAAAACACTTTTTTTAGAGCATGTTTTCGGTTTCCCTGCTTTTTACCAAATAAAGCTATTGATACAAAATTTTGCTCATATATTAGTTTTGTGTACAAAAATTCTATTTCAAAATTTTTTCACGATCGGTTCAACATTGGTGCTTAAAGAATTTTTTACAATCGGTATATAATTAACCAGATTTATATAGTTGCATTATCAATTTGTGTAGAACAAAATTATATATGTATATGTATTTTGAAAATCCTTAAATCTTTCACACACATGCATACATGCAAATTCATAAATATCGCTAAGCGCTATAAAAATATAAAGAAAATGACGTTTGTAATGTTCAATAAATCTTGGAATTGCAATAGATTTAAAACTTGAAATTTTTTTATTTTGATTTTAAGTCATTTTCTGAAGGAAGTTTGTATGGGGCTAGGGTCAAATGAGGCCCGATCATTACAAAAATCGGTAGTGTCATTAAAAGTTCTATAAAACAAAGTTTTGCGACATTTGTTGACATAATAGAACATTTATCTTAAGTATGAGCCCAAAGGCCCTATTTGGGGGCTACGGTTGTATGTGGGCTAGGAGAAATAATGGATCGATTTTATCCATTTGCAATCGGCTTCGTTCTTAAGCCAAAAAAAGAGTGTGTGCCAAATTTCAGCAACGACATATTGATCAAATGAGAAAGGTTGGTAGTAATGTCGGAAATTATGTACCTCACCAAGAAAATATAGACGCTGAACAAGTTGAGCACCGTCCACAAATAATCGATACAGCAGTGGACACGGATAACAAAATACATATTTGCGGAGAATACACCTGCATCAACATCACGCAAAGATATGAGCTCCACCGAACTTGACGCTAATATTGAAGGAGGACTTAGACGTTTTGATAGGTTTAGACGGAATCCAAAATATTTGGGAAACTTTGAGGTAGACTGAAATTTTATATATAGGGGGGAAGATCTGTTGGGTTATGGGTTAAAAAATACACCACTTAATTGAATTATATTAAAAGTGTTTGGTAACCATTGCATTTAATTGCTTTTGAACATTCATTAATGTATATAGTTTTGGTCTTGACATAAACTAACATCTATATTATACGGAATATTTATTGTTAACAGTAATAACAAGCAATATAAATAATTAGAGAGTTTATTTTTTATTTTCGTCGTTCTAAAAGTGCCAAATGTGTCAGTGCATAGGTTAGGTTTATAGAAGGATGTATACTACATCAAATCCGAAGAAACAAACCTAGGGCTGTGATGCGCTCCTTATCATGAAAAATAAATGAAGAAATTATTTTTCAGTGTTCAGAAACTCAGTTTCCTCGACGTAATTCCTAAACATTTTCCAAACTGTGTTAGTCAGGAATGTTATTTCCCGCACCCAATCTACATGGGTTAATTTTAGCCATTAGAGCGTAGGTAGCCATCTCGCTCCGATGTCTATTTGGATAACCTCAGTCATGGTCATCCATTAAACTGTCTTCCAGCGAGTTGGTTTTCATCTCCTCGCTCTTTGGACTTAACTCCTCCGGGTAGAGTCAAGTCTTTATCAGGTATTGAACTATGAGACTGCGTGATCGACACCTCTACTTTAGGATTTGGCTTCTCAACATTAACAGTACTACTTAATTAAGTAATGAGTCATACGTGTTTAAGTGTTTTTCGGAAGGGGAACTTTTATGGGAGCTATGACCAATTATGGACCGGTCGGAAAAAGATTTCGTGGTAATATTTCCTTATGTGAGAACAATGCTTGCACCAAATTGTATATGGATATCTTGTACCAAACTTCATATCGATATCTTAAATTAGTAATGCTTTTCGGGAGCGGACCTTGTATTGGAGCTATGACCAATTATGGACCGATCTAAAAAAGCTTTCATTGTAAAATTTTTGTATATAAGAGCAATACTTGTACCAAATTTTATATCGATATCTTAATTTTGTAATGAGTTATGCGCGTTTAAGTGATTTTCAGGAGGGAACCTTGTATGGGAGCTATGATCAAATATGACCAAATATGGACAAGCAATACTTGTACCAAATTTTATATCGATATCTTAATTTAGTAATGAGTTATGTGCGTTTAAGTGATTTTCGGGAGGGAGCTATGACCAATTATGGACCGATCTAAAAAAGCTTTCATTGTAATATTTCTGAATATGAGAGCAATACATGTACTAAATTTTATATCGATATCTTAATTTAGTAATGAGTTATGTGCGTTTAAATGATTTTCGGGATGGGACCTTGTATGGGAGCTATGACCAAATATGGACCGATCCAAAGAAACTTCCATGGTTATATTTTTGTATATAAGAGCAATACTTGTACCAACTTTTATATCGATATCTTAATTTAGTAATGAGTTATGTGCGTTTAAGTGATTTTCGGGAGGGGACCTTGTATGGGAGCTATGACCAATTATGGACCGATCCAAAAAAGCTTTCATTGTAATATTTCTGTATATAAGAGCAATACATGTACTAAATTTTATATCGATATCTTAATTTAGTAATGAGTTATGTGCGTTTAAGTGATTTTCGGGAGGGGACTTTGTATGGGAGCTATGACCAATTATGGACCGATCCAAAGAAGCTTTCATGGTTATATATTTGTATATAAGAGCAATACTTGTACCAACTTTTATATCGATATCTTAATTTAGTAATGAGTTATGTGCGTTTAAGTGATTTTCGGGAGGGGACCTTGTTTGGGAGCTATGACCAATTATGGACCGATCCAAAAAAGCTTTCATTGTAATATTTCTGTATATAAGAGCATTACATGTACTAAATTTTATATCGATATCTTAATTTAGTAATGAGTTATGTTCGTTTAAGTGATTTTCGGGAGGGGACCTTGTATGGGAGCTATGACCAATTATGGACCGATCCAAAGAAGCTTTCATGGTTATATTTTTTTATATAAGAGCAATACTTGTACCAAATTTTATATCGATATCTTAATTTAGCAATGAGTTATGCACACTTAAGTGATTTTCGTGAGGGGACCTTGTATGGAAGCTATGACCAATTGTGGACCCATCCAAAAAATGTTTCCTTTGAATAAATTCTATTGTCATAAAATTTTAATTTCTAAAATTTTGTAAAAATATCGATATAACGACGGAAGTTATTAACAAAAAACCAAATTTCCGGGAATATGTACTTTTGTATGGGAGGTATAAGAAATTGTGGACCGAATCTGGCGATTTTACGCAGAGATTAAGCTCTTATACGGAAACGAATGTGTGCCAAATTTTATGGAATTATCTTGCATAGTTTTCGAGAAAATTACATCAGAATGTGTAAAAAATGCTTATTTTTTTCGAGGTTGTTTCAAATTTAGATTCATAACTTTTCCCGATGTGAACCGATTTTGCCCATTTTCAATACCAAACTGCTTAGGATAACAATAAATATTTTCAGTGAATTTGGTTGATGTCCTTGGCTTAGTTTTAACGTGAGCGTGTTTTAGGCAGAGAGACGGACAGACAGACGGACATAGCTAAATCGACTCAGAATTTCATAAGGACCAAGAATATATATACTTTGTTGGGTCTCAGATGCATATTTCTTGGTGTTACACACGGAATGACAAAGTTATATATACCCTCTAGCACCACTGATGGTGGTGGAGGGTATAAATACAATTTTATTTTTTTTTTTTAAATAAAGCTTTGAAAAGAAAATTAAAAATGTATAAAAACGAAAAAAGCGAAAACATCAAAATATGCACTAAAAGAGTAAAATATGCTCTAAAAACTCGAAAATATGCTATAAATATGCTAAAAAGTCAAATCATGCAAAATTATGCTCTTATGGGTAAAATATGCAAAAATATGCTCTAACAAATCAATGCCAAAATTCTCAAATTGGTCTGAAACGTGTAAATATCTTATCCATGAGTCCATACGACGCACCACAAAAAACATGCATTTGCATATTTTGGTTTCCCTGGTTATAAATTTATTACTTTTTAATATAAATGCATTTTTCATTGAAGAAAAAAGTGTTCACCGAATTTGAAAAGCCGAACAAAGTTCGGGTTCGGCCGAACTTTCAAATTTACCGAAGTTCGGGTTCGGTGTTCGGTACCGAACGAAATTTTGAGTTCGGTCGGACTCTACAAATTTAAAGTATATTTTATGTATATAAAAGTAATATTTATGCTAAATTTTGCATGGATATCATTGTTTGGCAATTAGTGAATTTAAACGTTTTTCTGAATAGCACCTTGTTCGGGAGCTATGATCAATTGTGGACTGATCAAAATTTTGCAGTGACTTTTCTGTGCATAGAATTCATATTTTTATCTTAATTAGATGAGTTAGGTACGTTTAAGTGACCTTATATAGGAGATATGACCAATTGTGGGCCGAACGAAAAAATCTTACTGTTACATTTTGTATAAATATCTTAATTAGATAATGAGTTATGTGAGTTTAAGTAATTTTCGGGAGGGGGACTTCAATGGGAGCTATGACCAATTCTGGACCGATCGGAATAAAATATTACGGTAAAATTTCTGTAGATAAAAAATTGTATTTATGGTAATATTTCTGCATATAAAAGTTGTATTTGTACCAAATTTTGTATAAATATCTTAATTAGGTAATGTGTTATGGGCGTTTAAGTGATTTTCGGGTTCCTTGTATGGGAGTTATGACCAAATATGGACTGATGAAAGAAATTTTTCTAATTTCTATTGACATTAGATTTTAATTTGTGAAATGTTGTGAAGGTATCGATATATTAACAATAAACACATTTCCCGCTTCATATAAGAGGTATATGAAGTTGTAAACCGATTCCGCCAATTTAAAACCGGTGTTAAGCCTTCAGGGAGAAACAAAAGTGTGATTTTCATTGGAATTATATTGGACAGTTTTTGTAAAAATTACATTAGAAGATGTAAACAAGTAATATTTCTATATTCGGCTGTGCCGAATCTTATATACCCTTCACCAAGTATGTTTTGAAAAACAGTTGTTATTTATTTTTTATCTCTGCACACATGTCACACATAACATACACACAAACAAATATAAACTGTAGCAGAAAGAAATATTAACCGTTGTACTGTAATACCACCGTCAAACTAAAATTTCGCCATCCTTATAATACAAAAAACTTCCAAATGTACAACTACTGACCCTTCTGATGATAATACAATAATCGTTCATAACGCCCATATAAAGCCGATATCCGAAAATCACTTTTTTCCATACATTTCTTAAAAATATCATTTGTTGAATTTCTGTGCTCTTTCTTCCACTTATCTACTAAAAAATCATAACTATCACCTAATTGAATAAATTGCATAAATATCACATCTTTTTAAATAAAAATATTTCACAATTCGAAGGTTGCACTTGAGAAAATTTATGTAATGTGATGTGACGTGAAAGACTTTGAAATTCTATAAAAAATAACCCCGCTTAGAATAACCCGAAATCTTTAATATAATAAAATTTGAATAATAATAGAAGTTGAAATTTTATTTTTGATGACTTTTAGTTTTTGAGCTACGGTAGACTTTTTGGTGGAAATGCCCATGTGTATATGTATTACATACATTAAAATTAAATACTAAAAACAAAACAATAAAAAATAACAATTTAGTCTAGTTCGAGGGAAATCATAACCTAGTTGTATAACAGATGTGCAACATATAAATTCTTATCTAGTCATTGTAGTGTACTAAAAAATTTAAATTTAGCTGGACAAATTAAATTCTTCAGTTTTCCATATATGCATTTCTACGTAGAAATAAATAAATGATAAAGATATCTCCGGTGGACTGTATTATAGGAATTGAGTTGAAGGTGCCAAAGAAGATCCGGTACTGATATAAAGATCCAAAAATCCGATAAATGATCTAAGAAATTCGACTCGAAGGACCAAATGTTCAGCTCCAACACGTTTCGCAAGATTTTATATAAAAATAAAACAAATGCGTTTTTCAAATTTATTAGAGATGAAGATCTCTTTTATTTAAACCAATAATTACCTCGTAGAAGTAGATGGTTTTGTAAATGTAATTGCACGTAGTGCTTGTGTCGTAGACAAATCAAAAGTGATTTATAATGTCAAACGAAACAAGCATAATTTTGGTGGCAAACAATATTTAAGCACCGCTAGCGGTTACTCGTTAGAATCTTCCAACAAAGTTGCAAAAAAAAGAAACTTTATAGGATTCTAACGTTGTTATAAATGGTATTTCAAAAAGGTAGTTAAATAAATTTTAAATTAAACAATAAGTAAAGTGTGTTTAAGTGATTTTCTGAATGGAATTTTGTATGGGACCGACATCACATATGAAGCAATTCTTGAAATAGAATTTTTGTATACAAAACTAATATTTGTGCCAAATTTTGTATTAATAGCTTTATTTGGTAATGAGAAATGTGCACTTTAGAGGTTTTTGGTAAAGGGACCTTGTATGGGAGATATGACCAATTATGTTTAAGTTCGATCTATGGTTTGCACTTGTTTTGGTAACATATGCAAATGCTTACTATTTTTTGCATCGTTAGAATCTTATTAAGCTCCGCTTTATTTGCAACATTGTTGGAAGATTCTAACGAGTAAACCGTTAACGATACCTCAATATGGTTTGTCGCCAATTTACGTTTTGTAAATTTTACACACTTAATAGACTCAGAATTTGATTAGGACCCAGAATATATATACGTTGTTGGGTCTCAGATGAATATTTCTTGGTGTTATACACGGAATGACAACGTTAAATACCCTTTATCACCACTAATGGTGGTGGAGGGTATAAAAATTAATGTGTGTTTGTATGTTTATTAGTTTGTTTTTGGACTTTATTGAGCGATAAACGGCTCTTCCTGTATGTCTCTAAGGAACTATAGGCTACTTTTTACTTCAAAATTTCAAGTGGGCGACGTTCCACTCTCACATTTAAAATAAGTATTAAAAGTCACATATTTCAGAAACTGCAAAAGTTAGAGTTCTCAAATTTTGTATGAAAAACTTTTTTACTATTTGATTAGAATTTACGAAGAACTTTCACATCCCAGCAAAAAAAGTGAGGAAAAAGAAGAAAAATTTTCACCACAAATAACATACTTGAAGTACTTCCAATTTTGGTGAAAACCCTATGAATTTTAAATTAGCATGTCATTGGAGGGATGTTGTTCAATTTTGACAACTTTGAACTACATCTAATCTTATTTTTAGAAGCAGTAAAAATTTGATATTTGGATGTCAAAAACAAACTACATTCTTTCAATGACATGCTTATGTAAATTTCATCAGTTTTTCACCAAAGTTTGATGTACTTCGAGTATGCTATTTGTAGAGACTTTTTTATATCTCTTTCCTCACTTTTAACTGTGTTTTCATTTGTAAGGAAATATTTTGTTTAAAAATGCGAAAAATATGTAATCGCATTTTTAGATGTAATTAAGATGTCCTTTGTAAAGTATGACATCAATTATTTTTTGCTGGGATCCATTTAAAAATGTTGGCTAATAAATTGTCGGACTACCAATAGGGTCATTGCACCTCCGATATGAAAAATATACAAAAATGTTGGGAATGGAATCTCCCATATTAATTAAACAGAAAAGACCGTCTGGGAAACTATTATAGCAAAATTCCTCAAATTTTGCACGAAAACTTTAAGATCAATTTTAACATTTGGTAAAGTGTTTTTATACGCTCCACCACCTTCAGTGGTATATATTACTTCGTCACTCCGTGTGTAACACCAAGAAATATTCATCTTAGACCCAACAAAATATATATATTTTGGGCAAGGCTGACAACCGTTTCGAAACGGTGATAAAGTAGCGGTATCGGTATTTTGACTTATTTCGG
>NC_060953.1:22951715-22954149 GCF_022045245.1 Lucilia cuprina | reverse complement strand
CGGCTGCTGCAGCCAACTTTTTTGTTTTATATGATTTTTCGTCCATTGGATATAGGGCATTTATTCCTAACTCCTTTGTTTATTCATATGGGGTTATAAGGGGCATTCCCTTTTTTTACACTGATGAATTTATGAAGGAGAATATTATTTCTTCAGTTCCTATTATATCTGTTGAACTTTTTCGTGGTAGAGATCCCTCTGGAGGAGGATCTGGTTTACCGATGTTTTCGGTGAAGGTTGGTTTCAATTCCAGTGAGATTCCTACTAGTGTAATTTTGGACCATGCTTTCGTTGAGGTTTCTGTTTATTATCCTCCGCTGCGCCAATGCAGCAAATGTGGTAGACTTGGGCACACCGAAAGGGGCAGTCATTCCAAGCAACGTTGTCTTAAATGTGGTAGAACAGGACCATGTGATGGACCATGTTCTGACCCAAAGTGCATTTTATGTGGTGCTAGGGATCATACTTCTGGTGAGAAATCTAAATGTCCAAAATGGACTCAGGAAATAGATATTCTGAAGGTGATGACGCTTAAGAGACTATCGAGAAAGGAGGTTCTAAATTCCTTTCCGGTGAATGGATATGATGTTTTTAAGGAATATGAAGAAAATTTCCCACCTTTGGCTAGTAACAATGTTACGAAACCCTTGGTTGGAAATATTTTGGATAGGGATGGTGAGGTGAATAGGATAATGTCGAGAAGAAAATTCAATCGTGGTGTTAAGATTAGGCCTCCTCCTAAACTGAATAAACCCATTCCACAACTACAACCGGTCAACACGGATCCGACTATACCGGTAATTAACCGGAAGTTGGATAAAGTTTCCCAGTTTGAAAGGCTGATATCTGAAATGACGAGAGTCATGAAGGTTTATTTTTCCGA
Organism: Lucilia cuprina; assembly: GCF_022045245.1. Lineage (NCBI taxonomy): Eukaryota > Metazoa > Arthropoda > Insecta > Diptera > Calliphoridae > Lucilia > Lucilia cuprina. Next base: position 22,953,266 of record NC_060953.1, on the reverse strand, counting down.
GAAATGCGAGAGTTCGTATGTTAGAGTTTTGGATGATTTTATGGTGAAGGTAGACAGTGCACTTTTGGATATTGATCGGGATCTCAATGCTCGATCTCAGACTACGTTGACCAGTTTAACGCAATGAAATTATTGCAATACAATGTGCAAAGTTTAGTTTCTAACAAAAACTCAATTGAGTTTTACATTAATAATAATTCTATTGATATATGCTTTTTCTCTGAAATTTTTAATTTGATGATACCAGCTCCTCGGGAAGACTTTTGAATTTTGATACTTTTTGTAAACTCATTGATGATGGTTATGGTGGATGTGCTATAGCTGTCAAAAAAAGGTATACGAGTTTCTAGGGTATCCTTTAGGACTAACCTGGATATTTTGATACTGAGAACCCTGAATCTTAGAACCAATCTGGTATTGGTATCTGTCTATCTCCCCCCAAATCGTTCCAACAGTCTTCCTCTGAATGTCTGTTTTACAGAACTTCAGAGACTGCTTGATTTTGTTGGCAGATTTTCGAATGTCATCATTGCTGGTGACTTCAATGCACGCTCCACTCATTGGGGAGATTATTCCGATTCTCCTAGAGGTAACCTTGTTCATAGGTTAATTTCTGACTCTGTTTTCACGTGTCTAAATGATGGTTCATCTACATTTCTTCGTCAGCTTGATAATCCAAATGGAACGGTCCTAGATTTGAGCTTTTCACATTGTGAATTTGATATTTCCTGGAAAACCACCCCAATGTGGCTGAATGGCAGTCATCATTTTCCTATTATAATGGAAATTGACATGTCTAGCTCTAACTCTACTTCCTTTCTGTCAAAGCGCAAATTATTGTCGGACTTATCTGGGATTGATCTTTCTTCTGATTTTGATGTGATTGAGGAGACTTTTTCGTCCAGTATTGCTTCTGCTACTCATAGGGTTTCCGGTAATCATACTCCTAAGTACTGGTGGAATGCGGAATTATCTACTCTTTTTCGGTTGCAAGTAGCGGCTAGAAAGAAGGCATCTAAATACCCCACACCGGAGAATCTGGATACAGCCTCTACGGCTTTCCGGAATTGGAAGGATGCAGTGAGGAAGGCTAAATCGGACTCCTTTCATCGTAGGTTGGATGAGCTGAACTCTCAGCCGAATACACGTGGTGCTTGGAGATTTGTAAATAGTGTCAAGAATGCGACAAATTCTCGACGGTATTTATGGGATGAAGGTGATAACTTACCATATCTTGAGCATCTGAGGGCACAGGTTCCGGATAACACACTGGTTGAGTTTTCTAGGATGCAGATTGGTCCCTCTTCTCCTCTAACTAGATTCGAATTGGATAATGTTTTGGACAGAAGAAGGTCAAGATCGGCTGGCGGATGTGATCGTGTTACTTATGATATGTTGAAATCGCTATCGACACAATCCAGAGATGCCCTGGTGCATGCTTTCAATGCCTATTTTTGTAATTGTGAGATCAGGTCCTCATGGAGGAATATAAAGATTGTACCTATTCCTAAAAAGAATAAGGACTTGGAGAACTTTGTAAATTTTCGCCCG
>NC_060953.1:22941264-22951615 GCF_022045245.1 Lucilia cuprina | reverse complement strand
CAGTGCATTCAAATAGTTCTACTATTACTAAACCTTCATGTATCTTATGCCCTAATCAGTCACACTATTTGCGAAATTGTCGTCGATTTAAAAATCTTTCAGTATCTGGCAGAATTTCTACTGTGAATGATTATAACTGCTGTACTAATTGCCTTTCGAGGACACATAAAGTCAGAAGTTAGACACATAAAGTCAGATTTTATGCTTCATCTGCAGCATACAAATAATTCTATAGTTGAAAGACCTACTGTTTCTACTGAACAGAATTCCAGTGAGATTCTACGACCCACTAACTCTCACACTAGACAATCGCATACGTCCAATAATGTTACTTCTAATCCACAAGTATTTCATACTAGACAGAATCAGTCCTTTTTGTTAGGGACTGCAATGGTAAACATAATTCATAACAGCCATAAGTATCAGGTTCGGGTTCAGAATGTTTTTTCATTTCTGAACGTTTACGAAAAAGATTAAAACTTCCCACTCATTCTTGGAATTCTAACGTTTCTGGCGTTAATAATGTGGTTTTTGGAGTTTCAAAGTTTTGTCCTTTGGAAATTAGTTCAGATTTAGATTCTTCAGTAAAACTATCAACTAACGCATTTGTTTTACCAGAAATAACAGGAAATTTGCCTTCGTCTTCTGTAAATGTCGATATTGGAAAATTATTGCCAAATCTTTGTTTGGCTGATTCGAATCCTTTTACCAGTAGGCCTGTAGATATTCTTATCGGAGCAGATTTATATCCGCGCATTATTTTACCGGAAATACATCAAAACGTATTAGGGTCATCATTGGCACAGAAAACTATATTTGGTTGGATACTGACAGGTCCAGCTAATCCTAAGGATTTTGAAACATATAACGACAATTTAACGACTTTTTAACGACTTTTTAACCTTTAATTTATTATCACTTAAAAGTGCTCACAGAAATATATTTATGTCCCTACTACCTTATTCATGTCTTTATCTTATTATTTATTATCTTTATATATATTATATTACTTATATTAAATAATAATCCACCTGCAGGACTTCGGTGCTGTGGGAAAAGTCGAGAGACTTTCCAAAAATCCACCTGCGGGACTTCGGTTCTGTGGGGAAAGTCGAGAGACTTCTTAAAAATCCACCTGCGTGACTTCGGTTCTGTGGGGAAAGTCGAGAGACTTCTTAAAAATCCACCTTCAGGACTAAGGTTCTGTGGGGAAAGTCGAGAGACTTCTTAAAAATCTTCATCGTTTTGAAATCGTTTGCAATTCCTAAGGTATTGCAAGGTGGCCGGCAATGTTTAATTTAAAATTTATTTAACTACCTTTTTGAAATACTATTTATAACAACGTTAGAATACTATAAAGCTTCCCTTTTTTGCAACTTTGTTGGAAGATTCTAACGAGTAACCGCTAACGATGCTTAAATATTGTTTGCCACCAAAATTATGCTTGTTTCGTTTGACATTATAAATCACTTTTGATTTGTCTACGACACAAGCACTACGTGCAATTACATTTACAAAACCATCTACTTCTACGAGGTAATTATTGGTTTAAATAAAAGAGATCTTCATCTCTAATAAATTTGAAAAACACATTTGTTTTATTTTTATATAAAATCTTGGGAAACTTGTTGGAGCTGAACACTTATTACTAAATTACGATGTAGATACAAGATTTGATTGAAATATAGGTTTTATGTACAGAAATTTAGCTTAACGAATTTTTTAGGTAATTTCTTAAAATTACTAGATCCTGCCCCTAAAAGCACTTTAACCGTATTTAACGAGTTGCATTATCAATTTGTGTAGAACAAAATTATATATATATATGTATTTTGAAAATCCTTAAATCTTTCACACCCATGCATACATACAAATTATTAAATACATACATACAAATTATTAATATTATAAAAGAAAATGTCGTTTGTAATGTTCAATACATCTTGGAATTGTAACAAATTTAAGGGCATTATTAAAACCTGCCTTTAATGTTCGTAATAATAAAAGGTAACTTAAATTAAAGTGAGGAATAAGGTGAACTTTAAATATTTTCATTATTACAACATAATTTTTTAATATACAAAAACCGTAGCATAACCGTTGATAATATTTTTTATATGAAAAAATGACATTAAATTTATTTTTTATTAATATTTTAAAGAATAGCATATGCACACGATGTGTCTGTAGTAGTATCTGGCAAATATCTGGATACTTTATCGCAAAGGATGGAGATTGCACTCAAGACACTCAATACGTGGAGCAACGTCAGTGGCCTTGGTGTAAATCCATCGAAAACGGAACTTGTTCTCTTCACTAAGAAGTACAAGATACCCTCCTTCACTCTCCCACGATGAATGGCATAGAATTGAAGTTATCGGATAGTGCTTAATATCTGGGAGTAATCCTAGATTCAAAACTATCATGGCGTTTGAACACTCAATCTAGAGTATCAAAAGCGGCTGCGGCCTTATACTCGTGTAAGAAAGCAATTGGCAAATCATGGGGCATAAACCCCAAGAATACCAAATGGCTCTTCGACATGGTAGTCAAGCCCATACTATTGTACGGTGCACTTGTATGGTGGAAGTCTGTACAAAAGGACTAACACCGCAAATATTATTAGGCTCAATACAATTGGTATGTGGCACATGATTCAGTCAGGTCACTCAACCATTCTCAATTGTCTAGGAGAGATTCCTCACAATATTGACTATTGCATCGCCAAACCGTCTTTTGATAGAAGCTTTTCGGTGAATATCCGACACGATCCAAATGTGATGGAAACAATCCTCCATGACGAATCGTATAAGGTTTTCACTGATGGCTCAAAATCAAACCATGGTGTTGGTGGTGGCTTTTACATAGCACATTCGGGAACGGAAGTATCATTCAAGCTTCCTGACCAATGTAGCGTCCTTCAGGCTGAACTATCAGCCATTAAACGGGCTGCAAACTGGCTCAGGTTTTATCGAATATACGGTGCTAATATTCGAATTTATACCGACAGCCAGGCAGCCCTTAAGGTTCTAAGTGGTGTCTACACGACGTCAAACTTAGTCCTAGAATGCCGGGCATCCCTTAACGAGATGGCGAAACATTCCACAATAGGACTGTATTTGGATTCCAGGACATCAGCAAATTCCTGGTAATACCATCGCGGACTCTCTTGCCAAGTTAGGCTCCTCACTTGCAAGAGAGCATACCGACCCTTTTGTCGGTATACCGCTTTTAACCTGCAAACGCTCGGCAAGGTAAGGTTCATGTGGCCATCTTACGACCCACAAAGATCCCAAGCCCTTTCCTACATTCCGAGAGTTAATCTACGGAACTTAACGGCAGTGGTAACAGGCCACTGGCCTTTCGGACTCCATGCAAGAAGATTGAACTTACCCAGTAACGACTTCTGCAGGAGCTGCCAGGATGAAGAGGAAGAAGAGAGTATAACTCACTTCCTCTGTCATTGTCCCGCCCTAGCTGATCACAGAATGGGTCTGCTAGGTAGCTATTTTCTGCACGACCTAGCGGATCTATCGGAGGTTGATATCCGAAAAATAGACTCTTATATTCGTGCGACAAACTGGTTCGGTGGAGACCAGAGTGATTAGGTTGAAGTGTACTAATACGCCGACCGTTCCATCTCGTTTCAGGTATCACAAAGGGATCAGAATACTGGACCCAAGTGTGTCCCCAGGACGAGGACGACCTGCCTACCTAACCTTTTAAAAAATATATATTAAAGCTTACGTTAAAAGTTAATGGTAATATGATCTTTCCGTTAGCCTATCGAACACTTTTAGCTAAAGTTGACTTGTAAAAACGAAAACCATTCCTATTTTATGCGTACTGCGCATCAGATTCATTAATGTGATAAATTTTCAAATAGGCTTGCATTAAAACCTCTAACCTTTATCAATAGGTATTATTATTTTTATGAGTGAACAAATTTAATTATAGAATTTACCTTAATTTTTTCCCATTTATCGTCAACATCTTGAAGCCAACTTAGTAACAATCTTCCATTAAATCTGCATCTAGCATTTTTCTCTTTATCATCTAGTTCGGGTGTAAGCATATTATAAACTTCTTCGTCTTTAATGTATGTGCATACTGAAAAAGGTAATGACTGATAGGACATACTTCTAGCTGCTTTTGAATGAATTCTAATAATCTCCTGTTCCACATTAAGACAGAGCTTTTCCTTTTCTACAGTATGACGTTGATATAGATCAAATCTTTCTTTTTGCTGAATCAAAAATATATCCCTCATTTGAAATGAGAGTGAGTTTGGTATTTCTGGGAAATTTTTATTTTGTCGTTGACATAAAAGATATTTTTGTTTGTTTATAAGATATTCATGAAATCCTTGTGGAGGTCTTGGTTTAACAGAAAAAATGTTTTTCCATTTTCTTTCTATTTGCTTTCTTATTGCCATGTACATTTGGAAACAATTTGTGAATGGTATATCGTGAGGATGAGAATCAGTACATAAAATTGGATCATTATTTACGTTATTTCCAGTGTTGGATGATTTTACATCATCGTTCTTTGTTCTAATTTTCCTTTTTCTAGGATGAAGTTCTGCAATGTTTCCCATTGTCTCTTTTGAAGACGAAGTAGACGACGTCGACGGGCTTGGAAGGTTCTGAATATTATCAGATTCAAATGATGTACTTTGATGTGTTGGACTGTTTATAGAATTTGAAAATGCAATTTTTCCTTCAACTAAATCGATATTTGTAGATGAAGCTGGAGAAGGTGAATTGCTTGGAATTTGTGGTGAAGAATTATTTGAAGCCCTATCATGAGTTGTTATTCCTATTCTATGAGCACTCCTTAAAACCCGCAAATTTTTTTCTTCATTCAAAAGTTTGCAATTTTTATCATCTCCACAAGATAAATTAACTTTGATGGGGCTATCTCTAGGACTTGTATTTGAAATTGATATATCTCGCTCATTTGAATCACTATTAGAACTTACTACATATGGCAATGCAGCATTTCTTGAAGTATTAATTTTTCCCGTCCGTAATCCACTTCCATCGGTATCAATTGTACAGCTTTGTTGGGGAATAACAATTTTTAAAGGGGGTACTTTCAATCCTCCATTACAGAGTGGATCACTTTTGGAATCATCGTCTTCTAATTCTGTGTCATGAAATTTATTCTTGCCTTCATCTTTATCGCATAAAAACACACTTTTGTTGGAAGAAGTAGAAGTAGAATTTTTAGAATTAGTCGCTTGTTTTAGGTTCTTTTCCACTCTGGTTGGAGTACGCACAATATTTTGTTTTGTGTCCTTAGACATTTCCAGATCTTTCTTTTTTTTCTTTTTATTATCATCAATTTCATCGCCTTCATCATCATCTATATCAGAAAAATTTCGCTTTGTGAAATTATTTGTTGTTTCGGAACCGGAAACATTTTCAAAATTGATTTCCTTTTTGGCATCATTAAATATATCATCACATTTTTCTTTAATATCGGCTTTTTCAATTGCACTTGATTCTTCGAAGTCTTCATCTTTTTTGTACTCCTTACTTTTTTGAGTTAACCGCGAATTATCTAATGAAATAAAAATAAAGTAAGTTGGATCAATTTATATAGGAAATTATTTTTTTATTTTAGAGTTTAAGAAATTAAAATAAGGCAATTTATATTTCTCTTTATTCGAAGGCCTAAAGGAATAATTCCACAAAATTCAATACAAGTAAGAGTACTATATTCAGCTGTGCCGAATCTTATGTACCCTTCACCATAGTGTATTTTAAACATATTAGTTTTCTAAATTTTTAATTTTTTCCCGACTGTATTATTACTACACCAAAAGAAACAACAACAACGCTAAACGAGAAAAAAACAAGACTTTTCTGCACATTTTCTGAAGTATTAAACGATTAACATCAGACTTGTCTGCACATTGTCGAATGGGAATTTTAGTGTTACGACAATGAGGAGACTATTCTGCACATTGGCAAAGCACAGTTTGTTTTTTTTTCCTATATTATTCTTTAGACATAAAGGAGAATAGTCTGCACAGTAAAGTAAAATATAAAATGGCTTTCGAATAATATCCGATAAATCAGCACATAATTTGAAGAGAATTGTTTTCGTTATTTCATTAGACAATTAAGCGAATAATATAAATTTCTTTAGCAAAAAATTACATAATTTTTTATGGTTTAATTTTATAATTTTTAATATATGTATGCAATGAACTCTATTTTCGTATAAAATACCTAAGTATTATTGATTAATTTGATTCATTTTAAAAATATTTTATAAGTTTCTATTATTTATGCACCTTTAAGAAGTCATGAATAATGGAATCTTATGAATTATTAAAATTAATAAAATTAAACCATAATAAATTATATGTATATATGAAAATAGTTTTCCCCCCTTTAATAAACATAGATAATACCAACTTTTCGAACAAAGTTGCCACCTAATAATAAACAATATATCGAACGGGATTGCCCTCAACGACATACCCGCACACGTCAATTGACTCCATTTGCTGAGATTCACTACATCCATCCGATATATCTAGTACAACTAACTTGTTGATCAGTCTGCTTAAAACTCCTGTTGATGTACGTATATCTGCGGAACGTACAACACCATATTTACCAAATATTAATCTTGAAACTCTTCCACTTTAAGCGGGGTTCATTCACATCGCAGATTAACACAAGGCTTCCAGAACATAATGGACTGGATGGGGCAAACCATTTAGAACGTCCATACTCCATTCTTAAGATTTTGCAATATACGCTTCTGTTTTCTTCACGCGCAAATACAATGTTCATATTCTGCGGGGGTTTAATGTTAATGGCTCGGGCTCGTTAGGTGTTATCGGAATATGAGTAAGTGGCCTTGAATTCACCATATTTTCGGTCTCTACCAACATGTTCTTTTAATATTACGTATAGAGCTCTTTTTACTGATTGAACCAATCTCTTCTATGCTACACCAGCAGATGGGTAAGATGGTATATTAAATTTCCTTTTTATGCCAAGAGGATCAAGGCCAGCAGTAATGAATTCATTATCCCAAAAATTCCCGCCAACATGCAATTTTTTTCTGGAGGCCTACAACATTTTTCGTTATCACTCCTTATTTATATTGTCACTCCTCCGCGATTAGCGAAATTTCGTATACACATTAAACAAGCATCACTACAGAGATTTGTCTTATTAGTAACCTCAACCGGCCCAAAATAGTCAAGACAGGTATATGAAAGAATCTCAAGAACGGAGTGACACGGTCTATTGGTAATAACCCCATTATTGGTTGGTAAATTTGAACCCAAACTTCGGTAAATTTGAAAGTTCGGCCGAACCCGAACTATGTTCGGTTTTCAAAGTTCGATGAACACGAACTTTTTTCTTAAATGATAAACGCATTTATGATTAAAAAGTAATACACACTTCCATTTCAAACGTCGTAGTGTTCGGTTGTGTTTTTACATTAATAACTTTATAAATCTGTTGCTAAGCGTAAAAATTGTATGGAATTTTTCCATGTGAATACCGTTAATTTTTATAGAATATAAAGTTATAGAAAATTAAAGTGATTGAAAATCTTGCCTTTTGAATAATTGTACAGAGTTTCTACTTAATTTTTTTGCTTTGAAAATGGGTGATAAAGCACACTAGTCGTCTGGTGATCTGAGATCAACATTTGACGAATTTGTAAAGGCGAATAAGCTGGAATCAACCCTTCAGCCTTCCTCATTAAAGAGGAAGAGTGATGACGTGAGTGAGGATACGAATATTAAGAAGGCATCTTCGGCTTGTGATCTTCTGGATTCAGGTGAGTCCTCTCAGGAATCTATGTCGTCTGAGGATGAAGATTCATCCTTGACTATTGTTGGTGATCTTGGTATGGAGGGTAGGACGGTTTCGCTGCCCAACATTTCAAGCGAGATTATTACGTCGGATAATCCACCTGCAGTTGAGTCCTCTTCGGAACTACCTGGTACTTCTGTAGCGTCGTCTGACAAAACTCCACCAATGTTATATTCTGATGGTCATTTTGGTGAGTTTCTTGTCTTATGTGACACGTCGGGGTCCAAAGGCAAGAAGGATAATTTTCGTAACTCACTTTTCTTCTATGAGAGTATAAAGGATTTGAAATTTGAGGGCATTTCCTTAATATCCCATATTGGGAAAACTCTGTTTAGAGTTAAGTTTGACTCGGCTGCTGCAGCCAACTTTTTTGTTTTATATGATTTTTCGTCCATTGGATATAGGGCATTTATTCCTAACTCCTTTGTTTATTCATATGGGGTTATAAGGGGCATTCATAATTTTTTATGGTTTAATTTTATAATTTTTAACATATGTATGCAATGAACTCTATTTTCGTATAAAATACCTAAGTATTATTGATTAATTTGATTCATTTTAAAAATATTTTATAAGTTTCTATTATTTATGCACCTTTAAGAAGTCATGAATAATGAAATCTTATGAATTATTAAAATTAATAAAATTAAACCATAATAAATTATATGTATATATGAAAATAGTTTTCCCCCCTTTAATAAACATAGATAATACCAACTTTTCGAACAAAGTTGCCACCTAATAATAAACAATATATCGAACGGGATTGCCCTCAAAGACATACCCGCACACGTCAATTGACTCCATTTGCTGAGATTCACTACATCCATCCGATATATCTAGTACAACTAACTTGTTGATCAGTCTGCTTAAAACTCCTGTTGATGTACGTATATCTGCGGAACGGACAACACCATATTTACCAAATATTAATCTTGAAACTCTTCCACTTTAAGCGGGGTTCATTCACATCGCAGATTAACACAAGGCTTCCAGAACATAATGGACTGGATGGGGCAAACCATTTAGAACGTCCATACTCCATTCTTAAGATTTTGCAATATACGCTTCTGTTTTCTTCACGCGCAAATACAATGTTCATATTCTGCGGGGGTTTAATGTTAATGGCTCGGGCTCGTTAGGTGTTATCGGAATATGAGTAAGTGGCCTTGAATTCACCATATTTTCGGTCTCTACCAAAATGTTCTTTTAATATTACGTATAGAGCTCTTTTTACTGATTGAACCAATCTCTTCTATGCTCCACCAGCAGATGGGTAAGATGGTATATTAAATTTCCTTTTTATGCCAAGAGGATCAAGGCCAGCAGTAATGAATTCATTATCCCAAAAATTCCCGCCAACATGCAATTTTTTTCTGGAGGCCTACAACATTTTTCGTTATCACTCCTTATTTATATTGTCACTCCTCCGCGATTAGCGAAATTTCGTATACACATTAAACAAGCATCACTAAAGAGATTTGTCTTATTAGTAACCTCAACCGGCCCAAAATAGTCAAGACAGGTATATGAAAGAATCTCAAGAACGGAGTGACACGGTCTATTGGTAATAACCCCATTATTGGTTGGTAAATTTGAACCCAAACTTCGGTAAATTTGAAAGTTCGGCCGAACCCGAACTATGTTCGGTTTTCAAAGTTCGATGAACACGAACTTTTTTCTTAAATGATAAACGCATTTATGATTAAAAAGTAATACACACTTCCATTTCAAACGTCGTAGTGTTCGGTTGTGTTTTTACATTAATAACTTTATAAATCTGTTGCTAAGCGTAAAAATTGTATGGAATTTTTCCATGTGAAATACCGTTAATTTTTATAGAATATAAAGTTATAGAAAATTAAAGTGATTGAAAATCTTGCCTTTTGAATAATTGTACAGAGTTTCTACTTAATTTTTTTGCTTTGAAAATGGGTGATAAAGCACACTAGTCGTCTGGTGATCTGAGATCAACATTTGACGAATTTGTAAAGGCGAATAAGCTGGAATCAACCCTTCAGCCTTCCTCATTAAAGAGGAAGAGTGATGACGTGAGTGAGGATACGAATATTAAGAAGGCATCTTCGGCTTGTGATCTTCTGGATTCAGGTGAGTCCTCTCAGGAATCTATGTCGTCTGAGGATGAAGATTCATCCTTGACTATTGTTGGTGATCTTGGTATGGAGGGTAGGACGGTTTCGTTGCCCAACATTTCAAGCGAGATTATTACGTCAGATAATCCACCTGCAGTTGAGTCCTCTTCGGAACTACCTGGTACTTCTGTAGCGTCGTCTGACAAAACTCCACCAATGTTATATTCTGATGGTCATTTTGGTGAGTTTCTTGTCTTATGTGACACGTCGGGGTCCAAAGGCAAGAAGGATAATTTTCGTAACTCACTTTTCTTCTATGAGAGTATAAAGGATTTGAAATTTGAGGGCATTTCCTTAATATCCCATATTGGGAAAACTCTGTTTAGAGTTAAGTTTGACTCGGCT
>NC_060953.1:22937948-22941164 GCF_022045245.1 Lucilia cuprina | reverse complement strand
CCGCCAGTAACCATAGTAGGGGAGATAACACTCCTCCTTGTGGTGTACCCCTGGTAACTCGTTTACGAATCCTATCATCCCCTAAGGTTGAGTTGATAATTCTGCTATGAAGCATCGATACTATCCAACTCACTAGGAAATCCTAACGACTCTCTGATGGCCTCTATTCTAATGTTGTTAAAGGCGCCCTCTATGTCTATAAACGCGGCTAGAGTATATTCCCTATGCTCTAAACCGTGCTCAATACAACCAACCACCTCATGTAACGCACTCTCAACCGACTTACGCTTTAGGTAGGCATGTTGAGCATTGCTAGTAAGACGGGTATCTATATTGCTCCTGAGATAAAGATCTATCAGACGTTCTAAAGTCTTCAGTATAAAAGACTATAGGCTGATAGGCCTGAAATCCTTAGGTTTCGAGTGGCATGCCCTACCGGCCTTAGGAATAAAGATTACCCTAACCTCTCTCCACCTTCTTGGAAGGTATCCCGCGAGGAGACACCTCTTGAAAATATCAGCTAGAAGTGCCAATGCGTCTTCAGGAATATTACAGAGCATGGCCGGAAAAACACCATCCGGACCCGGTGATTTATATGGGTCAAAAGTGTTCACCGCCCAGCCCAGTTTGTCCCTAGTGACTATTTCATCAATATGACCAGATGAATAACTAGAAGCCCCAGGTCCTTGGACCCCCTGACTTAAGTCCCTATCATCTATATCAGCACAACCTGGGAAGTGAGTTTCCATAAGCAAAGAGAGTGTCTCTGAGCTGGACTCCGTCCACGAGTTGTCTTCACGCTGAATGTAACCTAAGGCCTTGGGGTCTTTGGCTAAAATTCTACGGAACCTAGACATCTCATTTACGTTGCCAACAGATTCACAGTAGTTCCTCCATGATATCTGTTTTGCTCTTTTGAAATCTCCCTTATACTTATTGAAACTCACTTTGTAGTTGTTTCAATCTTCTGGAAGTCTAGTAAGCTTTGCCTTATTAAACAACCTTCTAACCGTCGACCTTTGATCACGTAGTTCCCTGGTCCACCACTTAGGTTGCTTATGCCTACCCGGAAATCTCAACGGGCAGGATAGCTCATAGCTCTCCGTTAACACACTGGTAAATTTGTCTAAAACCTTATCCAATTCGAGGGACCGCAGAACATTTATATCCATCTGCGAAAATCCTGACCGGACCCTGTTGTAGAATTTTAACCAGTCGGATTTCCTACGATCCCTAAAGGGTTCCTGCTTGGATTTACTCAAATTCACTGTGAAGGTAATCCGGCTATGGTCAGAGAACGAATAGTCGGTATGTACCTTCCAATCCCTAATAAGATCCTCATTTTGGTTAGTAAGGGTAATATCAATAACTGTTTCCCTATCTCTATTCCTAAACGTTGGCATATTGCCCCTATTACAGATAATAAGATTCCATGCAGTAATGAAATTAAACACTAACTCACCTCTTTTATTAATGTCAGCACTGCCCCATTGACTGTGATGTGCGTTTGCATCACAGCCTAGTAACAGGAAGCGCCCTTTGTGAAGTAATTTTATGGACATTTTTTAAAAAAAGTTAAATTTATTTAAATAAATGTAATTTCTCCAAAATTTAAGGAGTGTGCTATTAAACCTTAGAACTCTCTAGACAATATATCAATTTTAATTATTATTTTTACACACAATAAATATTATTAAATTATGTTTCTTTTAAAAGAACACCTAAATTCGAATACTTATGCGAGACACTGTATGTACAATACTTTACGACGAACTGAGAATGACAATTATGCGACGTAAAAAATGTTATACCAATGCGTTGCCGAAATATTAGAAACATATTCTTTTTGTCTTAATTCGGTTTTAGTGACTTTTTCAAATTACATACGTTGAAAATTTCACCACTCAGAATGTTGGATTGTAAGTGAAGTGACGTATTTTTTTTGTCAGCCACGACTACTTTAGGGTTGGCGGGCATCTAAATTTAAAAATTTTAATGGCTATATTTCGGAAATTATATATTTGTTTCAACCTATATCAAACCTATTGTTTCAACCTAATCATAGACCATTCAGGTGATATGTAACATGATATACAAAAAAGGATCCATTATAGGTCAATTTTGGAAAACATAATTTTTCACGGGATATTTTTGAGGTTTATCTAAAAAATCGGAGCTTTTTGTAAAGGTATACTATGTTTTTGTATTATACTTCCAGAGATATTAGTAATTAAATTATGGTTATTTAGGATATCCTTATTAAGCGAACCCGGTGATGAACATGCCATAGAGGAGAAAATTCTTGCGCCCGTCCGTATTTTGGGTATTGTTGATCGTAGGCAGGGTATTTAAGAAATCAAACAACTCTTTCATTTGACTAGATACAGAATTGGTTTATACCTTAAATAAAAGCTTAACAAATTGAATCTTAACAAATGGAAAAGAATTAAATAAACAAATTTTTCCCGATTTCTTTTAGATGAAACATTTTTTATTGTAAAAGTTTATTTTCAAATGAATATAAATACAAAACATTTCTCAAATACAAAATTCAATACAAGGTTTTACAAAAAGGGTGTTAACTAAATCTTAACTCAAATACATTATTAACATCAATAGTTTCCCTTGTTTAGATAATTTGTTAATTTGTTGAGAGTCCCAAATTGCTTATTAAATATTTCAACCTTGTTGCCTGTAGTGGTTTCGTCATCAAATCAGCTAGTTCTTCAGTTGATATTCTTGTAACACAAATTTCATTTTCGGATACCTTTTTTAGATGAAAAAATGTTTCAACATTATGTGTTTAGTGCGACGATGAAACTCTGGATTCTGAGCTAATCTAATTGCAGCATTATTATCCACTTGCAATACTGGAACGTCTTTGTATCCAATTAACTCGGAATAGAGTCTTTTTAACCATATAATTAGTAGCTTCAGTAGCAGCAACGATTTCAGCTTCTGTTGTAGAAGTTGCTACTATCGGTTGTCTTTGACTCATCCATAAAATTACAGCATCAGCGTATTTTATTATTATTCCTGATGTCGATCACTGAGTGGTGAAATTTTCACTGAAGCATTCGATCTTTAAGTTATTGTCAGCCGTATAAGTAAGGAGTGAGATCGAAAAATTCTTAACATACATATATGTTTATAAAAAAGAAACCACTAAACTTACAGCTTTATTTTTTTTTATTTGATTGAAATTATTATTACAAT
>NC_060953.1:22902818-22937848 GCF_022045245.1 Lucilia cuprina | reverse complement strand
GGCGGGTTGCACCATTATCAATCCACCAATCATTTGAAAAATCTTCATTAATTGCGTTTATTTCGTCACAAATTAATGGTAGTATTTGGTGAGATGTACATTTTACTTAAAATCAACAAATACAAATATTACTAATATAAAAATACAATCAATATACAAAGTATTATACATAACATAACAATTTAATTCAACAATGCAAAGACTAACAGCTCCCTATACACCACAACAGAATTACGCTAGTGAAAGAGAAAATCGTACAGTTGTTGAGATGGCTCGTACATTCAAATATTCCAATACAGAAGCAAAGTTTCCGGATGCTTATGGGCTGAATTAGTAAGAACATCAATATATGTACTAAACAGAACTGGTAAGTCATCAGTAGAAAATAAAAGCCTTTATGAGTTATGGATGGGAAAGAAACCTAGAGTGCATCATTTAAGAATCATATCATGCGAATGTTATGTTCATATACCTAAACAAAAGAGAAAGAAGATGGATGCTAAAGCTACAAAAGGATTTCTCATTGGTTATGACGATGATGAGCGTTATCGGGTTTACATCAAAGAGAAACAAGAGGTTATACTTTTCAGAGATGTCAAATTTATTGAGAAAATTAAATCATGCGTATCTGATGATCAAAATACTAAAGAAGATAACAACAAAAATTTAGATACTGAAGAAAATAATAAAGTTAAGCTTAAGATTGAAGAATACGGAAGACAAAATGCAGATAATAAAACCAATGAAGATCCTGAATTGATAGATGAAGAACAACAAAATGAAGAATTAATAGAAGATGAATTAGAGGATGATTTAGATGAAATTGTAATATCAGATGATGATGTTCAAGAAGTTATTCCCGATAAAAGATTGAGAGGAAAACGTACAAGAGATGCTGAATATAATGACAATTCTGATTTAATATTATCAAAACGATTAAGAGATCGTTCTTTGATATTAAATCCTAGATATGATGATTTTTTTATGGAAATCCAAGATTTTATAAATAAAATTGAAACTCCTATGAGCTATAAAGAAGCTATAAATGCCAAAGAAAGCAGACAGTGGATCAAAGCTATGGATTCTGAAATTAATTCCCTAAAAGAAAACAACACATGGAAATTAGCAGATCTTCCAAAAGGTGCAAAAGCTTTACCGTCAAGGTGGGAGTTCCGAGTAAAGATGAATCCAGATGGTACCAAAGAAGAGTTTAAAGGCAGATTAGTTATAAAAGCATTTACACAGAGAGAAGGTATAGATTACAAAGAAACGTTGAGCCCAGTAGCAAGATTAGCAACAATACGTGTAGTGTTGAGTATAGCAGCTAGTAATAATATGCATCTATTTCAATTTGATGTCGCAACAGCTTTTCTTTATGGAGAATTAGAAAAGAAATATTTATGAAACAACCTGAGGGCTATAGCTGGAACAAGAGATTAGTGAAATATTTTTTAAAAATTGGATTTAACGTTTGTGAAGCTGATTCGTGTCTATTCATAAGAATAAAAAATGGAAAGAAACTTATTTTAGTATTATTTGGTTGTAGGAAGATTCCGAAACAGGGAAAGCTGAGGACTTATCTAAATTTCCCTATCGACAAGCAGTGGGGCGAATTATGTATTTAATGCTTGGTACTAGACCAGATCTTGCATACAGTATTGGGTACTTGTCTAGAACTTTAGATAATCCCTCAAAAGAAGATATTGTTAGAGTAAAAAGAGTATTTAGATATATTCTTAACACACGTTTTTCATTACATTTTTCAACCAAAGTATTATTTGATTTTTTTTTTTTTTTTTGATCAAGTTACCTTTGAAAAACATGTCAGTTATTATGTGTAATGTCAATTATATTAATTTTTTTGTTAATCTGATTAAAATGAGTGACCAGAAAAAAGTGCGTACTGAAATTATTAAATATTTTCAACTAAACCCAACTTGGTCTTACAAAAAGTTGGCCAAGCATACAAAGGTCTGCCGTCAAACTGTTTCCAATGTTATTAAACAGTACCGGGAGAACTTGTCAGTTGATAGAAAACCAGGTTCAGGTAGAAGGAATGGTCCACATGATGTTTCTAAAGCCAAAAAAATAGAACGCATTTTCAAAAGAGCTCCTAACACATCCGGTAGGAAAGCAGCCCGGTTAGCTCAGTGTTCGGACTATTTGGTACGAAAAGTTAAAGCTAATGCAGGTTTAAAAACATACAAGGCTCAAAAAGTTCCTGACAGGAACGCTGCTAAAAATTTAGAGGCCAAAAACAGAGCACGGAAATTGAAGTCAAGTTTTATAAAAAAAATATTCTTGCTGCATAATGGATGACGAAACGTATGTTCTGGCAGATTTTTCGCAACTTCCAGGTCAAAAGTTTTATGTTGCTGATGCTCGAGGGAATGTTGAAGAAAAGTTTAGGACCCAAAAGCAGACAAAATTTCCCAGAAAGTTCTTGGTATGGCAAGCAATATGCAGTTGCGGCAAAAGAAGCCAATCATTTGTTACAACGGGCTCTATAAATACCGAAATTTACATGGGAAATAATTCGGTAACTTCTAAACGGTTAATCCGATTTTAATGAAATGGTATGCACAAAAAGGAGGTGTTGTCGAGTTTAGGTTTTGAATTTGGAATTTATAGGCCAACCAGGGGCCCGGCGGGGGGTCCTCAAATTAGGACACCTCGGCTATGTTAAATTTTTAAAACGATCCTATTTCTTCATTTGAGTTCCGATTTAAAAAAAATTTCGTATATAGAATCTCCTCATCGAGCACTATAAAAAATGCAGTAAATCATAGCAGTAAATTATCTCTTATAGTTTAGGAGATATTCGCATTTGAAAATTAAAATTTTAAAATTTTTACCGTTCTTACTTTAGTTTTTTGATAATAGCGGGTCCAAATATTCCCGATTTTCGCCATTTCTTTTTTTATTCGCTTAACAACAAGTTTATATATCAAGCAGTGAAAGAATTATGTAAAAATCATGACTGAGTCCAAAGTTATAGGCATTTTAATTTAAAAAATTAAAAAAAGGCGATTTTTTGCCATTTTTTTGGGAAAAAAGTATATTTTTCTTTTTAAGTTATCTAAAAAGTTTCTAAGAAGATGTATATAGAATTTATACTTTTTGAAAAGCTGACTTTACATAAAATACGATAAATGAAACAAAACCTAAAAATTTTTGATACATACATTTGGTGTTGAATAAAATATTTGGACAATTTTTAAAAATTATTTAGTTAATTATTTTATTAAAGACTATAACATTGTCCCGCCCACCGAAATATAAAACACAATTGAATACAATATCATCAGTTAGTATAATAGCTTTTTTTATTTGAACTGTTTATCTTAAACATAATACAATTAATTCTTACAACCTACTTATATAGTTAATTCCTAACCGGTATACATATCCAGAAGGTAATATAAGTCCTTTAAATCTTCCTCGTTTTGAGATGATAGTGTTTCATAACAAATCCATCTTTTTCGCATAGTTGAAAGAACAGGATTAGAAGATATAAGTAAACTATTAAAAATATCTTCATTCTGTGTTTGCCTGGAGCATTATCTTGAGCTGAAAAGTTGAACATGCTTAAAATCTCGATTCCTCGCTTCCTGGGCTTCTTCTGTTAACTCTCCAAGTGGAAGAATATTCGATTCAATTATTATTTGACCACGACACAATACTTTGTGTACTGTTGGTGTTAGTTCCCTCCATGGATACAGAGATACAAGTAATTTAGAAATTTCAGATGTATATTCCCCAAATCGATTTCCATTAATTTTATGTTTACTATTCAGTGCCATTAAAATAGTGTTAACTCTTCGAAGCAACTCCTTGTCGATTCCAGTTATTTTTGAAGTAATCTCAAAATTACGAAAAAACCTTCTCGCCGTATTACCGTCATTTGTACTACCGCAACTTGGATGTGGTTTGTCGATGTTTAATCCCATCTGAACTTTAAATTCTTCTTGGATTCTGCTTTTTTCCGCAGCTCTCAGTTCTTTCAATTCTTCATTATTTTTTGTTGATTTAGTAAGATTCTCTGGCACACTTCTATATTTGAGGTCGTATGCTATGTGTAAAAAGTAATACAAAAATCGTATTCTGGCATGAAGTGGTGAAATTCCGAAAGACAGGACTTCTTCATTAATACTTCTGCTTTTGTTTATATTTGAGAATTGCGACTTTTTCTCATTACATATTGAGCATCTCCAGAAGGAAGAAGTTTCTGTTATGACATTGCTGACCTTTCCATCAATCATTGTTAAGCTTAGCTGATATGATACGTTAATAGAGAATTCCTTTATTTTTATGCAAATGGGCTCCAGTGCATTTATTTCATCTTTTAAATATTCCACTAAATCTTTTGTTGTTTTCTTTGACTCCTTTATATATTCAAATCCAATGGGTCTACAAAAATTTTTTGAACCCGGAGTTGTAATGATCCATATATCTTCAAATGAATTTCCGATGCTTGACGATGATGGATGGAATTCGTAATGGCACTAATGATGACATAAATACACTTTTGTAGTCTGCTAATGTCCGACTTCCACAAGCTCGTTTGTATTCTGGAAGTGCTGATAAACCGTCACATCCCCACCTACACATTAAGACAACATCACAGTTATGAATTTTCCTTAGTTGGTCTTCTGAAAAGTCTGACACAATTCTTGATGCTGTGTTTTCGAGCAAAGATGATATATCAATACAAGCTTCCACATCATTAACAGCAATAGGTGATGGTAGAATAGTTTGTTTTTTTTCCTGGGTCGCCTTGTATGATGGTAATATATTTTTCATTGCAGAGCTTTCCTTTTTCATGCAGAGCTTTCCTTAATATTTGATACTTATTTCGACTGAGACCCAGTTCCAACATAAGCGCTATTGCTTCCTCTTCAGTAAAATTTGATTGTGATGTTGGAGTTGGTATACTTTCCACAATTCGCTTAAGTCGTTTTGGTGATGCATTAGGAAGAATAGTTGCAATATGTACGGCATCCATAGGTTGGTTTTCCTTTTTCAGCATTTCGTTAAATGTATCAGCAATTTCCTCATTTGAAATTGAAAAAAGTTTTTGTGTGACCCTCTTTTTTTGACCTTGAACATAAGTCTTCCTATGACTTGCAAGACGCTCCTGCTGATGTGTTGTAAGTTGAGATTTCCATAGTAGTTTCCATCCAACTACAAAATTTTAATCGAAATTTCTTTTGATTTCCATCCACAGACTTACTTTTTACATCAAAAAGTTTTAAAAAGTTTTCAATTTTTGATATGCCTGTTTTGTCTACTTTTCTACTATATGTAGTTTTTATATAATTTGAAATGTCTTCAATTCTTTCTGGCCCTTTTGAAGATACACTCCATAAAACGGAACACAACTCTTCGTACTTTAATGTAATCTTCATTGTAGATTTATTAAATATGGTACTTAAAATCTGAGAAGGACTATATTACTATAACCTGTAATTCAGTCATTGATATTTCTTATTAGTAAATGAATCGAAATTATCATTACCTGTATATTTTTACCTACATGATCATAAACGAAACAGAACGAAATGATCTGTCGAAAAAAATTAGGTAAAAAATAGTTATAAATTTCTGAAAATTTAAGCATAATAGGAACTTTCAATTATAAGGATAAGCAAACAAATAGAAAATAGGTAAATATAAGATTTAAACGTATTCTGTCATATTTAATACTAAAATATGAAATTAAAGGATACAGGTTTAAATGAACATATTTTTGAATGTAATTGAGATATTGGCTTGAAATTTTTTGTAAAGGGTCGAGAATTTCCATATCTAACTAAAATAGATATAAAGGGATAAATATGGACTAAATTGTTGTAGCTATCTGCGACCCTATTAAAATTTTGATATAAATCATAGTTTTAGAAATTTAACAAATATGTAATATATGACAAAATTTTTATTTATGAACAAAACTCAATGAAATCTTCAACGCTTGTTAAATTTGTCATTTCAAATAAGAAAATGCAAAAAAAAATTGAAAAGGTCAAAGGGCATCCCGCAATTCCCAAAAATAGGAATGAAAATCCCAAAAATGGGATTTTTTACATTTTTGCCCATAGGGTCCACATTTCTTTCAGGGCTGGGAAATTATTTTTGGAGTAAATAGAAAACATATTGAGGTTTCCAAAACTGCTTTCAGTTTTCCGATCCCAGCTTTGGGATTTTAGAACATGTCGCCCAAAGTTGAAGTTTTGATAAAAAATAGGTCATATTCGGAAGGACGCAGTGGCAACATTTTCAAAAAATAGGACAAGTTTTTTACGCCAAAGCGTTCTGCGTAAAGATACCTTTTAGAAAACTATAAAATTGTTATATGTTCTTTAAGAAAATTGTATTTTATTAATAAAAGAGTTAAGACACATTTTGGGCAAAAAAACGGCAAAAATCTAAAATTTTTTGAATTTTTAAATTAAAAAACGTATATTTTTGGATCTGTAAATGACATTGATCTGAAATTTTTTGTATATTATTGGAAATTTTGTTGTCTAACTAACAATTGAGTCCATTTGGTCCAAAATTACGCCCGGTATTCAAAAAAAGGCGGACCAAGGTATGGTAAATTTTGTATCACTAAATTTTTAAATGCCTATAACTCGGATATTATAAGAGATAAGTAGTATGCCCAAGCATGTTTTTTCAAGATCTCGTCAAGCGCTTTCAGAAAATATAAAAATCTTTGTATTTGGGTGAAAAACAAAAAAATGGCACGAGTTTAAAAATTTTACATGTCGTAGGTACTCTACTTTGAGCAGCCACAGCTCCGTCCCTAGAGCATCTGCGGGGTTCATCTTCAAAACTTAAACTCGAATACTCCTTGGCTACGCTCACGCCAAATTTTATCCCGATCGGATCAGCCGTTTAGAAATGCCAGATTTATTTCCAAAAAATTTCCGTTCTGCCCCACTGTGGGACGTAATAAACTTTATTTACAATTAAGGACACTTCTCCAATCTTGATTTTTCATATTTCCTTACCATTTGCTACACAAATTGACTGGTCAATTATCGTTATAATTTATTTCTGTTAATAATTTCTTATTATGGGCAATATGGCAACTATTGCCCATCTATTATCCACGAAGCTTGATTTTCAGGAACCATATTTGACACTAAAACGAATTCACACTCATCTTTTTGTTCTTCTACTATATATACAGACTTCTTTTTGTTTTTTTCACCAGACTTTATATTTATGGCAATCTTTCTTGAGGTCCGGATTTATATGCACTTCCATATTCTCACTTTCGCCTAACCACATGCTGCATATTTTTCGTATAAGATGCACATTTGAGCTCAATGTTACCCGATCATGTTGTTGTTGCTTATTTCAAACATTTTTGACAGAAGTTTCATTTCTAATATGGATGAGTTGCGAATATTCAACACATAATCCTAAAATTGCAATTGTTTCCATATCCTTCATTCTCCAAGCATCTGTGTCCTGAACAGGCTCTTGAATAATGGATCATCTTCCTTCACCAAATACATTTTTATCTTAAATTTCCAATTATAATAGTTCTTTTAATTCAGCTTTTCTATTCCATAGAACTTGACACTCATCTTGATAATTTCTTTAATATTTCTTGATTCTGATTACCTTTATTAATATCTTGAATGTAATCCATTATGTTAAATCTACTCTATTAAATTTCTAGTGAAACAACAATGGCCCATAACCTATTGTAATTTATGTTTCGTGTTTGAAATTTTATTTTAGAATAATACTTTTTCCTTTTTCAGTACAAATTATCAATGCTTATAATAATAATTTTTACAAAACAATATTTTTCACAAGTTAAAATATAAACAAAGTATTTTATTTCTACATGTTTGGTACTGATTAAGGGCAATATCTGTTGAAGATTTCGCCTAGCCCTCGCATAAATGACCCCCCAGAAAACTCCTTAAATACTAATAAATACGTTAAATATGAAGCAATTTTCATGAAATTTAGCACAATTCAGTTTTATGCACCCATAAATTTTACGGTATAGTATGGCGGATATCGGATCAAACTTGACCCTAGTCCCTGTATAAGGTTCTTACATGCGAAATTTGACAAAAAATATTTTTATAGGAACCTCATATCTGTATGGCAATGAAATTCGACACAAACAAGTTTTATAGAAACCTAAATTTCACATTAAAATTCTATGAGAATTGGTCCATTATTGACCATATTAAGTTCCTTTCAAAAAATTACTTTAACACTCATTACTGGCTTTTAAATATAATTTTCCTTTCCCTCCTCCATTTGATTTTGTACTATCATTTTCTCTATTTTTATGAAGTTGAAATATATGGAAAAGTTCAGCATTTGTAATAGACGAAATCATTAAAAATGCCTTAGTTACTAGATTTGCAGGAAGTTGCAGATGAAATTTATAATACACAATGTTCACCTAACCTCTTATAGCCCCTTTTCCTTTTCTAGGGTCTTTCAAAATTTGGATTTCTTTAGCTTTTTTAGTTTTTAAACTTAATTTATTTTGGATAAGGCGCTTATACGCAGATTTAATTGGTTTGAATGACATTCCTTTACTTTACGTTGATAATTCTGCTGCTGTACGATTGGCCCAAAATCCACAATACCATAGACGAACAAAACATATTAGTTTGAAGCACTTCTTTGTTCGTGAAAAAGTCAGTGAAAGAGAACTTAAAATTCAACAAATTTCTACTCAAGATCAATTAGCGGATTTGATGACAAAACCCTTACAACCTACAAGATTGAAGATGCTTTGTAATCAAATCGGTTTAGAAATCTCCAACATCACATAACAAGGGAAAGTGTTGAATTAAATTGTTATGTATAATACTTTGTATATTGATTGTATTTTTATATTAGTAATATTTGTATTTGTTGATTTTTCAATTCTCATAATATTATTATACGAAATAAAACATTTACTACAAAATGCATGAAGCTATTCTTCTTTAGAACTTACTTTATTTCATGGTTGTCCATGGTTGTCCAACATTTTCACTTAATAATTCTTTTATATGATGACCACGATTATTTGCTAACATTAGAACTTCTTCTAAGCAGTCTTTAACTTCAGACCAAAACGATACTTCGTATACGAATCTTTAAAAGTCACCAGGTACTTCTTTTTAGAAAACGACTCTCTAAATGGTCCACAGACATTAGCTGTCACGAGTTCACCAGGACTTCTAGCTTTATTTCTATGACCAAACAGCAACGATTAGCTTTTCCATATATACACGGCAAACAAACCGTTTTATCATCTTTAACACTAATTCCCATTTCTAATTTAAGAATCTTCTGTATGGGTCGTTTGTCTTGGTGACCCCATCTTTCATGAACTTCATTAACTTTTTCCATACCATACTGCTTTATCGCTTTTATATTGGCTTTATAAAGTGTGATCTTGACCCACATAAAACTATTTCATCATCAATAAATAGTTTACAATTGGTTGCTGTCGATATAAATAGTAAAGATAGTATTTGGTTGTTTATCCTGAGCTGATAGCACTGAGAATAAATTCCTTGTGATGTTAGGTACATACCAAACGTCTGTTAAACACAGCCCCTCTGTTTTGTTCTTGACTTTCGATTCAATTTCTATTGTACCTTTACCAATGCACAGTGGGGCAGAATGAAAATTTTTTGGAAATAAATCTGGCATTTCTAAACGGCTGATCCGATCGGGATAAAGTGAGCGTAGCCAAGGAGTATTCGAGTTTAAGTTTTGAAGATAAACCCCGCAGAAGCCCCAGGGACGGAGCTGTGGCGGCTCAAAGTAGGGTACCTACGACATGTAAAATTTTTAAACTCGTGCCATTTTTTTATTTTTAACCCAAATACAAAGATTTTTTATATTTTCTGAAAGCGCTCGACACGATCTTGAAAAAACATGCTTGGACATACTACTTATCTCTTATAATATCCGAGTTATAGGCATTTAAAAATTTAGTGATACAAAATTTACCATACCTTGGTTTAGATTTAGATTTTTGCCGTTTTTTTGTCCAAAATGTGTCTTAACTCTTTTATTAGTAAAATAAAATTTTCTTTAACAACATATAACAATTTTATAGTTTTCTAAATAAAAACTTGTCCTATTTTTTGAAAATGTTGCCACTGCGTCCTTCCGAATATGACCTATTTTTTATCAAAACTTCAACTTTGGGCGACATGTCCTAAAATCCCAAAGCTGGGATCAGAAAACTGAAAGCAGTTTTGGAAACCTCAATATGTTTTCTATTTACTCCAAAAGTATTTTCCCAGCCCTGAAAGAAATGTGGACCCTATGGGCAAAAATGTAAAAATCCCATTTTTGGGATTTTCATTCCTATTTTTGGGAATTGCGGGATGCCCTTTCCCAGTTTCAATTTTTTTTTTTGCATTTTCTTATTTGAAATGACAAATTTAAAAAGCGTTGAAGAGTTCATTGAGTTTTGTTCATAAATAAAGATTTTGTCATATATTACATATTTGTTAAATTTCTAAATCTATGATTTATATCAAAATTTTAATAGGGTCGCAGATAGCTACAACAATTTAGTCCATATTTATCCCTTAATATCTCTTTTTAGTTAGATATGGAAATTTTCGACCCTTTGCAAAAAATTTCAAGCCAATATCTCAATTACATTCAAAAATATGTTCATTTAAACCTGTGTCCTTTAATTTCATCATTTTTCATATTTTAGTATTAAATATGACAGAGCATGTTTAAATCTTATATTTACCTATTTTCTATTTGTTTGCTTATCCTTATAATTGAAAGGTCCTATTATGCTTAAATTTTCCGAAATTTATAAGGTAAAAATATACAGGTAATGATAATTTCGATTCATTCACTAATAAGAAATATCAATGACTGAATTACAGGTTATAGTAATATAGTCCTAAATGTTAATAGGTAGACAGTTCGTAATTTTTTACTTTGGAATACCTGTATCGGAAATAACAAGAATTGGTATATAAGTAAACTTCTCAGATTTTAAGTACCATATTTAATAAATCTACAATGAAGATTACATTAAAGTACGAAGAGTTGTGTTCCGTTTATGGAGTGTATCTTCAAAAGGGCCAGAAAGAATTGAAGACATTTCAAATTATATAAAAACTACATATAGTAGAAATGTAGACAAAACAGGCATATCAAAAATTGATAACTTTTTAAAACTTTTTATGTAAAAAGTAAGTCTGTGGATGGAAATCAAAAGAAATTTCGATTCAAATTTTGTAGTTGGATGGAAACTACTACGGAAATCTCAACTTACAACACATCAGCAGGAGCGCTTTGCAAGTCATACGAAGACTTATGTTCAAGGTCAAAAAAAGAGGGTCACACAAAAACTTTTTTCAATCTCAAATGAGGAAATTGCTGATACATTTAACGAAAGGAAAACCAACCTATCGATGACGTACATATTGCAACTATTCTTCCCAATGCATCACCAAAACGACTTAAGCGAATTGTGGAAAGTATACCAACTCCAACATCACAATCAAATTTTACTGAAGAGGAAGCAATAGCGCTTATTTTGGAACTGGGTCTCAGTCGAAATAAGTACCAAATATTAAGGAAAGCTCTGCATGAAAAAGGACACAATATATTACCATCATACAAGGCGATCCAGGAAAAAAACAAACTATCCTACCATCACCTATTGCTGTTAATGATGTGGAAGCTTGTATTGATATATCATCTTTGCTCGAAAACACAGCATCAAGAATTGTGTCAGACTTTTCAGAAGACCAACTAAGGAAAATTCATAACTGTGATGTTGTCTTAATGTGTAAGTGGGGATGTGACGGTTTATCAGCACTTCCAGAATACAAACAAGCTTGTGGAAGTCGGACATTAGCAGACTACAAAATTGTATTTATGTCATCATTAGTGCCATTACGAATTCGTTCATATTCCCTTAATCCATCATCGTCAAGCATCGGAAATTCATTTGAAGATATATGGATCAATACAACTCCGGTTCAAAAAATTTTTGTAGACCCATTGGATTTGAATATATAAAGGAGTCAAAGAAAACAACAAAATATTTAGTGGAATATTTAAAAGATGAAATAAATGCACTGGAGCCCATTTACATAAAAAAAGGAATTCTCTATTAACGTATCATATAAGCTAAGCTTAACAATGATTGATGGAAAGGTCAGCAATACCATAACAGAAACTTCTTCCTTCTGGAGATGCTCAATATGTAATGAGAAAAAGTCGCAATTCTCAAATATAGACAAAGCAGAAGTATTAATGAAGAAGTCCTGTCTTTCGGAATTTCACCACTTCAACCAGAATACGATTTTTGGATTACTTTTTACACATAGCATACGACCTCAAATATAGAAGTGTGCCAGAGAATCTTACTAAATCAACAAAAAATAATGAAGAATTGAAAGAACTGGGAGCTGCGGAAAAAAGCAGAATCCAAGAAGAATTTAAAGTTCAGATTGGATTAAACATCGACAAACCACTTCCAAGTTGCGGTAGTACAAATGACGGTGTTACGGCGAGAAGGTTTTTTCGTGATTTTGAAATTACTTCAAAAATAACTGGAATCGACAAGGAGTTGCTTCGAAGAGTTACGCTATTTAATGGCACTGAATAGTACACATAAAATTAATGGAAATCGATTTGGGAAATATACATCTGAAATTTCTAAATTACTTGTATGTCTGTATCCATGGAGGGAACTAATACCAACAGTACACAAAGTATTGTGTCATGGTCAAATAATAATTAAATCGAATATTCTTCCACTTGGAGAGTTAACAGAAGAAGCCCAGGAAGCGAGGAATCGAGATTTTAAGCATGTTCAACTTTTCAGCTCAAGAAAATGCTCCACCGGTTGCGTTCAATTTCCCCCCGGTTTCTGTCAGTTCACCGAATCAAAATCCGAGCTAATCCGAAAGGTATTTCCAAACATTGTACAAAATTACAAAAATCATCATTGGTTGAGCGAACGTGCTATATTGGCTGCGAAAAACATTAATGTCGACGAATTGAATTTTAAGATTCAAAGTGAAATTGCTGTCGAATTGATGACGTAAAAATCGGTGGATTCCGTTACTTCCCAAAATGATGTTGTCAACTATCCAACCGAGTTTTTAAACTCGCTGGAATTACCCGGATTACCGCCTCACAATCTCCAACTGAAAGTCGGATCGGTAATCATAATGTTACGAAACATAAACCAACCACGTCTTTGTAATGGCACCCGACTTGCGGTAAAAAACCTGATGAACAACGTCATCGAAGCAACAATACTTAAAGGAAAGTACAAAGGAGAAGACGTTTTGATACCACGGATCCCAATGGCTCTGACCGACATGCCATTCGATTTTAAACGATTGAAGTTTCCGGTACGGTTTGCATTCGCTATGACAATTAATAAATCTCAAGGGCAGTCATTGCGTGTTTGCGGCATTAACCTTGAAAATCCATGCTTCTCGCATGGTCAATTGTATGTCGCCTGTTCCCGTGTCGGAACACCATCAGCATTATGTATTTACGCGCCAGGCAACAAAACTAAAAATGTCGTGTATCATAAAGCATTGCAATGAAGGAAACTACGATATCACTGCCAAGCAAAAAGTATTTCTTTATTTTAATTGGTTCCTGAACATCGATCTTTCAATCAAAATGTAAATATACACCATATATTGTACATATTTTCAAATCAAATGTAATTTCAACACACCTCAAACCTACATAAATAAAAATTATCATTTAAAAGTACGCTGTTTGTCTCTTTTTACTATTTTTTCATAATTCAAACAGCTTCGCTTTTAGGGTCTGGACCTAGTATAGGAGAAATAGAAGTATACTAAACTAATATTTTTGCCATTTTTGCTTAATTTGGTAATAAAAGGACTTTGTATGGGAGCTATGACCAATTATGTACATAAAGACAAAATTTCAGAATTCTACTTGGTAATAAATATTGTGAATCTAAGTGATTTTCTGGACCTAGTATGAGAGCTATGACCAAATATGGATCGGTCATAAAACAATTTTATAGTGAATTTATGTACATAAGAGCAATGTTTTTGATAAATGTATGGATATAAACATTTGGTTATGAGTTATGTGCGTTTTCTCTGATTTTCGGAAGGGAACCTTGTATGTGTGTTTTTCTAAAAGGGACCTAATATGAGAGCTATGATCAATTGTGTACCGACTGGAAAAACATATCAGAATATTATTTATCTGTATATGAGCAACACTTGTGCCAAACTTTATATGGATGAGTTTAGTAATGAGTTATGTGCGTTTTAGTTATTTTCGGGAGGGGACCTTGTTTGGGAGCTATGACCAGTTATAGACCGATGGAAAAAAATGTCCTTGTGATATATATATATGGGAGCTATGACCAATTATGGACCGGTCGGAAAAAGATTTCGTGGTAATATTTCCTTATGTGAGAACAATGCTTGCACCAAATTGTATATGGATATCTTGTACCAAACTTCATATCTATATCTTAATTTAGTAATGCTTTTCGGGAGGGGACCTTGTATTGGAGCTATGACCAATTATGGACCGATCCAAAAAAGCTTTCATTGTAAAATTTCTGTATATAAGAGCAATACTTGTACCAAATTTTATATCGAAATCTTAATTTTGTAATGAGTTATGCGCGTTTAAGTGATTTTCAGGAGGGAACCTTGTATGGGAGCTATGACCAATTATGGACCGATCCAAAGAAGCTTTCATGGTTATATTTTTGTATATAAGAGCAATACTTGTACCAACTTTTATATCGATATCTTAATTTAGTAATGAGTTATGTGCGTTTAAGTGATTTTCGGGAGGGGACCTTGTATGGGAGCTATGACCAATTATGGACTGATCCAAAAAAGCTTTCATTGTAATATTTCTGTATATAAGAGCAATACATGTACTAAATTTTATATCGATATCTTAATTTAGTAATGAGTTACGTGCGCTTAAGTGATTTTCGGGAGGGGACCTTGTATGGGAGCTATGACCAATTATGGACCGATCCAAAGAAGCTTTCATGGTTATATTTTTGTATATAAGAGCAATACTTGTACCAAATTTTATATCGATATCTTAATTTAGCAATGAGTTATGCGCACTTAAGTGATTTTCGTGAGGGGACATTGTATGGATGCTATGACCAATTATGGACCCATCCAAAAAATGTTTCCTCTGAATAAATTCTATTGTCATAAAATTTTAATTTCTAAAATTTTGTAAAGATATCGATATAACGACGGAAGTTATTAACAAAAAACCAAATTTCGGGGAATATGTACTTTTGTATGGGAGGTATAAGAAATTGTGGACCGATTCTGGAGATTTTACGCAGAGATTAAGCTCTTATACGGAAACGAATGTGTGCCAAATTTTATGGAATTATCTTGCATAGTTTTCGAGAAAATTACATCAGAATGTGTAAAAAATGCTTATTTTTTTCGAGGTTGTTTCAAATTTTGATTCATAACTTTTCCCGATGTGAACCGATTTTGCCCATTTTCAATACCAAACTGCTTAGGATAACAATAAATATTTTCAGTGAATTTGGTTGATGTCCTTGGCTTAGTTGTTTTAACGTGAGCGTGTTTTAGGCAGACAGACGGACATAGCTAAATCGACTCAGAATTTCATAAGGACCAAGAATATATATACTTTGTTGGGTCTCAGATGCATATTTCTTGGTGTTACACACGGAATGACAAAGTTATATATACCCTCTAGCACCACTGATGGTGGTGGAGGGTATAAAAACTTTGGATTAATAAGGTGCGTAATCTTTGAATTTGATTGTTAGTATTAAAAAGTGCATACAAAAGAATAAATATAAAAGAAAGACAAAACAAAAGTCTTGTTTATTAAATTTATATTAACACATACACAGAAATCTTTCTTGTGTACTATTGTGATTGATAGCTTTGCCAACTGTTTTTTGTTTGACATTAGTGACTACCTTTTTGTCAGTGCTTAATATATCTACCGTGCATTTGTTTACATAAACGGACAGACATAGTGAAGATAAAATAAAATTAAAAAAAAATCTTAAGAAAGTGCGAAATGAAAAAATATTAATTGGGTGAAAAAATATTAATTAAATAATAACAAATAAAATAAAACGATAAATATAATAACAAATAAAACAAAGATGAAGTAAAATAAATAAAGAATTTTATGTTTATGTACCTTGTACATAATCTTTATATACATACAATTATATGCTTCTTCTTCCGTTTTGAGTTGTTACCCTACGGTCGGTCAGTTTGACTAATATAAAATTTGGTTATTATTTACATATTTTTTTCACAGTTTTTAATAAAATTTGTTTCTAATTTGAAAATTTTATTAAATTATTTGTTTCCTTTGTGCAATTTAAATACTTAACGTAATAATAAATCGTCATAAATTTAAGTCTTTTAAATAAAGATAAAATTAAATTGACTTAAATTATTAAATTTATTTATTAAATCGCGTTTATATTAAAATAACTATGTCTGTGCCTGCTCTTGCTCTCTTTATTAGAGCTTCTGATGCTCTCATAATATTTAAAGCTAATATGAACAATCTTAGGGAAGAAAGACTTACTGTTTTTAGTTTAGAGGTTCATTCCGATGAATTGAAGGTTTTAATGAACGAGGTTAAGTCAACCTATCAGACATATTTGGACTATTTAGCTACTTCGGACTCAACAGAACCTGATGATATAGATGTCGTCTCATCAAAATAGCAGGCGACTTATAATGCATTCGTTAACTGTTTATCGAATATTAAAGAACGATTGCATACGTATGCCCAAGCTCAAAAGACTAGTGATTCTCCAGTAGTTAGCCAGAACTATACGGAAACTCACCATAGTTTAGTAGTACCGCCCAGTGATGTTGAGACCTTTGACGGAGATTATCTCTCTTGGCCCGCTTTTAAGGATCTATTTAATGTTTTATACGTAAATAATACTCGTCTCACCAACATAGAATGGATGTGTCATCTTATACGTAAGACTAGTGGTGATGCAAAGGAAATAGTAGCTAAATATCCTATTTCGCATTTAGGATTTGATATGGCGTGGAATAGCCTTAGGGCTGCTTATGAAAATCCACGTATGTTGGTTAACAATCAACTAAAATCTCTTTTTAATCTTCCTATTATTGAAAAGGAAACTTCTGAAAGTGTCAAGACCATACAAAGAGGTATAAAAAGTTGTCTTTCGGCAGAAAATTGTTTCGACAGAAAATTGGAATCCGACAATTGTTTTCATTTGTGTTCAACGACTACCCGATAACTCTGTTACCTTATGGGAACAAAGTATAAAAGACAAATTCGTATTGTCTGTTTGGAAAGATCTGGAAGCATTTCTGACAGAAAGAATTCAGACCTTAGAATGTCTACGAGACATTAGGGAACTCCCACAATCGAAAAAATTATCGACTCCAAAGGTGAAGGCGCACCATGCCACTTCATCTTCTTCTCTTTCTAGCATTTTATGTAAGAATCAAAGCCATTTTCTACGGGATTGTAAGATATTTAAAAAACTTTCGGAAATGGACAGATTCTCGGCTATTAAGAAACATCACTATTGCATTAATTGTTTGTCACGAAATCATGAAGTGAAAGATTGTAAGAGTCTGCATTGTTGTTCTATTTGTAAAAAGAAGCACAATACTATGTTACATAGAAATGTGCCTACTTCAGAAGATTCAAATGGAAGTTCTAGAACTTCTAATTCGGGTCCGAGCACAAGTGCTTTATCACAAGTAGCAACATCTAACAGCTCTAGCACTTCAACTCCTATTAATAGACAGGCGTTTTATACTTCGCAAAACCAAACCGTATTGTTAGGAACAGCGATGGTGAATATTCATCACCACCGTATGACGTACCCAGCTCGTGCTCTCATTGACCCTGCTTCGGAAACATCGTTTATTTCCGAAAGAGTACAGAATCGTTTAAAAATTTTGACGCAATTGACAAATGCTCAAATATCTGGTATCAACCAGGCGAATTCTGTAATATCAAGGAAATCGTGTTCCATTTATATTGGCACGCCCTTGGACTCTTCAATTGTTTTGAGTACAGTAGCTCTCGTTTTGCCAACGATCTCTAGCAATTTACCCTCATTTGTTATATCGAATGAGTATCGAAATGCTTTGCCAAATATACGTTTGGCAGATACTAACTTATTTGATTCTAAACCAGTACTATCTACTCTTAGGGGCAGATTTATATCCACGAATTATAATGGGTTCAGTTAGAAAGGTTTTAGGGACATTAGTGGCTCAGAAAACTATTTTCGGCTGGATTATTACTGGTCCAGTTCCTCAGTCTTCAGTTCAGGTATACAGCACAAGAGTTGAATTTTCTGAAGAAGATAATATAAATAGTACCTTACTTAGATTTTGGGAAATAGAGGAACCTCCTAAACGGAAACTTATGTCAGCACATGATCGTATGTTTGAGGACAATTATAAGAAAACTACTCGTAGGGATTCTGCTGGTAGATATGTAGTAGCATTACCATTTAAGCCTGAATTTCCCGAGACGTTAGTTTTAGGTCAGTCTAAACAGAATGTTAGGGCGCAATTTATACGGACAGAATCCTCTCTCTTGAGAAATCCTGTCATCAAGAATATGTATGATGACGTCGTTAGGGAATATTTAACTTTAGACAAAATATGCGTCCAGTTAAAGACTCTCTTCTTCTTGCTACCTGCCTCATCATCCTGTTATTGAATCGGACAGAAAGACTACAAAATTACGTGTGGTTTTCAATGCGTCGAATAAAATGTCTAACGGCAACAGTCTCAACGATTGTTTATTTGTGGGACCCACATTACAGGCAGATCTCGTTCTCCTGATTTTACGTTGGCGCTTTTTTAGGTTTGTGTTTAATTGTAATATAACACAAATGTATAGACAGATTAGACTTGATAGTTCACATACTCCATTTCAACGAATTTTGTTTCGTGATTCTCCGACGGAGGAAATTCAAGAGTATGAGTTACAGACTGTAACCTTCGGTGTAAATTGTGCACCTTATCTTGCCATCCGTACCTTGGTACAATTGGCTGAAGATTCCGAAGCTGAGTACCCTCTAGCGGCGAAAATACTTCGGAAATGTATGTACGTCGATGACGTATTATCTGGGACTCACGAGATCCCAATCGCTTGAGATCAACTTATAGCGGCTTTAGCATCAGCGGGGTTTGTTCTTAGGAAATGGACTTCGAATGAGAAAGCCATCTTATCTGGTATACCCGTTGAGCATTTAGTAGATGCCAAACTATTGACATTTATTGAGTCAAGTAGCTCAAAAACTCTTGGGTTACAATGGAATGCTCATTCTGACTCGTTTTATTTTAATGTGGATCGTACTTATTTCGATGCGATCAAGTCACACAAAAAGAGAAGTACTATCTATAATAGCTAGATTATTTGGCCCTGTTGGATGGTTAGGACCAGTCATTATTGTCGCTAAGATGATAATGCAGAAGGTTTGGCAAGACCAGATAGATTGGGACGCAGCTCTTAAGCCCACTACTGAAGCCGCAAAAAATTTGCTGCTTCATATCATGAAGTAAACGACATCCAGATTCCTAGATGGGTTAATTATATACCTAGTTCTACAGTGGAGCTTCATGTCTTTTCAGATGCATCTGAAAAAGCTTATGCGAAATTTATACCCCACAGTGGGGCAGAATGGAAAATTGATCCGATCGGGATAAAATTTGGCGTGAGCGTAGCCAAGGAGTATTCGAGTTTGAGTTTTGAATATGAACCCCGCAGATGCCCCAGGGACGGAGCAGTGGCGGCTCAAAGTAGGGTACCTACGACATGTAAAATTTTTAAACTCGTGCCATTTTTTTGTTTTTCACCCAAATACAAAGATTTTTATATTTTTTTATATTCTTGTTAGTTAGACAACAATATAATACAAAACAAACAATAATATACAAAAAATTTCATGTCAATATCATTTACAGATCCAAAAATATACGTTTTTTAATTTAAAAATTCAAAAAATTTTAGATTTTTGCCCTTTTTTTGCCCAAAATGTGTCTTAACTCTTTTATTAATAAAATAAAATTTTCTTTAACAACATATAACAATTTTATAGTTTTCTAAAAGGTATCTTTACGCAGAACGCTTTGGCCTAAAAAACTTGTCCTATTTTTTGAAAATGTTGCCAATGCGTCCTTCCGAATATGACCTATTTTTTATCAAAACTTCAACTTTGGGCGACATGTTCTAAAATCCCAAAGCTGGGATCAGAAAACTGAAAGCAGTTTTGGAAACCTCAATATGTTTTCTATTTACTCCAAAAGTATTTTCCCAGCCCTGAAAGAAATGTGGACCCTATGGGCAAAAATGTAAAAAATCCCATTTTTGGGATTTTCATTCCTATTTTTGGGAATTGCGGGATGCCCTTTGACAGTTTCAATTTTTTTTTTTGCATTTTCTTATTTGAAATGACAAATTTAAAAAGCGTTGAAGATTTCATTGAGTTTTGTTCATAAATAAAGATTTTGTCATATATTACATATTTGTTAAATTTCTAAAACTATGATTTATATCAAAATTTTAATAGGGTCGCAGATAGCTACAACAATTTAGTCCATATTTATCCCTTAATATCTTTTTTTAGTTAGATATGGAAATTTTCGACCCTTTGCAAAAAATTTCAAGCCAATATCTCAATTACATTCAAAAATATGTTCATTTAAACCTGTGTCCTTTAATTTCATCTTTTTCATATTTAAGTATTAAGTATGACAGAACATACATTTGGTGTTGAATAAAATATTTGGACAATTTTTAAAAATTATTTAGTTAATTATTTTATTAAAGACTATAACATTGTATATACAATAAAAAAAAAAATAATTTTATTATGAGCCACGCACAACAACACCTAAATCACCCCACACAAACCACCTTTCCCGCCCACCGAAATATAAAACACAATTTAATACAATATCATTTAATACAATATCATCAGTATAGCTTTTTTTATTTGAACTGTTTATCTTAAACATAATACAATTAATTCTTACAACCTACTTATATAGTTAATTCCTAACACTACTTATTTTCTATAAAATAATCTGTCATATCGGTATACATATCCAGAAGGTAATATAAGTCCTTTAAATCTTCCTCGTTTTGAGATGATAGAGTTTCATAACAAATCCATCTTTTTCGCATAGTTGAAAGAACAGGATCAGAAGATAGAAGTAAACTATTAAAAAAATCTTCATTCTGTGATTGCCTGGAGCATTTTCTTGAGCTGAAAAGTTGAACATGCTTAAAATCTCGATTCCTCGCTTCCTGGGCTTCTTCTGTTAACTCTCCAAATGGAAGAATATTCAATTCAATTATTATTTGACCATGACACAATACTTTGTGTACTGTTGTTGTTAGTGCCCTCCATGGATACAGAGATACAAGTAATTTAGAAATTTCAAATGTATATTCCCCAAATCGATTTCCATTAATTTTATGTTTACTATGCAGTGCCATTAAAATAGTGTTAACTCTTCGAAGCAACTCCTTGTCGATTCCAGTTATTTTTGAAGTAATTTCAAAATCACGAAAAAACCTTGTCGCCGTATTACCGTCATTTGTACTACCGCAACTTGGATGTGGTTTGTCGATGTTTAATCCCATTTGAACTTTAAATTCTTCTTGGATTCTGCTTTTTTCCGCAGCTCTCAGTTCTTTCAGTTCTTTCAATTCTTTATTATTTTTTGTTGATTTAGTAAGATTCTCTGGCACACTTCTATATTTGAGGTCGTATGCTATGTGTAAAAAGTAATTCAAAAATCGTATTCTGGCATGAAGTGGTGAAATTCTGAAAGACGAGACTTCTTCATTAATACTTCTGCTTTTGTTTATATTTGAGAATTGCGACTTTTTCTCATTACATATTGAGCATCTCCAGAAGGAAGAAGTTTCTGTTATGGCATTGCTGACCTTTCCATCAATCATTGTTAAGCTTAGCTGATATGATACGTTAATAGAGAATTCCTTTATTTTTATGCAAATGGGCTCCAGTGCATTTATTTCATCTTTTAAATATTCCACTAAATCTTTTGTTGTTTTCTTTGACTCCTTTATATATTCAAATCCAATGGGTCTACAAAAATTTTTTGAACCCGGAGTTGTATTGATCCATATATCTTGAAATGAATTTCCGATGCTTGACGATGATGGATTAAGGGAATATGAACGAATCCGTAATGGATAGTTTGTTTTTTTCCTGGATCGCCTTGTATGATGGTAATATATTGTGTCCTTTTTCATGCAGAGCTTTCCTTAATATTTGGTACTTATTTCGACTGAGACCCAGTTCCAACATAAGCGCTATTGCTTCCTCTTCAGTAAAATTTGATTGTGATGTTGGAGTTGGTATACTTTCCACAATTCGCTTAAGTCGTTTTGGTGAACATAAGTCTTCGTATGACTTGCAAGGCGCTCCTGCTGATGTGTTGTAAGTTGAGATTTCCGTAGTAGTTTCCATCCAACTACAGAATTTTAATCAATATTTCTTTTGATTTCCATCCACAGACTTACTTTTTACATCAAAAAGTTTTAAAAAGTTTTCAATTTTTGATATGCCTGTTTTGTCTACTTTTCTACTATATGTAGTTTTTATATAATTTGAAATGTCTTCAATTCTTTCTGGCCCTTTTGAAGATACACTCCATAAAACGGAACACAACTCTTCATACTTTAATGTAAACTTCATTGTAGATTTATTAAATATGCTACTTAAAATCTGAGAATTCTACCAATTCTTGTCATTGCCGATACAGGTATTCCAAAGTAAAAAATTACGAACTGTCTGCCTATTAACATTTAGGACTATATTACTATAACCTGTAATTCAGTCATTGATATTTCTTATTAGTGAATGAATCGAAATTATCATTACCTGCATATTTTTACCTATATGATCATAAACGAAACAGAACGAAATGATCTGTCGAAAAATTTAGGTAAAAAATAGTTATAAATTTCTGAAAATTTAAGCATAATAGGATCTTTCAATTATAAGGATTAGCAAACAAATAGAAAATAGGTAAATATAAGATTTAAACATGTTGTCATATTTAATACTAATATATGAAAAATATGAAATTAAAGGACACAGGTTTAAATAAACATATTTTTGAATGTAATTGAGATAGTGGCTTGAAATTTTTTGTAAAGGGTCGAGAATTTCCATATCTAACTAAAAAAAGATATTAAGGGATAAATATGGACTAAATTGTTGTAGCTATCTGCGAACCTATTAAAATTTTGATATAAATCATAGTTTTAGAAATTTAACAAATACGTAATATAATATATTGTTAAATTTGTCATTTCAAATAAGAAAATGCAAAAAAAAGAAAAAAATTGTAAAGGTCAAAGGGCATCCCGCAATTCCCAAAAATAGGAATGAAAATCCCAAAAATGGGATTTTTTACATTTTTGCCCATAGGGTCCACATTTCTTTCAGGGCTGGGAAAATACTTTTGGAGTAAATAGAAAACATATTGAGGTTTCCAAAACTGCTTTCAGTTTTCTGATCCCAGCTTTGGGATTTTAGAACATGTCGCCCAAAGTTGAAGTTTTGATAAAAAATAGGTCATATTCGGAAGAACGCAGTGGCAACATTTTCAAAAAATAGGACAAGTTTTTTACGCCAAAGCGTTCTGCGTAAAGATACCTTTTAGAAAACTATAAAATTGTTATATGTTGTTAAAGAAAATTTTATTTTATTAAAAAAAAGAGTTAAGACACATTTTGGGCAAAAAAACGGCAAAAATCTAAAATTTTTTGAATTTTTAAATTAAAAAACGTATATTTTTGGATCTGTAAATGATATTGATATGAAATTTTTTGTATATTATTGGAAATTTTGTTGTCTTACTAACAAGGAAAAATTGAGTCCATTTGGTCCAAAATTACGCCCGGTATTCAAAAAAAAGGCGGACCAAGGTATGATAAATTTTGTATCACTAAATTTTTAAATGCCTATAACTCGGATATTGTAAGAGATAAGTAGTATGTCCAAGCATGTTTTTTCAAGATTTCGTCAAGCGCTTTCAGAAAATATAAAAATCTTTGTATTTGGGTGAAAAACAAAAAATGGCACGAGTTTAAAAATTTTACATGTCGTAGGTACCCTACTTTGAGCCGCCACAGCTCCGTCCCTGGGGCATCTGCGGGGTTCATCTTCAAAACTTAAACTCGAATACTCCTTGGCTACGCTCACGCCAAATTTTATCCCGATCGGATCAGCCGTTTAAAATGCCAGATTTATTTCCAAAAAATTTCCATTCTGCCCCACTGTGTACCCATTTGTTAACTGCTAAAACAAAAGTAGCTCCCATCAAATCAATTTCTCTACCACGACTTGAAGTCTGTGGTGCAGTTCTTGCGACGGATCTTTTAAAATCCGTATTATTCCAAATTGACATCCCATTATGTCAAATATATTGTTGGACTGATTCTACAATCGTCCTTGCTTGGCTGAAAAAGGACCCTTGTTCATGGCAACCTTTGTAGCCAACAGAGTTTGTAAAATTCAGGAAGTGGTCGGAAGACATAATTGGCACCATGTCAAATCTGACGACAACCCAGCAGACTTGGGAAGTCGGGGTATTTCACCCTCTGATTTAAAACAGAACAATCTATGGTGGCATGGTCCAAATTGGCTTCGGGAAAAAAACACTACCTGGAATCTAGGAAATTTGTCTTCATTAGATACGAACTTAGAGGCTCGTGCTGTAAAATCTCATGCTTCATTTTTTTCGAATTATGAAGACATTCTTGAGAGATTTTCTTCTCTTGATAGGCCAATTCGAATGTTAGCCTATGTATTTAGATTTTTCTATAATACTTACCCGGCTCATAGGAATCGAAATTCCTTTGGGACTACTATTGTGACAGATATTGAGGTTAAGAAAGTAAAACTGCGATTGGCAGTTTTGGCTGAAAAAGTAAATTTTGTCGAAGAATACCAATGTCTTTTGGATAAAAGACCACTATCTTCGAAAAGTCCTTTATTGACTTTGAATCCATTTCTGGATAATGAAGGTGTTATGAGACTTAATGGTAGTTTGACAAAATCACCTTCGTTAGTTTATACCGAACGGCATCCCAATTGTTGCCATATTCATGTCGCTTTACCCGTCTTTTGATTGAGTTCGTACATACGATTTCTATCCACGGTGGAAATCAGTTAATGCTCAGGATCTTAAGGATCGAATATTGGGTACCTCGACTAAAAACACTAGTTCGAGCTGTTATTAATCGGTGCAAACGGTGTATTCTTGACCGTAAGCGCACCAGTACCCTAATAATGGCAGCATTACCCCCCGAACGAACTCAGATAGACCGACCATTTACGACAACTGGAGTCAACTTTGCTGGGCCTTTTGACATAAGAAACTTAAATAGTAGATCGTGTCAAACTTTAAAGGCCTGCGTTTGTATTTTTGTCTGTTTTGCGACTAAGGCCATTCATCTGGAAGTCACTTCAGATTTATCAACTGATAGATTCCTGGCTGCTTTTAATCGATTTATATCGAG
Organism: Lucilia cuprina; assembly: GCF_022045245.1. Lineage (NCBI taxonomy): Eukaryota > Metazoa > Arthropoda > Insecta > Diptera > Calliphoridae > Lucilia > Lucilia cuprina. Next base: position 22,912,246 of record NC_060953.1, on the reverse strand, counting down.
ACGAGGTTGTCCCACTACTATATTTTCCGAAAACGGAACGAACTTTGTGGGAGCTTCCCGTCAGAAAGTCGTGCTCGGATGTGTTCCACTTACGGTATTAATGGACTAACATGGTGATTTATTCCAGCGGGCGCTCCTCATATGGGAGGCTTATGGGAAGCGGGAGTTCGAAGTTTTAAACTTCATTTCCGTAATGAAGCTAAGTCCGTGAAATATACCTTTGAGGAATTATCGACGGTTCTCGCAAGAATTGAGGCTTGTCTCAATTCAAGACCATTGTGTCCTATGAGTGATGATCCAAATGAGCCAGTAGCTCTTACGCCTGGTCATTTTTTGATTGGGTCACCCATCCTTGCTCCACCGGAGCCTTCAATTTACGGATCTCCAATCAGTCTCATAAATAGATATATGAAAGTTAAAGCTCTCACCCATCATTTCTGTAAACGATGGAAGGAAGAATATCTTTCAAATCTTCATAAAAGATGTAAATGGAAATACCCTGAACGAGACATATCTGTAGGTGACTTAGTAGTTATAAAAAATGAACAAATGTCTCCGACTTCCTGGAAACTTGGTAGAGTCGTTAAAACTTATCCAGGAAGTGATGAACACGTTCGCGTGGCTGACATACGAAAAGAAAATGGCATAATAAAGCGACCAATCACAAAATTAGTTGTTTTGACTAATGAAACTTTATAAAATTAATATTAAATAATTTTCCTTGTTCCTAGTACCATGGACGCTTTAACCATTGCAATGGAAAATGCGCTCTTAGAGTCGCACAAGGAAGTAATGGAGGTAGAGGACCAAGGATCTAAGGTGGCTGATCCAGCCCCTGTTCCAGCCCCTGTTACAATACCGGATCCAGTTCCTGCTCCAACACCATCTCTTACCCTTACTCCAACACCTACTTCGGCATCTGATTTAGTACCAGAGTTGCCTGCTTTTTAGTGATCGCTTGTCCAGAGAAGTCGAGAGACTTCGTAAAAACCTACCATGGTCCTTGGACCTTTCGTCGATATTTTTAAAATTTGAAAAAAAAAAAATAATAATTATGGGAAAAAATTGGAAAGAAAATATAATATAAATAGATATATAACAATGAAAAAATGTATATATGTATAAGTTTATCCTAGATTTATTAACCTTTATTTCTCATTTGTTGTTGCAACTAACTTCGTCGTTGCAAGGTGGCCGGCAATATTCATTTTAGAAATTAATTTGAAACCCTATTTTCTATTCCCTGTATACTATAAAGGTATAAAGTAATTCGCAACTAGTTGCATAATTATTTTTTTTAAACACTTGTTAAGTGAACGCCATTACAACCACTTGGTTTAGTGCACAAACCCTATTGAGAATCTTTAAGGTAATTATAAATTTAATAAATAAACTTTTTAATGAAAAAACTTAACTTTTTCTTGTCTTTTTATTTCTTTTTTTGCATACACACAAACATATGTATTCATATCAATATTTGTTAATGAGTTATGTGCGTTTAAGTGATTTTCGGGAGGGAACCATGTATGGGAGCTATGATCCAAATTGTACCAAATTTTATATAGATATCATAATTTAATAATGAGTTTTGCGCTATGACCAATTATGGACCGATCGGAAAAAACTTTCACAGTAATATTTCTATGCATTTGAGCAATACATATACCAAATTTCATATGGATATCTCAATTAAGTAACGAGTTATGCGCGTTTAACTGATTTTTGGTAAGGGACCTTATATGGGAGCTATGACCAATTATGTACCGGTCGGAAAAAAATTTCATAGTAATATTTCTGTATGTGAGAGCTATATACCAAATTTAATATGGACATCTTATTTTAGTAATGAATTATGTGCGTTTAAGTGATTTTCGGGAGGGGACCTTGTATGGGAGCTATGGCCAATTATGGACAGATTCAATAATTTTTTTCTCTGAATGAATTCTATTGAATTTGTTAAATTTTGTGAAGATATCGACATTGTGACGGAAGTTATTAACAAAAAACCCATTTTCCCGGAATATGTACTTTTGTATGGGAGGTATACGAAAATGTAGACTGATTTTGGCAATTTTCAGCACGGATCAAGCTCTTGTGCAAAAACGAAAGTATGGTGATTCTCATGGAATTATCTTACACAGTTTTTGGGAAAATTACATCAGAAAGAATAAAAAATTATGATACTTTTCGAGGTTGTTTTAAATTTTGATTCATAACTTTTCCCGGTGTAAACCGATTTTGCTAATTTTCAATTCGAAACTGCTTAGGATAATAGTGAATATTTTTGGTGAATTTGGCTGACTTTTTTGCTCAGTTTAAATGTGAGCGTAATTGAGCCAGACACACAGACAGACAGACGGACATAGCTAAATCGACTCAGAATTTGATTAGGACTCATAATATATATACTAACAACTATTATGATATTCTTGATAAAGATAAACAATCAAGAATACTTAAATTCGAAAATCATGTAAATCAACATGAAAAAGCAACAGCATCACAAATTCCTTCATCAACTGTAGAGAGTGATAAAGCAGATGAAAAACCACTACTAATGGATATGATCTTCCAATATATCTAGTTCAAGAACTTGGAGAAAGTAAAGTTAACGTTCTTAAATCAATTAAGGGACTGTTTCATAGATGTATACGTTGGGAACCCCTTAAGAAAAGCAGAAAATATCTTTCTTCATAGCGCGTCGAATTGCTTCTTGCAACCTAGATGAGTCAAATGCAATGAATATTATGAAATTGGCAAATGTGATCAACAAAAGATCCTTATTAATGAAAGGGATAAGTTATTCTGTGTACCATGTAAAAAATATGGTCATCCGGCTTCCTCTAGAGGTTGCGAAAAGTATAAGAATTTTCAACAAAGACTACGAGCGAAAAGACAAATATTAGCGGAAAATAAAAACACAAATAAAACATTTAATAATACTAACCCGAATTTAAGCTTTGCGCATGTTCTAAAAATTAATAATGATCAAACTACAGACAATACAAATAAACTACAATAAACTTACCTGAGGAAATTATTTTGCAATATTGCAAATTATTTAATAATATGTTAAATAACACCTATTTTCCTAGAGCTTGGAAAATAGCAAAAGTTATTATTAGCTTATGACCGAACGTTCGGTTACGGGTTCGGAGTTCGGTAAAAAGTGAGGTTCGACCAATGTTTGGTGTTCGACGAAACTTTGACGGAACACCGAACGCCGAACATTTTATAATATGTTTATATTTTTGTCTGTTTGTATTTTTGTCTGTTTTGCGACTAAGGCCATTCATCTGGAAGTCACTTCAGATTTATCAACTGATAGATTCCTGGCTGCTTTTAATCGATTTATATCGAGACGAGGTTGTCCCACTACTATATTTTCCGAAAACGGAACGAACTTTGTGGGAGCTTCCCGTCAGAAAGTCGTGCTCGGATGTGTTCCACTTACGGTATTAATGGACTAACATGGTGATTTATTCCAGCGGGCGCTCCTCATATGGGAGGCTTATGGGAAGCGGGAGTTCGAAGTTTTAAACTTCATTTCCGTAATGAAGCTAAGTCCGTGAAATATACCTTTGAGGAATTATCGACGGTTCTCGCAAGAATTGAGGCTTGTCTCAATTCAAGACCATTGTGTCCTATGAGTGATGATCCAAATGAGCCAGTAGCTCTTACGCCTGGTCATTTTTTGATTGGGTCACCCATCCTTGCTCCACCGGAGCCTTCAATTTACGGATCTCCAATCAGTCTCATAAATAGATATATGAAAGTTAAAGCTCTCACCCATCATTTCTGTAAACGATGGAAGGAAGAATATCTTTCAAATCTTCATAAAAGATGTAAATGGAAATACCCTGAACGAGACATATCTGTAGGTGACTTAGTAGTTATAAAAAATGAACAAATGTCTCCGACTTCCTGGAAACTTGGTAGAGTCGTTAAAACTTATCCAGGAAGTGATGAACACGTTCGCGTGGCTGACATATGAAAAGAAAATGGCATAATAAAGCGACCAATCACAAAATTAGTTGTTTTGACTAATGAAACTTTATAAAATTAATATTAAATAATTTTCCTTGTTCCTAGTACCATGGACGCTTTAACCATTGCAATGGAAAATGCGCTCTTAGAGTCGCACAAGGAAGTAATGGAGGTAGAGGACCAAGGATCTAAGGTGGCTGATCCAGCCCCTGTTCCAGCCCCTGTTACAATACCGGATCCAGTTCCTGCTCCAACACCATCTCTTACCCTTACTCCAACACCTACTTCGGCATCTGATTTAGTACCAGAGTTGCCTGCTTTTTAGTGATCGCTTGTCCAGAGAAGTCGAGAGACTTCGTAAAAACCTACCATGGTCCTTGGACCTTTCGTCGATATTTTTAAAATTTGAAAAAAAAAAAATAATAATTATGGGAAAAAATTGGAAAGAAAATATAATATAAATAGATATATAACAATGAAAAAATGTATATATGTATAAGTTTATCCTAGATTTATTAACCTTTATTTCTCATTTGTTGTTGCAACTAACTTCGTCGTTGCAAGGTGGCCGGCAATATTCATTTTAGAAATTAATTTGAAACCCTATTTTCTATTCCCTGTATACTATAAAGGTATAAAGTAATTCGCAACTAGTTGCATAATTATTTTTTTTAAACACTTGTTAAGTGAACGCCATTACAACCACTTGGTTTAGTGCACAAACCCTATTGAGAATCTTTAAGGTAATTATAAATTTAATAAATAAACTTTTTAATGAAAAAACTTAACTTTTTCTTGTCTTTTTATTTCTTTTTTTGCATACACACAAACATATGTATTCATATCAATATTTGTTAATGAGTTATGTGCGTTTAAGTGATTTTCGGGAGGGAACCATGTATGGGAGCTATGATCCAAATTGTACCAAATTTTATATAGATATCATAATTTAATAATGAGTTTTGCGCTATGACCAATTATGGACCGATCGGAAAAAACTTTCACAGTAATATTTCTATGCATTTGAGCAATACATATACCAAATTTCATATGGATATCTCAATTAAGTAACGAGTTATGCGCGTTTAACTGATTTTTGGTAAGGGACCTTATATGGGAGCTATGACCAATTATGTACCGGTCGGAAAAAAATTTCATAGTAATATTTCTGTATGTGAGAGCTATATACCAAATTTAATATGGACATCTTATTTTAGTAATGAATTATGTGCGTTTAAGTGATTTTCGGGAGGGGACCTTGTATGGGAGCTATGGCCAATTATGGACAGATTCAATAATTTTTTTCTCTGAATGAATTCTATTGAATTTGTTAAATTTTGTGAAGATATCGACATTGTGACGGAAGTTATTAACAAAAAACCCATTTTCCCGGAATATGTACTTTTGTATGGGAGGTATACGAAAATGTAGACTGATTTTGGCAATTTTCAGCACGGATCAAGCTCTTGTGCAAAAACGAAAGTATGGTGATTCTCATGGAATTATCTTACACAGTTTTTGGGAAAATTACATCAGAAAGAATAAAAAATTATGATACTTTTCGAGGTTGTTTTAAATTTTGATTCATAACTTTTCCCGGTGTAAACCGATTTTGCTAATTTTCAATTCGAAACTGCTTAGGATAATAGTGAATACTTTTGGTGAATTTGGCTGACTTTTTTGCTCAGTTTAAATGTGAGCGTAATTGAGCCAGACACACAGACAGACAGACGGACATAGCTAAATCGACTCAGAATTTGATTAGGACTCATAATATATATACTAACAACTATTATGATATTCTTGATAAAGATAAACAATCAAGAATACTTAAATTCGAAAATCATGTAAATCAACATGAAAAAGCAACAGCATCACAAATTCCTTCATCAACTGTAGAGAGTGATAAAGCAGATGAAAAACCACTACTAATGGATATGATCTTCCAATATATCTAGTTCAAGAACTTGGAGAAAGTAAAGTTAACGTTCTTAAATCAATTAAGGGACTGTTTCATAGATGTATACGTTGGGAACCCCTTAAGAAAAGCAGAAAATATCTTTCTTCATAGCGCGTCGAATTGCTTCTTGCAACCTAGATGAGTCAAATGCAATGAATATTATGAAATTGGCAAATGTGATCAACAAAAGATCCTTATTAATGAAAGGGATAAGTTATTCTGTGTACCATGTAAAAAATATGGTCATCCGGCTTCCTCTAGAGGTTGCGAAAAGTATAAGAAGTTTCAACAAAGACTACGAGCGAAAAGACAAATATTAGCGGAAAATAAAAACACAAATAAAACATTTAATAATACTAACCCGAATTTAAGCTTTGCGCATGTTCTAAAAATTAATAATGATCAAACTACAGACAATACAAATAAACTACAATAAACTTACCTGAGGAAATTATTTTGCAATATTGCAAATTATTTAATAATATGTTAAATAACACCTATTTTCCTAGAGCTTGGAAAATAGCAAAAGTTATTATTAGCTTCCGACCGAACGTTCGGTTACGGGTTCGGAGTTCGGTAAAAAGTGAGGTTCGACCAATGTTTGGTGTTCGACGAAACTTTGACGGAACACCGAACGCCGAACATTTTATAATATGTTTATTTATCATATCAAAAAGTTTTAAAAATACTGAAAATTTGTTTAGAGAAGTTATCATACATCCTGGATGTACAATAAATTTCCGATATTCTCAAACGATCTAGATATGTCTGTCAGTCAGTCTGTCAGTCTCTTAAAAGAACGATAGGACCTACAGTATTGTTGCAGATTGATTAGTATTCAAAATGGACAAAATCGATTTACATTTTGACATGGCCTCCATATAAGGTTCGCTTTAGAAAATGACTGACGTTCATAACAGGCTTAAAAATACTAGTATTTTTATGAAACTATACATAAGTTTTTTATGAACCAAAATTTCATATAAATCGGCAAATTGAAATTTGCGAATTGTGTTAAGTATTGTAAGTATATTGTCTTTATATTACATATTTTTTTTTAGAAATTGTAATTTTACTGATTCGATAAAATATATTCTGATGATTGAACAATATTCTTATAAATACTAAAATATCATGATGAAATATTTTTATATTTTAAAATTGTTACAATTACGATAGTATGTATTAAGATTTATGCATTTTACAAAAATTTGTTATTGTTTGTTATTAGAAATTTATCACTCTATGGGATTCGGAATTAGTTGATAATTGACCAATTGCTAATCAGAGACCCTTTTCAAAAAATCTTCCGGATGTTCATATTTTTGTTTTAAATGTTATAAATGTATTACTTTTTTTTTTTTTTGACTTGAAGATTATATGGCGGTGTACACAACACACAATTTGCCAGGTTATCCCACTAGCGTAGTTCAAAAACGCGAAATTTACAATCTCAGAAATTTATGAGATTTTGTAGAAACCGTTGGGTGTTAATAAACACCCACTTCCACAGAGTACTTCTGCAAAAGTGAGGGGTTGTGTTCTAAATAATTTGGAAAGAATTTATGATAATTTCATTATATGATTAAACTTAAGCGTACTTAAATCTAACTTAAAGTTAAAAAACTATGAGGTTTACGACTACAAAAATGTAAAAAGCAAGAATGTAATCTAATTTAAAATCAAAATTGAAAACAAACAAACAAAAAAAAAGAAAGATTTTTTCTTTTATTTAAAATAAAAATTCAAAGTTCAAAATAAGAATCAAAATTAAAATCAAAATAAAATTAAAATCAAAATTAAAATCAAAAATTTAAATCAAAAATTAATATCAAAATAAAGTAATAAAAATAAAAAAAACAAAAAACAAAAGTAGAAACAAAATTAAGATCAAATTCAATTTAATTCAAACACAAAACTACAATCTAAATTAAAGTAGTTTATCAATGTTACACTCTTTAATAAAATTAATTAAATCATGAAAATCCTCCTTTTGATAATTTTTGAGCAAATCAGAAAGACATATATACTTGTCAAAAACCTTATGCTTTCTACGAATGTCATAAAATCTTGCGCAGTAGAAAATGAGATGATTAGCACTCTCGACAACGTTACATGTGCCGCATAAGCTGGAGTCACTTACCCTTATAAGATTCAAAAATTTCTTGTCATACGCATGACCAGTTAGAAGACGATTAATAATCTTAACTTCACCAGGATCCAATGCAAATCCTCTATACCATGGCTTCGAGGAGATTGTCTGGTTAAAGGAAAAGTAAAAATCACCCTTGCTCTAAGAAATTTCAGAATAAGAGTGATTCCACTCATCCTGCAATTCATCACGAACTTCAATGTCCACTTCACCGAGTAATCCACCTGAAGAGGAGCCCCACAATCAAGAGCCATCCTCGCTAGTTCATCAGCCCTTTCGTTAATGGGAATACCCATATGACTCGGCACCCAAATAAAATGAATAGCCCTCATAGTAGAATCCGCAATAATCTGAATAATCTCCGAAACAATATAGTCCTCCCATTTACTATCCCTTAGAGAAATAATCGCATTCCTACTGTCCGTGAAAATAGCAACCCGTTCAAACCCATCTGTCGCCGCAGCAACTAAAGCCTCACGAATTGCAATCAGTTCAGCAGTCAGAGACGGCAACCTCATATTACACCTAAACAGGAAAAAACGATCACTTTGTTCCAGAACAATAGCACATCCTGCTGACGAATCAGAGAGGGAGCCATCCGTGGCCATAATCCTAAAGCCATTCTCCTTGTACTCCCTAAGAAGATGACCATAATACACCCTAGTGCATTCCCTAGGAGCATTGTGCTTACAACCAAAAGGGCTGTCAAGCTTAAAAGTAACCTTTACAGATATACTGGATCTAACACATTTACCTAGCCTGTCAAAAATATGACTAAATTTAGAGAAGACAAATGAATAACTGTTATTCAGACCACGGTTCGTCGCAATCAATCTAAAAAGGGGCGGATTGTATACGAAAACTCGAAACAGCTCCTTGGCCGTTAAATATATAGCCCTCAAGTCCGGAGGGAGTTCACATGCCATAGCATAGATTATATGAACCGGTGTTGATGGTGTAAGACCAAGACATCTTCTAAGAGTCGAATTCTGAAAAGATCGGATCCTGTTATCAATATAAGTTGGAGAATGAGCCGTGGTAGTCCTGGCATATTCAATTTTACTCCTAATAAAACTCCTGTAAAATTTCAGTGACACTTCAGGCATAAGACCACCCTTAATACTTGTCAGACATTTAAGCAGATTCACAGCAGAGTTACAATTCCCCAAGGCAAAATCATAATGCTCTTTAACTGATAAACTATTCTTTATCTTTATCTTTATTGACAGAGATCTGCACCGAGCGGCGACCTCCTTTTGCAAAGTATGCTACCTTTGTCTTACGAATATTAAAAGATAGATTGAGGGAGTGACAATCATTCCCAAATTC
>NC_060953.1:22901395-22902718 GCF_022045245.1 Lucilia cuprina | reverse complement strand
GGATAACACACTGGTTGAGTTTTCTAGGATGCAGATTGGTCCCTCTTCTCCTCTAACTAGATTCGAATTGGATAATGTTTTGGACAGCAGAAGGTCAAGATCGGCTGGAGGATGTGATCGTGTTACTTATGATATGTTGAAATCGCTATCGACACAATCCAGAGATGCTCTGGTGCATGCTTTTAATGCCTATTTTTGCAATTGTGAGATCAGGTCCTCATGGAGGAATATAAAGATTGTACCTATTCCTAAAAAGAATAAGGACTTGGTATTCCCCTTGATATTGTTGACTGGGTTGTTAATTTCTTTTCGGACAGAAATCTTTGCTTGGGTAAAAGTTCTATTAGGGTATTTAATGGGCTTCCACAGGGTAGTTGTTTGTCTCCTATTCTATTCAATCTTTATTCTGCCTCACTCCATGGAATTAAGGATGACAATACCCTAGTATTTCAGTTTGCTGACGACTTTATGATACTGTCTTTTGACCGTGACTTTGAAATCGCGGTTGAGAACTTGTCTAGGAAGATTTTGGAATTTGGGAATGATTGTCACTCCCTCAATCTATCTTTTAATATTCGTAAGACAAAGGTAGCATACTTTGCAAAAGGAGGTCGCCGCTCGGTGCAGATCTCTGTCAATGGATGTACAATTGAACAAGTGTCTTCTTTGACTTTTTTTAGGAAGGAAGATAAAGAATAGTTTATCAGTTAAAGAGCATTATGATTTTGCCTTGGGGAATTGTAACTCTGCTGTGAATCTGCTTAAATGTCTGACAAGTATTAAGGGTGGTCTTATGCCTGAAGTGTCACTGAAATTTTACAGGAGTTTTATTAGGAGTAAAATTGAATATGCCAGGACTACCACGGCTCATTCTCCAACTTATATTGATAATAGGATTCGATCTTTTCAGAATTCGACTCTTAGAAGATGTCTTGGTCTTACACCATCAACACCGGTTCATATAATCTATGCTATGGCATGTGAACTCCCTCCGGACTTGAGGGCTATATATTTAACGGCCAAGGAGCTGTTTCGAGTTTTCGTATACAATCCGCCCCTTTTTAGATTGATTGCAATTGTGAGATCAGGTCCTCATGGAGGAATATAAAGATTGTACCTATTCCTAAAAAGAATAAGGACTTGGAGAACTTTGTAAATTTTCGGCCGATTGCCTTAATATCAGTCTTTCTTAAAACAATTAATCTGATAGTGAAAAATAACAGTTATTCATTTGTCTTCTCTAAATTTAGTCATATTTTTGACAGGCTAGGTAAATGTGTTAGATCCAGTATATCTGTAAAGGTTACTTTTAAGCTTGACAAC
>NC_060953.1:22882835-22901295 GCF_022045245.1 Lucilia cuprina | reverse complement strand
TCACGAAGGTGAAGGGTATAGTAATCGTCAATATGCTCTCAGGGTTTTATTACTGGATTAAATCCGCCATTGTCAAATATTCTATTTTCAATATCACCTTCTGATTTATCTCATAAAATTAAAATCTGTGCCTAAATTTAAAAAAGAAAAAATCATATATTATTAAAGGTCAATATGTTTACAATAATTACAATCTAAAATGTAGATTGTTCCGATTTACTTTCGTAAAATTTTCGCACTTTACTCGAAACTCCCTTCATAAGCGTTTTTACAGGGTTTTTGTCAACCACTGTGTATGCTCTTTGCCACTTATTTCGAAAGTCTTGCTCATTTCGTGTGACCTTATTAGTCTTCTTCAATGCTAATTTCATCAGCGCCCAATATATCTCAATTGGGCAGAGCTCCGGGCAATTTGGTGGATTTGCGTCTTTGGGAATAAAATGATTTTTTTTTCATTTTATTTATTCTTTATTGAATCTTTCATATGTAGAAATTTACAATAAGTATTAAAATCTTAACCTAAATTATAACGAACGTTGTTATTCCCATTGCAATTTCAACCAAAGTTCTCGATAATTTGATTATCTAGCAAAATCCAATGTTTCCGTTCTTCTCAGTCGTCTATGACCCTCAAATGACAGCAACTCCCTGGTAAGGGGATTTGGGTGATCCATTAGTTTCGACAAGTAAGTTAAACAAGAGAATTTGATCTCTTCGCGTATTATGGGGACATTGAGTTCCGTATGAATATTACTATTGCGAATGTACCACGGAGCACCTGTTATTGACCATAACAATGCTGACTGCTTTCTTTGTAATTTTTCAACATTAGATGAGGAGGCTGTTCCCCACAGTTGAATGCCGTATAGCCATATAGGTTTTATTATTGTTTTGTACAAAAGCACTTTGTATTCCAAGTCTTGAGCTGACCGTGGTCCAATTAGCCAATACATTTGAGTTGACTTTAATTTTATTTGTGTAACCTTAGCTGTTAAGCGGCGATAAAGGTCGATACCAAGATATCTCACTTGGCTTTGTTCAGGAATTTTTATATTGTTTATCTGTACGGGAGGACAATTTTCTCGTCTTAAAGTAAATGTAACGTGAGTACATTTTGTTGCATTGACCTTTATTTTCCATTTGTCCAGCCACTTTTCCAATTCGCCGATGTGAAGCTGGAGTTGTTCAGAAGCTTACAAAAGCTGTATCATCAGCAAATGTAGATGTGTGAGTCAGTGCGCTCGTTGGCATATTTGCAGTATATAAAATATATAGGAACGGACCTAGAATACTCCCCTGAGGTACTCCTGCAGATATTTTTCGACGTGAAGAGATCACTTCTTTAGATCTGATTTGAAAATATCTTTCATATATATAATTTTTAAGCAATTTGTGAACATTCGCAGGTAGTAATGTGATAATTTTGTGTATTAGTTCATCGTGACAGACTTTATCGAAAGCATAAGAAATATCTATGAATAATGCTGAGCAATATTGCTTGCTCTCGAAGGCCTTCCGAATAATAGTAGTTATTCGATGTACCTGTTCGATAGTGCTGTGCTTTCTTCTGAAACCAAACCGGAATTTTATTGGGCGTAGAACCACATTATTTATAATGTTAGCACTAATAGAAGAATCTGTATCATTTTCAGTAAACACATTCTCCAAGTGATTGGCAAATGCTTCAAGTTTTTCTGGCGTACTTTTTGCCCATTGACCATTCTGGAGGCATATGGGTGACTCATATGCAATAGGGCATTGCATATGTTTAACAGCTTTCCAGAGACTATATTCCGTTTTCTTAGTAGGGTCTAAGTTTTTGAGATAATTTCTCAGATTAGATTCCTTATTATTTTTTAAGGCGATGTGAAGTCTTCTTTGGCACTGATTAAGTTTAACCTTTATGTTTGGAGATCGCGATTGTTGCCATTGACGCCTGAGTGTTCTCATTTCTTTAATTAGAGACTCAATGTTCCTAGGATATTTCGAATTTTTCAATGAAATGTTTTGTGTCAAGTGTGAGCTGACATACATTTTATACTTTAACCAGTTCGTCATCTTGTTAGGGAAACAAGAACAATAGTTTTCCAATTTATTTGGGGTTTCTAATAACGTTAAAACTGTAGGCGAGTGGTGTGACCAGAGGTCCAGTGAAGAGATCACTGAAATAAATTCTCGTTTTATGTTTTTGATTACAGCAAAGTCAATTAGATCGGGAATCTTATTGAGGTCTGTAGGCCAATAGGTAGGTTGGCCAAAAGATATGGCATCTAATCTGTTATGCGATATTGCTTCTAGCAACTGTCTGCCTTTGGGAGTAATGAGGCGAGAGCCCCAAAATGAATGTTTTGCATTATAATCACAAGCTGTTATGAATCTTGGTCAAAGTGTTTTAAAGTAATCGAGAAACGTCTCTCTATTAATATTATACCTAGGAGGGCAATATATTGAATATATTGTAACTCTGCTATCAGGTGTATTTATAGAGGTGGCCTGGATATGGTTGATTATCTGGCAAAATCCAATGTTTCCGTTCTTCTCAGTCGTCTATGACCCTCAAATGACAGCAACTCCCTGGTAAGGGGATTTGGGTGATCCATTAGTTTCGACAAGTAGGTTAAACAAGAGAATTTGATCTCTTCGCGTATTATGGGGACATTGAGATCCCTATGAATATTACTATTGCGAATGTACCACGAAGCACCTGTTATTGACCATAACAGTGCTGACTGCTTTCTTTGTAATTTTTCAACATTAGATGAGGAGGCTGTTCCCCACAGTTGAATGCCGTATAGCCATATAAGTTTTATTATTGTTTTGTACAAAAGCACTTTGTATTACAAGTCTTGAGCTAACCGTGGTCCAATTAGCCAATACATTTGAGCTGACTTTAATTTTATTTGTGTAACCTTGTCTTCAATGTGATGAGTCCATGTTAGGCGGCGATTAAGGTGGATACCAAGATATCTCACATGGCTTTGTTCAGGAATTTTTATATTGTTTATCTGTACGGGAGGACAATTTTCTCGTCTTAAAGTAAATGTAACGTGAGTACATTTTGTTGCATTGACCTTTATTTTCCATTTGTCCAGCCACTTTTCCAATTCGCCGATGTGAAGCTGGAGTTGTTCAGAAGCTTACAAAAGCTGTATCATCCGCAAATGTAGATGTGTGAGTCAGTGCGCTCGTTGGCATATTTGCAGTATATAAAATATATAGGAACGGACCTAGAATACTCCCCTGGGGTACTCCTGCAGATATTTTTCGACATGAAGAGATCACTTCTTTAGATCTGATTTGAAAATATCTTTCATATATATAATTTTTAAGCAGTTTGTGAACATTCGCAGGTAGTAATGTAATAATTTTGTGTATTAGTTCATCGTTCCAGACGTTATCGAAAGCTTAAGAAATATCTATGAATAATGCTGAGCAATATTGCTTGCTCTCGAAGGCCTTCCGAATAAGAGTAGTTATTCGATGTACCTGTTCGATAGTGCTGTGCTTTCTTCTGAAAAATCAAATTTAATCGGGTCAGAACTTTTGAAAATATCGGAATTTTTATTATAGTTTTGTATTAGATTTTAAAACTTTAAAACGTTGTCCTGAAAAGTACAAAAAAATTTATGAACTTTTATCTTTTTATCACAAATTTCCTTTTTTTATAAAAAAATTTTAATACGTGACATTTACAAATTATATTTTTCTTTCAGTGCTGCATATGATACAATTACTGAACAAAACGTTGCGATTAAAAAACTTTCACGTCCATTCCAAAATGTTACTCATGCTAAGAGGGCTTATAGAGAATTTAAACTAATGAAATTAGTAAATCATAAAAATGTAAGTATTTATTTTAATTATGATTTAAAATTTAGTATTAAATATTTATTCCGTAACATGTGTTCTTAGTACAGTATATATGAACAGTATAAATTTAAAAAGACGCTTAAAACAAGTAAGAGTGTTATATTGGGCTGCGCTGAATTATTTATACCCTTTATTATAGTGTTAAATTGAGAATTATTTTCATTAAATTTTCCAAAACAAAAAAAAAAAAAAAAAAACGCATTACGTTCATACTTCCCCGACTTCCCCGACTTCTGTGACTGTTTAAACATATTTGAACATGATTTAATAACTTATCTTAATACGTTAAGTTAAGTCATAAAAAACTATTCGATTAGTTGTTTCATTAGGAAAATATGTTGGTAACAAAAATACCAACATCTGTATCAATGATGTTTGTAGTGTGCCTTGGGTAAAATATATAAGAAACCTTATCAGTTCTCACTTCTTATCATATGCACGTAAATAATAAATTTGATATGATAATACATACGCAGGTGCGTTGGTTTTTACACAAGCGTAAAATAACCATTAATTCCAGCACATGTGTTTCAAACATGTATTCAAGGTTAGTTTTAAGATTTTTGTTATTGGTTCTTAAGTTTTTCGTTTTATAAATAAATTTAGTGTTTAACAAGATACGTACGAGTGCTTTACGACCACTCTCGGTGTTTTAACATTTAATTTTGTATTTTTTATAATACATTTTTTTGCATTTTGTCCTTCGAAAAGATTGTACCGGTGAAACGATTTTTTTCCAAAAATAAAACATAATAAACGATAAACTAAATACAAATTAAAACGCCCTATTCCAAAAAAATAAAAAAAGTGAATCTTTACAAAGTTCAACATCAAATTCACAAGGAAATTAATAATATATCAGAAAAAATAAAGGGAAAGCTGGTGAGGAAGGCTGCAATTGAGGAAACAAATAAGAGCCTTCAAAGCAAATGGGAAGAATTCCAATTAAACAATGCAAAATTGGAACTCCATGGGGTCAATGACGACCAGTATTTCAGATAAAATGTCTTTCATCAGATGCACTAAAATCCGAACCTGAACAGCAAGAAGTACAAGAACAAAAATTTAGCAACATATATGAAAAGTTGCAGCATATTACTATATAAAATAAAATAAATAAATATAAAAATAATAACTAAAATTGGCGATCCTGCCAGGAGATTTGTAAAACAATATATTTATATTATAAATCTGTAATCTTCGATTACACTAAATTTAAATTATCTCGATGGTGATTAATATATAATTATTAATTTCAATATAAAACATACATATAGATATAAGTTCTTACACTTACTTTCACATTTTTTGAACTTTAAAAGACTTTTTTCTCAACACATTTTTTTAATTATTATTGTAAACCTCGTTACGATTACCAATATGATTCGGTCACCAGTTACTTCTCCAACTCGTTCTAATAATAAAAATCCTTAAGTTTCTGGTAATAGTACTAATACTAATTCATCTTTAAATTTACATCTAATAATTTAAATAGCAATGCACAATTGGAAATTTGCGCTACTTCATTGAAATTACCTCCCTTTTGGGTCGATCACCCAGAAGCGCGGTTCATTCATGCTGAAACTCAATTTAATACTAAGGGTATAACTAGGGATAATACAAAATATGAACACCTTATTGTATCGCTTTCTGAATATGTAATAGAATCGGTTATTGATGTTATTCAGAATCCAACGGATGAAAATCGTTATTTAAATCTTATAACAAAACTTCTTGAACGTCACTCGCTTAGTGAACAAAGGAAGCTCGATAAGCTATTGTCAGATTCCGAAATAGGTGATCGTAAACCTTCGAAATTTTACATATCTTTGATTCAATTAGCCGGGAATAATATAAATTCTGATTTTGTTAAAAGTTTATGGTTGTGAAAATTACCAAGAAATCTTAATATTGCGTTGGTAGGGTCTAATATTATCAATATTGAGGATTTGCTTAAATTAGATGATAATATTTGGGAAGTAACAAATAAGGTAGAATTGTGCACCCTAGAACCCAAAGATTCGGTACAAAGTAATTGCTGGTTAAATAAAACAGTAGATAATTTAGTTAAAATTACATCAGCGATGCTTGATTAATTTATCCAACTATCTATAGAAATAGCCGACGCACAGTGGGGCAGAATGGAATTTTTTTGGAAATAAATCTGGCATTTCTAAACGGCTGATCCGATCGGGATAAAATTTGGCATGAGCGTAGCCAAGGATTATTCGAGTTTAAGTTTTGAAGATAAACCCTGCAGATGCCCCAGGGACGGCGCAGTGGCGGGTCAAAGTAGGGTACCTACGACATGTAAAATTTTTAAACTCGTGCCATTTTTTTGTTTTTCACCCAAATACAAAGACGAGATCTTGAAAAAACATGCTTGGACATACTACTTATCCGAGTTATAGGCATTTAAAAATTTATTGATACAAAATTTCCCATACCTTGGTCCGCCTTTTTTGAATATAACAACCAATCGTATTGTAAAAAGCTATGTTGTAAAAAAGAAAGATAAAACATTTTCAATATTTATAAAAAATACAATTAAATTAAAAAACAAAATTAATTATAGCTCAAATATGAATTATTTTTAATTTTTTTCACTAAACGTTTTCTTTATGAAATTATCTTTCTTTTGTTTCATCTTCTCTAAAATTCGTCATTCACACGAGAATGATAGTTTGACATTGATCACAAAATAAATAAACATATGAAAAACAAACGTAAAGTTATACGAACTATTTTAATGGAAATTACCAACAACATTTATACACAACTGTAAACTAACACGAGGCTGGTAAATTGGACCTTCTTTTGTTTTATCTTCTTTAAAATTCGGAATTCAAACGAGAATGATAGTTTGACATTGAACAAGAAATAAATAAACATATGAAAAACAAACGTAAAGTTATACGAGCTTTTGTAATGGAAATTACCAACAACATTTATACATAACTGTTAACTAACACGAGGCTTGTGAATTGGACAATTGTTTTATATTATTATACTAGCTAATATCCGAAGTGCTTCGGCACCCCAATAGAAATTAAAAACATAATAATTAAAATATTCATTAATTTAGTTATTAAATTATTTTCTAATGCCTTGGTATACACAATATTTTTTGTTTTTCCCTCTGCTGCATAAACATATAAAACTGAGGGGTTTCCAACTCGCGAACATGCAATGTAAAGCTGTCCGATGTGGGCATAGGAATACGTGGTAGTAATACATCAGTTCCCTTAAACTTTCCAGTTATAATTGTCGCATCGATAAGATTGTTCATCTTTTTTTTTACTGTTAGTCGTTATTAAATAATATGAATATACAATTTTTTGTAATTATTTCACGTGAGAGGCACAAAAATTTGGGACTCTAGATCCAGGATCGCAGACATATATTTACTACCTTTTGCACCTGTATAAGTGAAAGAGCGAAAAAACAAGAAATAAGAAGTCATTGTACTCTAATCTCCACAAAAATGCATATATGGATAACTTAAATAATATTAATGTAACACAAAACAAATATTTTTATAGTTTAAAGTATTAATATTAAAATATATGTATATAAAAACTCAAATTTGAGCTTTTTAACTATATTTTTAATTAAATATATACAAATTAAAGGTAAATATTTAACAAAATTACATTAAATTTTGGATAATTATTATAATTTGCACATTATGTATGTTGAAAGAAAAAAATTTAAGAAGTTAACAATTCTAAAAACTACTAAATATGTAGTGTAGATGCTAAAAAAGTACAACAATTATTGTATTATCTATTCCTTCATTAATACATTTTCGTTCATTTTCATTGTAAAAGCAAGAAACGATTTTAGTATTTACTTCATATGGTGGGTGCTACGCCTGCTTTTGCTGAACTCCCTATTCCGATCCCTACGAAAATCTGCAGTTTACATAGCAACCTGGCTATCTTTATCGCCTATTGAGATTTGGAAAGTCCCCCAGAGGCAAGAAAATCATTGTACCGAATCATCAGAAGCTAATATCTGAATGGCAGTTCCTTGTAAACGCCACACGTCTATGGAACTTACTCCCACACACACAACAAACTAACTGCAACGCAAAGCATTTTAGAAAATTTCTGTATTCTTTTTTTAATAACTATTCTATTCAATGTATCACCTTTAATAACTAAACTATTCAATTAATCGTTTTATTTATATAAACTTAAAATCTATAAATTAATTCTAAGTTTTACATAACAACCCAAATTCCGAATATATTCCTGTACTATAATTAAAAGGCTTGTCTTGTTGCACAGGAAATAATAAATAAATAATAATAATAAAATTTATCTGTGCCAATATAGAGAGTATATTTGACGTAATTATGGCATAAAAAGCCCAAATCGGGAGGTACGGTTGTATGGGGGCTAGGTGAAATAATGGACCAATTTCAACCATTTTCAATAGGCTTCGTCTCTCTCCAAAAAACATGCTTGGTCCAAATTTCATCAAATTATCTTAAAAATTGCGTGCTGTACCTTGCGTCCGTACCTGTACCTCCGTCCGTCCGGCTGGCGGGCCATGTCTTAATTGACTTAAAAAATGATTCTGAGTCGATTGGTATACTTTAAGGAGAGCATTGGACCAATATTTTTGTGTGTTACAAACATCAGCACAAACGTATAATACCCTCCCCACTGTAGTGGTGAGGGATTAAAAAGTTTTTGACACGCCTAGAAATATCGCCCTTTTTGTTTTTTATCTATTAAAATTACTTTTAGTTTTTGAAACAAATTACATTTACTTATATGAGCATTTAAAATGCTCACATTTATGTATAAACAGCTATTTTACAGATCGAACTTTATTCCAATATAGCCACAATTTTAGATTTTGGGGAAGGACCCAAGATATTATAAGTCGTGCATATAATATAACGATGAATTACATCCTAGGGGGGTGACAAACACAATTTTTTTATGTCCATAGAGACCGACGCACTCCAATATACATATATGGAGTGTGAGGGGAGCGGCACCTCACTTTAGTGTCAATATAATTATTTATGATAAAATATGAGAGGGCTAGCGTTAGCTAGGCGTGGTACCTCCCATTTAAATTAAATACAAATATTCGTTTAATAACATTAACAAATATGTAAACATTTTGGGTAATAAATTGGCGAACTACCCATGAGGGCTTGGAGCCCCTATATAAATAAAATAGAAAAATTCGTATGTCTGAGAATCTATAAATTTTACTTGAAGAATTTTGACATTCATCTGAACATTTAGAGTATAACGAGCGAACTTTTAATGGGGACTTGACATCTTCCATATGAATTAAATACAAAATATTGTTATCTAGGAAAATATAGAACTAGATTCATCAAATTTTGCATAAATTACTTCAATATTCATCTGCACATTTTGAAGGAAAAAGGGCGGACTTTCATCTGGGGAGTTTGAAGCCTTCAAAAGATTTAAATAGAAAAAGTAGTATATATAATATATTAAATACAAAATTCAAATTTTGCACAAATTACTTTAATATTCATCTGAAAATTTTGGAGGAAAAGGGCAGACAGAGCCAGAATAAAATTTTACATACAGAACTTTGATATTCATGTGAACATTTAGAGAATACTGGTCGGACTTTCAATGGGAGGTTTGGCACCCCATATATGAATTAAATACAAAATTTTGCATACCTTAAAAACTGATAGATAATTCAAATTTTTCAAATATAAATAGGTATTTTACGATGGATAGAAATTGGTGAACTTGCAATAATTTTCTTGACAAGTTGTATATGTAACATATTGTTTATCTGGGAAACTATTGTAGTTAGAATTTTAAAAATCGTTAAGTGGGTTTTTTTTTATTATATAAATATATTGTGTATCCCAAGGTATTAGAATAAGAATTATTTAAGAATAAAAGTAAGTAAGTAAGAAAAAGTAGCAAGTAAGAAATAAATAGATCATAAATGTATTATTTTAGAATTGAAATGAAATACGTTGTCATCAAATGAAATTATAATAAACCTTTAAGAAAATTGCATAATTTAATAACTAAATAATTTTTATACCCTTCACCTTCATGAGAAGGGTATATATAAGTTTGTCATTCCGTTTGTAATTTCTATAATATAATTTTCCGACCCTATAAAGTATATATATTCTAGATAGCGGAGTCGATTAAGCCATGTCCGTCTGTCTGTCTGTTGAAATCAGTTTTTAGAGGATCCGAATCTTCAATAATTCTATTAGACATGCTTTCGAGGAGATCTCTATTTAAAATCAGCAAAATCGGTCGGTAAATAACGGAGATATGAGCTAAAATCCGAGACAACCTCTGAAAATTTCATCAAAAAATGTCAACAACAACACTGTATATGGAAAAAGATGTACACGTGTGTGTGTAGATGTATTTGGTTTTATTCAGCTGTGTATTTTTTGTATGTTTAGAATCCAAACATACAAAAAAATACACAGCAAAAAAAATATGATTTGCATTTTTTGTTAAAATAAAATAATTGTCCATTTTATTTTGCAAATAATATTTTTAATGAATAGAAAAGAGTATTTAAAACGTTTTCAATTATATGAGAGTAGATTGTGAGTTATTGTACAATAATTTTTATGCGAATAAAGTAAGTTTGAAATTTAAAACTAACACAAATTTTTTCCAAGTGCTTTTTAAAACAATTTTTTTACGATAAACAAAAACAAAATCTACGTCTCGTCAATGTTTACCAGCAATGAATACGAAAGTGTTGTTGTTTTACTCTTGCTTGTATACTGTTAAGAACAACAACAACGTATTGCTAGTGTTAAGCGCATAAAAGTGTATAGAGCTTGGGCACCCTTGGTTTGGATGCTGTTGGCGTCATTGCGTTGTTATTTTTGTTTTTGTTTTTCTGTGTTTTTCGTTATGTATGTTTAGATGTCTGTTGGTTTAGATGCCTTGTGTATTTTGTGTTTTATTTCGTTTAGCGTTGTTGTTCTTTTTGTTTAGCTTTTGATGTAATAATAATGTAGTCGGGAAAAAATTTAAAATTTATAAAAGATGTTTTAAAATACACCATGGTGAAGGGTATATAAGATCCGGCACAGCCGAATATAGCACTCTCACTTTTTTATTTATTATGTATTTAATTTCGACTGGGGTAGCAATGCACACCGGGTATTTGCTATTGTATTTGTATTTCTTAATTGTTATACTTGAAAAAGAATCGTTTGGAAATTAATCGTTACATTTTTGTAAATTGCCAATATTTTGCGTTTAAAGTAAATGTCATAAACTTGAATTAAATCTTAGCCATTACGTAACTTTTAAATAAAGTACATACTTAGTGTTTAATTTCTTTATATCACTCGAAAAGCCTTTTATTGTTGAACCACTGAATAGTTTTATATATTTAAATATAACAAAGGTTATGGGCCCAGAACCCTGGTAACTAAAGTTATTATAGTTTTTTATACGTTTTCAACAATAAAAGTTTGTGAGGTTATATACCCACGGAGTTCTTTTGGTTTTGGTTGTTTTATCCGGAGATTTAAAAAACAAAAATGTCAAGTGGTGTTGCTAGCATAGAGAAATTAAATGGAGAAAACTACACAACATGGTGTATATAAATAAAAAGTTGGCTGATCACAATGGATTTGTCACCGGCGTGTAGCCTTGCCCGGAGGATAGTGTTCAGAAAGCAGCATGGCTGAACAGTGACAGTAAGCCGCTTGCAACAATTACCTTAAGTGTTAAGCCCAGTGAGTAGATCCATATTAAGAATTGTTCAACTGCAAAAAATGTATTAGCCTCATTGTACAAGTCGAACACAGCGTTCAGAAAAGTAAATTTGTTTAAAAAGCTTGTACAAATTTATTTCAAAGTAACGAAAAGTTTTCTGCACAAATAATTGAATTCTGTTCGATAATTGATGACCATAAATAAATTGGAATCAGCTTAAATGAAGATTTGCTTTCAATATTATTATTATGTAGTCTTCCCGATGAAATAGAGAGTTTTGTTGTAGCAATTAAAAGCTGAGATGTTTTGCCTAAATATGACAAATTAATTTCAAAAATATTAGAAAAAGAAATGAGACAAGGCAGTAAATGTAATTATAATAAAGAGAAATTTTACAAAAAGGCACAGAAAACCTTTTAATACAAACAATTATAAAAATAACAAGTATGAATGTATAGTCGGGCGTAGCCGACCATATGATACCCTACACCAGTCAGTATGTATGTTAAAAATGGGGATTATTTAAAAAAAAATAAAGCATTTGGTTTGTTTTTTTAATTTTTTTTAAGAGGTCATTTTCTGAAGGGGAGTTTGTATGGGCGATAGGGTCAAATGAAGCCCGATCATTACGAAAATCGCTAGTGTTATTTAAAGTTCTAAAAAACTAAGTTTTGTCGAATTTTGTTAACATAATAGATCATTTAAATTAATTATAAGCCAAAAGGCCCTATTTGGGGGGTACGGTTATATGGGGGCTAGTCGAAATAATGGACCGATTTGGTTTGTTTTTTTAACTTTATTTCGGATTATTTTTACTTTTTTTTTGGCAAAAGAGATTTTTTTTAAGAGGTCATTTTCTGAAGGGGAGTTTGTATGGGCGATAGGGTCAAATGAAGCCCGATCATTACGAAAATCGCTAGTGTTATTTAAAGTTCTAAAAAACTAAGTTTTGTCGAATTTTGTTAACATAATAGATCATTTAAATTAATTATAAGCCAAAAGGCCCTATTTGGGGGGTACGGTTATATGGGGGCTAGTCGAAATAATGGACCGATTTTAACCATTTTCAATAGGCTTCGTCCTTGGGCCAAAAGAAGCGTGTGTGCCAAATTTCATCCAATTATCTTGAAAATTGCGGACTGTACCTTGCGCACAAGGTTTACATGGACAGCCAGCCAGGCGGACGGACGGACATAGCTTAATCGACTCAGAAAATGATTCTAAGCCGATTGGTATACTTTAAGGTGGGTATAGGACGAATATTTTTGTATGTTACAAACATCAGCACAAACCCAATATACCCTCCCCACTAAAGTGGTGTAGGGTATAAAAATATTTCGACAAAAACAACAAACAATAGTAACGGCAATGTTAAAAATGCTGAAGGAATAGGAAATATTAAAATAAAAACAAAATTTTGTATTCTTCAATTAAAGAATGTTTTATTTGTAGCAAATTTACATTCAAATTTCTCATCTATTAATAAAATAGTCAAAGCTGGTCATATTGTTAAATTCGCTGAGAATAAAGCAGAAATGATAATTAAAAATAACGAACCAATTTTGACAGTTGATTTGACTGGAGACATGTTTATTGCAAACATAGAATATGTTGAAGAATTAGAAAAATATTGAAAGTGCATATGGTTTAATAAATGAAAGAGAAGGAATAAAGTGGCATCAGCGTTTTGGTCATTTAAACCTTAATGATTTGAATAAATTAAAT
The DNA here is from genome assembly GCF_022045245.1 of Lucilia cuprina. NCBI lineage: Eukaryota > Metazoa > Arthropoda > Insecta > Diptera > Calliphoridae > Lucilia > Lucilia cuprina. The sequence goes on along the minus strand of NC_060953.1, from coordinate 22,887,973 downwards.
GCAAATAATATGGTGAAAGGTTTTAATGTGAAGATGCCATGGTGAAAGGTTTTAATGTGAAGGTTTTATGTGAACTAATTGGTACAAAAACCGTAAGATGCGCGTCGTATTTCATCACCTTTATTGATGATTATTCGCGGTATACAACAACATTTTTCCTAAAAAATAAATCATATGCCTTTGATGCATTCTGTTCTTTTTCTGGGACTGCGGAGACGCAGACTGGCCGCAAAATTAAAATTGTCGGAAGCGATAATGGAACGGAGTTTGTAAATTCCAAATTTAAAGATTTGTTTGCAAAAAAGGCATCGTCAATCAAACAACTGTAAGTTATTCGCCACAACAGAATGGTGTTTCGGAGAGTGCGAGTAGAACGTTGGTGGAGATGGCAAGGTGTTTGCTGGAATCTTCTAGTTTACCACAGGTGTTATGGGGGTGAAGCTGTTAATACTGCAACATATTGAGGAATCGAGCTCCAACAAAAGTGTTAAACGACATCACACCGTACGAGAGGTGGTTCGGTAAAAAGCCATCAGTTTTTCATTTAAAATCATTTGGATGCGATGCATTCGTTTTGAACAAAGGTCCTAAGCCGAAAGGTGGTAAATTTTTCCCTAAAGGTAGCAAAATGAAATTTGTTGGGTATCAATTGCCTACAAAAGGCTATCGCTTATATAATCCCACAACTAAGTAAATAATTATTTCTCGAGATGTTATTTTCTTTGAACATTCTTTTGAAAAAGTTTTTATTCCAGACAAAGAAGAAGAAAATTTATTTGTGGAACTTTTTAAAGAAAATGTGGCTGCCAATATTCTTATGGACAATCAAATCGATGAGGAAGAAGGTGAAGAAGAGCAGATGAAGAAGAAGCTGGTGAGAGTAGTGTGGAAACCGACAGAGATGAGACAATCGTTGTCGAAAACAAAAGAAAGCGTGGTAGACCAAAATTGATAAAAAAAACGGTACTAAAGGAAGACCTAGAAAAGTGTATTGCAACGAAGAGGGCGTTGAAATGTTAAATTCAGTTATTGAAAATCCTGACACGGTGGCTGAAGCATTAAGTTGTGAAAACTCTAATAGATGGAAGGAAGCCATGAAGAAAGAATACGATTCTTTGCTTAAAAATAAAACTTGGCATCTTGTTGAGAAACCAAAAGGAAAAAAATGTGATTTTGTTGAAAGTGGGTATTCGCTTCAAAACGTAAACCAGACGGTACGGTGGAGAAATACAAAGCTAGGCTTGTTGCCCAGGGCTGTTCCCAAAAACCAAATGTCGATTATAAAGAAACCTTTGCGCCCGTCGTTCGTCATTCAACTAAATATAAATTGTTGGTAAATCAAATCGATATTGTTGGTGCTTATTTAAACGGAAATATTGATGATGATGTTTACATGTTACAACCGCCTATGTTTGAAGACCAAAGTAAACCAAACAAAATGTGCAAATTAACAAAAGCATTATATGGCTTAAAACAAGCGGGACGTGAGTGGAACAAGAACGATATCTTGTTAAAAATGGGTTTTATACGATGCAAATCAGATACATGCGTATATATTCGAAGAGATGGTTCTAATTTAAAAATGATTGCGATTTATGTTGATGATATGCTGTTAGAGTGTTCAAATAAGGAGTGAGATCGAAAAATTCTTTAACACACGTTTTTCATTACATTTTTCAACCAAAGTATTATTTGATTTTTTTTTTTGATCATGTTACCTTTGTAAAACATGTCAGTTATTATGTGTAATGTCAATTATATTATTTCTTTTGTTAATTTGATTAAAATGAGTGACCAGAAAAAAGTGCGTACTGAAATTATTAAATATTTTCAACTAAACCCAACTTGGTCTTACAAAAAGTTGGCCAAGCATACAAAGGTCTGCCGTCAAACTGTTTCCAATGTTATTAAACAGTACCAGGAGAACTTGTCAGTTGATAGAAAACCTGGTTCAGGTAGAAGGAATGGTCCACATGATGTTTCTAAAGCCAAAAAATAGAACGCATTTTCAAAAGAGCTCCCAACTCATCCGGTAGGAAAGCAGCTCGGTTAGCTCAGTGCTCGGACTATTTGGTACGAAAAGTTAAAGCTAATGCATGTTTAAAAACATACAAGGCTCAAAAATTTCCTGACAGGAACGCTGCTAAAAATTTAGAGGCCAAAAACAGAGCACGGAAATTGAAGTCAACTTTTATAAAAAAATATTCTTGCTGCATAATGGATGACGAAACGTATGTTCTGGCAGATTTTCCAGGTCAAAAGTTTTATGTTGCTGATGCTCGAGGGAATGTTGAAGAAAAGTTTAGGACCCAAAAGCAGACAAAATTTTCCAGAAAGTTCTTGGTATGGCAAGCAATATGCAATTGCGGCAAAAGAAGCCAATCATTTGTTACAACGGGCTCTATAAATACCGAAATTTACATCAAGGAATGTTTACAAAAAAGGCTGCTTCCATTCATAAGACTTCATAATGTGTCCACTTATTTTTGGCCTGACTTGGCATCCTGTCACTATGGTAAACAAGCCCTTGAGTGGTACAAGAACAATAATGTGGTATTTGTACCAAGAGAGGCAAATCCTCCAAACTGCCCGGAGCTAAGGCCAGTGGAGAGATATTGGGCTCTTGTTAAAAGAGAATTGAAGAGTACAAAAAAGGTGTCCAAAAGTGTGGTAGATTTTAAACGGAGATGGACTACATGTTCGAGCAAAGTGACAGAAAGCACTATAAAAACGTTAATGAAAGGGTTTCCGAAAAGGGTTCAAAATTTCATCACTAGTGATTAAAACTATAAAAATATTTTTTTTTGTAAATTGTAATAATAATTTGAATCAAATAAAAAAAAATAAAGCTGTAAGTTTAGTGGTTTCTTTTTTATAAACATATATGTATGTTAAGAATTTTTCGATCTCACTCCTTAAGCTTGATATGAAAAATATCATATTGCGATGACTTAGATGTTAAATGCTACCAAAGTTTAATAGGTGCTTTGATGTATCTAGCGGTAATAACACGTCCGGATTTAATCCACGTGGTATCCAAGTTGTCTCAATTTAATTGTCAACCACATGAAGAACATTTTCGAGCTGCAAAACAGGTGTTGAGATATATCAAAAAGAGTTCTGGTGGTAAAATAATTTATTCTTCAAATTTAAATGATTTTAAATGTTTCACAGATGCTGACTGGGGATGTGACTCTACCGATCGGAAATCTTACTCTGGTCATATCATGTTTATGAGTGGTGGTCCAGTTGCGTTAAGTACAATGGAAGCTGAGTACATAGCTTTATGCCAAGGTACGAAGGAAGTGGTTTTTCATCGAAATTTGTTACAAGAACTGAGTTTTGAATAATATGTAGCAACACCAACAACTATATTTGCGATAACCAAAGTGCTAGTTTTATGGTAAAAAACCCTGCTGTACGTAAGAGGAGTAAGCACATCGATATCATTATATTCGGTAGCAATATGAGAATAAGAATGTAAATATAGAGTATATTCCCTCAGATGAAAATGCAGCAGACATTTTGACAAAAGCATTATCTAAACACAAAGACTTAAATGGTTGTAAACTTTTAAAATTGAAATTGTAATTTGTAAATTTTTATTATTAAAATTTAAGTTGTGAATGCATTTGGCTTGAGGGGGGTTTGTTTGTGAATTTGTAACGCCATACGCAAGCCAAATACGTGCAACATTGTATTTCTTAATTGTTATACTTGGAAAAGAATCGTTTGTAAATTAATCGTTACATTTTTGTAAATTGCCATTCCAATATTTTGCGTTTAAAGCATTGGCGGCCAAACATGCCCTTGCGGGCAATGTGTTATTCTCACTTACACACACGCAATACAAATATTCTCAGCAACAAAACAAACTATACACAAAACAAAAACAATTTATATTTATTTATCGAATTTAAGTATAATGTAAAAAGAAACCAAATTTAATAACATATTATGTATGAAAATTCTTCTGTTTTCTCCTTGTCCTTTATTAAAGGGATTCACAATGGACCATTGGGTCTCCGAGTGGATGTATACATTGATATACAACCCTTTTAAACTAAACTAAACTACTTCACAAAAGTATTCGAATTTTTTCTGTATTTCATATTTGTACATATTTTACGAAAAACAAAAATTAGAATCGAATGGTATTTTTGCTTAAAATTGTTTTAAGGGGTTACTATCAACCGAAAAGGTATATTTTTGGCCCATTTGGCCCACAATTTTGGGGCATTTGTACCAGCTTTTCATATAATATTATTAAAATTACGATTTATGACCATATTTGCCATTTTTTCTATTTTTTTAAGAGATAAAACTAAAATTTAATATTTGGATTTAATAGATTCCTTAAAGTATCTAAATATAATAATTTTTGTTATAAGGATCTGTTTTTAAACATTTCAAGATATATTTTTGGTATCGTTCTTCTGTTTCTAATCCAATTATCTGGATCTTAAGTCCCTTTACGTACCACTAGGATCGATATTTTCCGACAAAGTTGGCTGATATATATTACTGTAAATATTAGCACTAATATATTTTCAAGACATTGTAGCGGTATACAACATGCCTTAACACTACTACTCATAAGATTCACGATTATGTTGCCCATTACAACACTGTATGTCCAAAATTTTGGATTTATTTTGATCATACTAGATAATATTTAAACAGATATCAATATTTTTTAGTTAGACCATAATGATATGGTGACAATCAGCCTAGAGGCCATTGGTTATAAAAAGAATGATTCCACTATATTGAATGGCATTTCTGCGAGGCATGCTTTGGAGTTGTCTACTTCCACAATATACTAAAAACTTAAAATGATATCTATGAGAATATATACAAGAAAACTTTCCCCGAAAATTTTTGACCCTTGCATTATGAAAATGGACTTAAGTTCCACTATATTGAATTAGCGATATATATAGAAGAAAAGTTTCTCCGAACATTTTTAACCCTAGTTTTATAAATTATTAGGGTAAATTATGTACATATGTACATACTATTATTTTTTGGTATTTTTATACCCACCATCAAAAAAGATGGGGGTATATTGTTTTTGTCATTCCGTTTGTAACACATTGAAATATTCGTCTAAGACCCATAAAAGTATATATATTCTG
>NC_060953.1:22878767-22882735 GCF_022045245.1 Lucilia cuprina | reverse complement strand
TAGAGACTCAATGTTCCTAGGATATTTCGAATTTTTCAATGAAATGTTTTGTGGCAAGTGTGAGCTGACATACATTTTATACTTTAACCAGTTCGTCATCTTGTTAGGAAAACAAGAACAATAGTTTTCCAATTTATTTGGGGTTTCTAATAACGTTAAAACTGTAGGCGAGTGGTGTGACCAGAGGTCCAGTGAAGGGATCACTGAAATAAATTATCGTTTTATGTTTTTGATTACAGCAAAGTCAATTAGATCGGGAATCTTATTGAGGTCTGTAGGCCAATAGGTAGGTTGGCCAAAAGATATGGCATCTAATCTGTTATGCGATATTGCTTCTAGCAACTGTCTGCCTTTGGGAGTAATGAGGCGAGAGCCCCAAAATGTATGTTTTGCATTATAATCACAAGCTGTTATGAATCTTGGTCAAAGAGTTTTAAAGTAATCGAGAAACTGCTCTCTATTAATATTATACCTAGGAGGGCAATATATTGAATATATTGTAACTCTGCTATCAGGTGTATTTATAGAGATGGTTGATATGGTTGATTATCTGGCAAAATCCAATGTTTCCGTTCTTCTCAGTCGTCTATGACCCTCAAATGACAGCAACTCCCTGGTAAGGGGATTTGGGTGATCCATTAGTTTCGGCAAGTAGGTTAAACAAGAGAATTTGATCTCTTGGCGTATTATGGGAACATTGAGATCCCTTTGAATATTACTATTGCGAATGTACCACGGAGCACCTGTTATTGACCATAACAATGCTGACTGCTTTCTTTGTAATTTTTCAACATTAGATGAGGAGGCTGTTCCCAACAGTTGAATGCCGTATAGCCATATAGGTTTTATTATTGTTTTGTACAAAAGCACTTTGTATTCCAAGTCTTGAGCTGACCGTGGTCCAATTAGCCAATATATTTGAGCTGACTTTAATTTTATTTGTGTAACCTTGGCTTCAATGTGATGAGTCCATGTTAAGCGGCGATCAAGGTCGATACCAAGATATCTCACATGGCTTTGTTCAGGAATTTTTATATTGTTTATCTGTACGGGAGGACAATTTTCTCGTCTTAAAGTAAATGTAACGTGAGTACATTTTGTTGCATTGACCTTTATTTTCCATTTGTCCAGCCACTTTTCCAATTCGCCGATGTGAAGCTGGAGTTGTTCAGAAGCTTACAAAAGCTGTATCATCCGCAAATGTAGATGTGTGCGTCAGTGCGCTCGTTGGCTTATTTGCAGTATATAAAATATATAGGAATGAACCTAGAATACTCCCCTGGGGTACTCCTGCAGATATTTTTCGACGTGAAGAGATCACTTCTTTAGATCTGATTTGAAAATAACTTTCATATATATAATTTTTAAGCAGTTTGTGAACATTCGCAGGTAGTAATGTGATAATTTTGTGTATTAGTTCATCGTGCCAGACTTTATCGAAAGCTTAAGAAATATCTATGAATAATGCTGAGCAATATTGCTTGCTCTCGAAGGCCTTCCGAATAAGACCTGTTCGATAGTGCTGTGCTTTCTTCTGAAACCAAACCGGAATTTTATTGGGCGTAGAACCATATTATTTATAATGTTAGCACTAATAGAAGAATCTGTATCATTTTCAGTAACAGCTTTCCAGAGACTATATTCTGTTTTCCTAGTAGGGTCTAAGTTTTTGAGATAATTTCTCAGATTAGATTCCTTATTATTTTTTAAGGCGATGTGAAGTCTTCTTTGGCACTGATTAAGTTTAACCTTTATGTTTGGAGATCGCGATTGTTGCCATTGACGCCTGAGTGTTCTCATTTCTTTAATTAGAGACTCAATGTTCCTAGGATATTTCGAATTTTTCAATGAAATGTTTTGTGGCAAGTGTGAGCTGACATACATTTTATACTTTAACCAGTTCGTCATCTTGTTAGGGAAACAAAAACAATAGTTTTCCAACATATTTGGGGTTTCTAATAACGTTAAAACTGTAGGCGAGTGGTCTGACCAGAGGTCCAGTGAAGGGATCACTGAAATAAATTCTCGTTTTATGTTTTTGATTACAGCAAAGTCAATTAGGTCAGGAATCTTATTGAGGTCTGTAGGCCAATAGGTAGGTTGGCCAAAAGATATGGCATCTAATCTGTTATGTGATATTGCTTCTAGCAACTGTCTGCCTTTGGGAGTAATGAGGCGAGAGCCCCAAAATGTATGTTTTGCATTATAATCACAAGCTGTTGTGAATCTTGGTCAAAGAGTTTTAAAGTAATCGAGAAACTGCTCTCTATTAATATTATACCTAGGAGGGCAATATATTGAATATATTGTAACTCTGCTATCAGGTGTATTTATAGAGGTGGCCTGGATATGGTTGATTATCTGGCAAAATCCAATGTTTCCGTTCTTCTCAGTCGTCTATGACCCTCAAATGACAGCAACTCCCTGGTAAGGGGATTTGGGTGATCCATTAGTTTCTACAAGTAGGTTAAACAAGAGAATTTGATCTCTTCGCGTATTATGGGGACATTGAGATCCCTATGAATATTACTATTGCGAATGTACCACGGAGCACCTGTTATTGACCATAACAGTGCTGACTGCTTTCTTTGTAATTTTTCAACATTAGATGAGGAGGCTGTTCCCCACAGTTGAATGCCGCATAGCCATATAGGTTCTATTATTGTTTTGTACAAAAGCACTTTGTATTCCACGTCTTGAGCTGACCGTGGTCCAATTAGCCAATACATTTGAGCTGACTTTAATTTTATTTGTGTAACCTTGGCTTCAATGTGATGAGTCCATGTTAAGCGGCGATCAAGGTCGATACCAAGATATCTCACATGGCTTGGTTCAGGAATTTTTATATTGTTTATCTGTACGGGAGGACAATTTTCTCATCTTAAAGTAAATGTAACGTGAGTACATTTTGTTGCATTGACCTTTATTTTCCATTTGTCCAGCCACTTTTCCAATTCGCCGATGTGAAGTTGGAGTTGTTCAGAAGCTTACAAAAGCTGTACTCCTGCAGATATTTTTCGACATGAAGAGATCACTTCTTTAGATCTGATTTGAAAATATCTTTCATATATATAATTTTTAAGCAGTTTGTGAACATTCGCAGGTAGTTATGTGATAATTTTGTGTATTAGTTCATCGTGACAGACTTTATCGAAAGCTTAAGAAATATCTATGAATAATGCTGAGCAATATTGCTTGCTCTCGAAGGCCTTCCGAATAAGAGTAGTTATTTGATGTACCTGTTCGATAGTGCTGTGCTTTCTTCTGAAACCAAACCGGAATTTTATTGGGCTTAGAACCACATTATTTATAATGTTAGCACTAATAGAAGAATCTGTATCATTTTCAGTAAACACATTCTCCAAGTGATTGGCAACTGCTTCAAGTTTTTCTGGCGTATTTTTTGCCCATTGACCATTCTGGAGGCATATGGGTGACTCATATGCAATATGGCATTGCATATGTTTAACAGCTTTCCAGAGACTATATTCTGTTTTCTTAGTAGGGTCTAAGTTTTTGAGATAATTTCTCAGATTAGATTCCTTATTATTTTTTAAGGCGATGTGAAGTCTTCTTTGGCACTGATTTAGTTTAACCTTTATGTTTAGAGATCGCGATTGTTGCCATTGACGCCTGAGTGATCTCATTTCTTTAATTAGAGACTCAATGTTCCTAGGATATTTCGAATTTTTCAATGAAATGTTTTGTGGCAAGTGTGAGCTGACATACATTTTATACTTTAACCAGTTCGTCATCTTGTTAGGGAAACAAGTACAATAGTTTTCCAATTTATTTGGGGTTTCTAATAACGTTAAAACTGTAGGCGAGTGGTCTGACGAGAGATCCAGTGAAGGGATCATTCGTGTGTTTCAGAGACGAGTAGTACGTCAATTTCCTGAAGTAGCAGGAATTGTTCAACTTCATCCTTGTATTGGCTAAGGCCGTTAGCATTCCAAAAACAAATTCTT
>NC_060953.1:22871678-22878667 GCF_022045245.1 Lucilia cuprina | reverse complement strand
GGTATATAAGATTCGGCACAGCCGAATATTGAAATCTAACTTGTTATTATTCAATTTATTTGTCAAAGAAGAATTTGAACCGTGAGTCATTATTGTTTTATTTATTAATAAGGTCAGTTTCTTATTCACTTCGTTATAATAATCTAAAATAGTCAAGAAACCCTGTCTCATAATACTTAATTCCTGTTCAATAATATGAATTGGCCTTTTGTCGGCATATGCAAAATCTAAACGAGCTATAATATCATCAAAACTGCGTACAGTAGCATGATTTGTCAAAGTGTCATTTGCATCATCTAATATTTTATTGCGTAAAATAGTCAATGCCGCAAAGTATCTACGACTACCCCTAACGTAAAGACTCATTGAATTGTTTGCTGCTTCTCGCCAACTCACATACGAATTGTCCTTACCATTTAAACTTGGAAGGGATTTAATAATGTCCAAACTTTCGTCACATCGTTTGGTTTCGTCAATAGTTTCCTGTCTGTATTCAGTAACAGTATTTGTGACTGTAAGACTGTCAAAGTTTACCCTCAGCAATTCCAACTCTCTTAGGAGTGGTGCCGTAGATTGTGTAACTAGTCGTAAAATCTGTTCTGTGTCCATATTGTTTGTTGTCATACTCCTAAATAGTCCAGTAATTTCGTCAACTGAGTCGTCTATACTATATTTTCTTTCTAGTTCTTCGTCAACTAAATTCTCATTTAAATTCTCTGGTTTACTCCTGATTTCTTCGCAGTTGTAAAATGTTGTGTAGAACTTGTTCTCCTCCTTTTTTTTCTAGGAATATTTTTTATATGTAGAATTATTTTCCTTTTCTAAGGATACTTTTGTAGAATTTTTCCTCTTTTTATAAGGATATTTATATGTTGATTTTTTTCTCCTTTTTTAAAGGATACTTTTCGTTGAATTTTTTCTCCTTATTAAACGATACTTATTTGTTGAATTTTTTCTCCTTTTTAAAGGATTTGTTGAATTTTTTTCCTTTTTAAAGGATAATTATTTGTTGTTGGACCCATTTTTAAAGAAGGATCCCGGTTGATCCCCCAATTAAAATGTTTATTTTATATTTAAAGAAATATATATTAATATTTTCACTTTTACATTATTAACTTAACTTAGAATTATACCGCGTCTTACAATTAACTAACTTTCTTAATTCTAAGTGTCATATTTATACCTAATAAGAAGCACAATCAGCAATTAATTAAAAAACATAATATTGAATTGCAACATAATTATTTATAAATTGATATTATATTTTTAATGTTCAGCGAATTTATTTGTAAATATTTTTATAAATATTTTATTAACTGTCAGCAAATAATTTTCAGGTTCAGTGAAACTTATTTAGGCCAGTTTTAGTTAAGACAGTTTTATAAATTTGTATAAGGACATGATTCTATAACTGGCACACATTGATCGACTCCATCAAATCAAGAAAGGAACTTACAACCAGGGACGTAACGGTTATAAAAAATATGATGAAAAGGTCTCATTTAACAATTTATAGTGACAGATTTAAAATAAGTGTTGTAATTAACCATTATTATAAGATATATTTGATTTTGGTGGTCGAAACCAATACCCGAGAGAAATATATTTTTTGGTTACGAATAACAATTATCGTAACCAATAAATTTTTATTGGTTACATTTTTTTCAAATATCTTTGGTAAAGTAAATAAAATGGCCAGTTATGTAACAAATGTTTATCTGTTTAAACATGTTTGAACATAGTTTAAAATCTTATTTTGGTGCATGTGTTTGGTCATAAAAACTATTCGATTAGTTCACTTGAGTTACAAATAAATATTTATCTCATAGACATTATGAGATATAATTAGAAATAGATCATATTCTTATCACTAGCGCACTTGAAAATCCACCCTTAAATGGGAACATGAAATTGACAAGAGTTTTAAGGTTTTGTTTAATAGTTTTTAAGTTTTTAGTTTTAAAAATAAATTTAGTGTTATTCAATATTCGTAAGAGTGCTTTACAACCACTCGCGATCTTGTAACATTCAGCGGTAAATTTTGTATTTTTATTTTAATACATTTTTCACATTATTCATTTTATAAATAAAATATAATTTAAGTTAATTTGCCTTTTAATTTCGTTAATATTTATATTAACCAAAAAATATATTAAATAAATTTTGGTTATCTATAACCAAAAAATATTGGTTGCTAAATAACAGTTTTTTGCGTAACCTTTTCTTTCGATAGAAAAAAATGAAGGGCACTTCACCCGATCACACTTTTCGTACGGCAAGTCTAATTATATATCATATGCCGTCCGATTTCTACAATTCCAACTCAAAGTTATGTGTAGGTTTTTATCGTGCACAAGATCGTCCGATAGCAGTTATATATCATTTTATATATACGAACATAGTAACAATTTTTGTAACAAAAAAATTATTCGAAAGTCGATTTATAGAACCCTAGCACCTAATCATGTGGGCCGGAATGTTTAGTATTAACACAATTGCATGGTACACCATTTAAAACAATAACCTCTTAACCATTTAAAACAATAACGGACCTCTTTAAATTATTCTCATTTATTTGTTATTTATTTACTTGCCATTCCTTTTATTAATTTACAAGTCAAAGTAAATTAATAAAGTAGCATCACTTGAACAGCTGACTATTTTTAAAAACTAGATAAATTAAACAATTTGTCAATGTTTGTTTTGAAATATGTTAACATTGTTTACGTCACCATTTTTAAATTGTGTTTTGCTATTTGTAAAAATTTGTGATAAGTTTAAAAAGTGAATTAAAAGTGGTAAAAAGGTAGTTTAAAAGTGTTATAAATTGTATAATATGTAATAATATAATTAAATCCTTAATATTTTCAACTTATACCCAAATTAATTTGCAAAATTTAGGTGAGCGTCTGAAGTTAAGTAAAACTTATTTTTTTGTGAAAAATAAACATAAAAAAGTACATATTCATGAAAACATATTACGAATGAATATTTGTTGCGAAAGGATAATTCTACTCCGGCGGAGTAATAATAATATTTGGCAATAATGTAGTAGCCGCGGACAGGCAAATACCTCATATGGGTTTTGTTATATAAAGCGTTCCGGAACAGACTTTTTTTAGTTAATCTCTTTCTCAACATAGTGTATATAAAACAATATTGTTTAATTTGTTAACATTTAATAGATTTCAAAATTAAGCCATAACGTAGAAGCCAACTGCAGCCAGCCGGGTAAATACTTCAAATGCGTTCCTTAATATTAAGTGTTCCGGAAAATATATATCACGTTATCTACACAATTTTAATAAAAAATATAAAATAATATTGTGTAATATGCTAACATTTAATAGAAAAAAATATTTTTCCTTAATAACATATTTGTATACATACCAATTATGCCATTATTTAAATAAAATGATATTTGCTTACGAGATGGTTGGTATTTTCAGATTTATTACATAAATAATTTAATATACTATCGAAGTTTTTCTCCGTTTAACTGACATTTTTAAATATAAAAATGTAAACAATAACAAACTTTGACAGCTACGTAAATCAGGCGAATTAAGAAAAAATTACCAGCTGATTAAAAAACACCACCTTATATGAATTCGCCTTGGTGGTGGTTCTACAACAACAACATTTTACATGCATTTTGTTTTTACATATGGTTAACGTAGATGTAAAAAACCATAAGTACGGTGAATTTATTTGAAGAAAAGTTTTTGTAAAAAAATTATATATTATTAAAAATAAAGATAAAGATATTAAAATTTGCGAGGAAAATATATTCTGAATTGAATAATGTTTGTTTCAAACGAAAAATTCTATTCCGGCAGATTAATTTGCAAAATTTAAGTGAGTGCCTGAAGTCAAGTAAAACTTATTTTTTGTGAAAAAAATAAGTAGGGCTGTAGCATAAAACGCGTTGCCGCCACCTTTACCCCTTGTCTATATTAGAAAAATATTTATTATGCTAAACATCATATTGTTATCATAAAAAATATCATTATACCCTACACCATTACAGTGGGGAGGGTATTATACGCTTGTGCTGATGTTTGTAACACACAAAAATTTTGGTCCAATATCCAATTAAGACATGTCCGTCCGTCTGTCCGGCTGGTTGCCCATGTAAACCATGTGCGCAAGGTACAGGCCGCAATTTTTAAGATAATTTGATGAAATTTGGACCATTATTTCACCTAGCCCCCATTTGGACTTTTTATGCCATAATTACGTCTAATATTCTATTATCTCTCTAAAAATTGGCACAACTAAGTTTTATATAAGTATAAATGACTATCCAGATTTTCGTAATGATCGGCTCTTATTTGACCCTAGCCCACATACAAAACCCCCCTCAAGAAATGTCTTAAACGTCTAAAATTGGCTCATAACCATTTGTATCGCAATGTAACTTAAGAAAACTAACTGTTATTTAAAAATATATCCTTTTCCCAAATTTACCGAGGATCGGCCCATATTTGACCTATATAAAGCCTCTTTTAGAATGTATTGTTTTTTATTAATAAATTGCTTAAATACTTTGGAATTAAGGTAAAATTCAACAAAAAAGTTTCTTTATGAAAAATAAAAATTTTAAAAATATACTCATGGTGTAGGCCATGCCCAACTATTCTTTTCAACTAGCTTTATTGTAAAATTTGGTTAGAATTTTGTTTTTGTGCAATTAAAATTTATTTTTAAAATAAGTTTTGGTGAAATTAGTGTTTATTTACAAAATTTGTATACATTTTTAATTGTTTTCGTAAAATATAACATTATTTCAATAAAATTATCTGTGAGTTGTTAGCATTTTTTTGCTCCTATGCATTAACATAAACAAAAAACATACAATGAGGTTAAGTAAAAGTTTCATTCTTAATCGACACTAACACTAGGAAACGTTTTTTGGGAAACTTGTAATTTTGCGTGAGAGAGAAAGAGAAAGAATATCATTCAACTCTTTTGCGGTACGGAGTTTCCCGATCTGGGAAACTTGTTTTGTTATTCTTCTCATTCGTACAACAACAAATCAATGCAATTTACACGGAGTTTCTGAAACACTACCCGACAAGAACAGTGGCAGTCATTTGACCGGTCATTGACACTAGTGAAGAAAATATCGATCATTGCGTAGAACTATCAAGTTCTTCAAGTTTCTATCAAGTTCCTAAGTGAAATATGAAAAATTTGATAGAAACTTTTGTGTACATGTGATCTTGCATCTCCCTTGCACTTATGAATTCTACCGATTTTAAAACATATATTTGTGCTGCTCAGTATGATGGAAATGTTAGTCACGATTGACTAATCATTCTTTATGGATATATCCATCACAGTGGACCAATCACACTTGATGAATTTATCCGTCAAATCTGACGGCTATACCAATTTATAATAAAACACAATTTATTAACATTTTAAATTTTAATATTATTAATATACATAGTAAGCATATACATAATCTAATTATCATTTCACCATTTTACATACCTCACAGAATGTAATATCCTCTTATGCTCCTTTTAATTTGTGGAAATAAATTGTCTGTAAGGAAATACATATAAATATTGGAATATAAAAATTAAAAGTAAATATGTATTCATACTACCACAGACAGATTAAACTCCGAAGTGTATGTTCTCAGCTCCACTTCCTGCACCGTTTTTAAATTCAGTTTATAATAAATCTCTTTATTTTTAATGCTTTTAGTCTTTCACGGAAATGATTAATTTATACGACGGAAAACACAGTAACAGTCAAATGTAGTTGTTTCACTCTTTCATATGCAAATGAAACCCTTTATCACACATTAAGTACATCAACAGTCATTTTACTGGTCATTTGACCGTCATTATTGATGAAATTATCCATTAACTATTTAGCAATTTTTAAAGAAAAATGTTGCAATTGTGTTAGGAAAATCAATTTGTATGTTTAGTTTCGGTCATACATTTCTTGTAGGGAAGTTTCGATGTGTGGACATTAAGGAAACTTCCAAAGAGAATTAAGAAAAAGTTTATCAACAGTAGTTTCCTAGTGTGGATCAAGTCTAACAATCAAATTTTGATCTAATATGTTTGGCAAAGTAAATTTATAAAGTAGACTCATTTGAACAGCTGACTATTTTTTTTAAACTTGCTATTTGTGGACTTACTTGTCAAAAATGTTTATGTTGCCATATTTGTTTTCATTTTAACGCTTGCTTTTGTACAAATTTCTGAGTAATTTGTTGTATTTAATGTGAAAAAGTGTATTTTAAGTGTATAATATTTTTAAAAATGTTCTAATTTTTAAAAAATAAAGAAAACTCTGTAACTTTTAATATAAATAACAACATATTTTTGGAAAGTACAACAATAATGCCATATTTTCCATTAATTATTGGTTAATTTTTGTAAACAAATTTTGACAAGTTAGTATTTCGAACAAAAACAAATTGCCTGTGGTTTTTGTAGACGTTTGTTGTACAACAACTCGTGTCGCTACTTTATAAATTTACTTTGATGTTTGGCAATACAGCTTTAAAGCCGCCGATGAAATTTTTAGTTTCTGCCGTTACCGTTAGTGTTTGTTGGCGCAGGGCTCTGCACCCAATATACAATTTATTTTTTTTCGTATATACATGTATATTATTACTGTTTAAAATATATAAGCTTTAAGTGTTAAAATTAAGTAAAATATTGAGAATAATAGTATGCCTCCCCCAAGACCACGGGGTATTGGATGTAACACTGGAATTGCACCAGCAAGACCGAGCACAAATACTCCAATGTCAGAACGACAGCAAATGGCTCTACTCATTCAAATGACAGCTTCAACTGGTAAGTGTTTTTTGACAAATTCTTGCGGATATAACAAGTAAGAGTGTTATATCGGCCATGCCGAATCTTATATACCCACCATCAAATCATTCATGTTTATGTAGAATTTTACTGATGTACTCACATTTTTGGGTCAGTAATAAGTCTTAAAGTCATTTT
>NC_060953.1:22844344-22871578 GCF_022045245.1 Lucilia cuprina | reverse complement strand
TCACGAAGGTGAAGGGTATAGTAATCGTCAATATGCTCTCAGGGTTTTATTACTGGATTAAATCCGCCATTGTCAAATATTCTATTTTCAATATCACCTTCTGATTTACCTAATGCCTTAGCCCAGGCTCAGGAACTAGAAGCTAATCATGTAAGAGCTAATTTTGCAGCTCAATTTAACAGAAATCAATTCAATAGCCAAATCCAAGAAATAACCAGAATGTTTTACGATTTCCTCCCAGAAATGGCAATAACAATTTTCTTTACCAAAATAAGGCTTGTCCACGAAAAAATTTAACCTTAAATTTTATCTCATAAAATTAAAATCTATGCCTAAATTTAAAAAGAAAAAATCATATATTATTAAAGGTCAATATGTTTACAATAATTACAATCTAAAATGTAGATTGTTCTGATTTACTTTCGTAAAATTTTCGCACTTTACTCGAAACTCCCTTCATAAGCGTTTTTACAGGGTTTTTGTCAACCACTGTGTATGCTCTTTGCCACTTATTTCGAAAGTCTTGCTCATTTCGTGTGACCTTATTAGTCTTCTTCAATACTAATTTCATCAGCGCCCAATATATCACAATTGGGCGGAGCTCCGGGCAATTTGGTGGATTTGCGTCTTTGGGAATAAAATGATTTCTTTTTTTCATTATATTTATTCTTTATTGAATCTTTCATATGTAGAAATTTACAATATGTATTAAAATCTTAACCCAAATTATAACTAACGTTGTTATTCCCATTGCAATTTCAACCAAAGTTCTCGATAATTTGATTATCTGGCAAAATCCAATGTTTCCGTTCTTCTCTATGACCCTCAAATGACAGCAACTCCCTGGTAAGGGGATTTGGGTGATCCAATAGTTTCGACAAGTAGGTTAAACAAGAGAATTTGATCTCTTCGCGTATTATGGGGACATTGAGATCCCTATGAATATTACTATTGCGAATGTACCACGGAGCACCTGTTACTGACCATAACAATGCTGACTGCTTTGTAATTTTTCAACATTAGATGAGGAGGCTGTTCCCCACAGTTGAATGCCGTATAGCCATATAGGTTTTATTATTGTTTTGTACAAAAGCACTTTGTATTCCAAGTCTTGAGCTGATCGTGGTCCAATTAGCCAATACATTTGAGCTGACTTTAATTTTATTTGTGTAACCTTGGCTTCAATGTGATGAGTCCATGTTAAGCGGCGATTAAGGTGGATACCAAGATATCTCACATGGCTTTGTTCAGGAATTTTTATATTGTTTATCTGTACGGGAGGACAATTTTCTCGTCTTAAAGTAAATGTAACGTGAGTACATTTTGTTGCATTGACCTTTATTTTCCATTTGTCCAGCCACTTTTCCAATTCGCCGATGTGAAGCTGGAGTTGTTCAGAAGCTTACAAAAGCGGTATCATCCGTTGGCATATTTGCAGTATATAAAATATATAGGAACGGACCTAGAATACTCCCCTGGGGTACTCCTGCAGATATTTTTTGACGTGAAGCGATCACTTCTTTAGATCTGATTTGAAAAGATCTTTCATATATATAATTTTTAAGCAGTTTGTGAACATTCGCAGGTAGTAATGTGATAATTTTGTGTATTAGTTCATCGTTCCAGACTTTATCGAAAGCTTAAGAAATATCTATGAATAATGCTGAGCAATATTGCTTGCTCTCGAAGGCCTTCCGAATAAGAGTAGTTATTCGATGTACCTATTCGATAGTGCTGTGCTTTCTTCTGAAACCAAACCGGAATTTTATTGGGCGTAGAACCACATTATTTATAATGTTAGCACTAATAGAAGAATCTGTATCATTTTCAGTAAACACATTCTCCAAGTGATTGGCAAATGCTTCAAGTTTTTCTGGCGTATTTTTTGCCCATTAACCATTCTGGAGGCATATGGGTGACTCATATGCAATATGGCATTGCATATGTTTAACAGCTTTCCAGAGACTATATTCTGTTTTCTTAGTAGGGTCTAAGTTTTTGAGATAATTTCTCAGATTTGATTCCTTATTATTTTTTAAGGCGATGTGAAGGCTTCTTTGGCACTGATTAAGTTTAACCTTTATGTTTGGAGATCGCGATTGTTGCCATTGACGCCTGAGTGTTCTCATTTCTTTAATTAGAGACTCAATGTTCCTAGGATATTTCGAATTTTTCAATGAAATGTTTTGTGGCAAGTGTGAGCTGACATACATTTTATACTTTAACCAGTTCGTCATCTTGTTAAGGAAACAAGAACAATAGTTCTTGTTCTTGGGGTTTCTAATAACGTTAAAACTGTAGGCGAGTGGTCTGACGAGAGGTCCAGTGAAGGGATCACTGAAATAAATTCTCGTTTTATGTTTTTGATTAAAGCAAAGTCAATTAGATCGGGAATCTTATTGAGGTCTGTAGGCCAATAGGTAGGTTGGCCAAAAGATATGGCATCTAATCTGTTATGCGATATTGCTTCTAGCAACTGTCTGCCTTTGGGAGTAATGAGGCGAGAGCCCCAAAATGTATGTTTTGCATTAAAATCACAAGCTCTTATGAATCTTGGTCAAAGAGTTTTAAAGTAATCGAGAAACTGCTCTCTATTAATATTATACCTAGGAGGGCAATATATTGAATATATTGTAACTCTGCTATCAGGTGTATTTATAGAGGTGGCCTGGATATGGTTGATTATCTGGCAAAATCCAATGTTTCCGTTCTTCTCAGTCGTCTATGACCCTCGAATGACAGCAACTCCCTGGTAAGGGGATTAGTTTCGACAAGTAGGTTAAACAAGAGAATTTGATCTCTTCGCGTATTATGGGGACATTGAGATCCCTATGAATATTACTATTGCGAATGTACCACGGAGCACCTGTTATTGACCATAACACTGTTGACTGCTTTCTTTGTAATTTTTCAACATTAGATGAGGAGGCTGTTCCCCACAGTTGAATGCCGTATAGCCATATAGGTTTTATTATTGTTTTGTACAAAAGCACTTTGTATTCCAAGTCTTGAGCTGACCGTGGTCCAATTAGCCAATACATTTGAGCTGACTTTAATTTTATTTGTGTAACCTTGGCTTCAATGTGATGAGTCCATGTTAAGCGGCGATCAAGGTGGATACCATGATATCTCACATGGCTTTGTTCAGGAATTTTTATATTGTTTATTTGTACGGGAGGACAATTTTCTCGTCTTAAAGTAAATGTAATGTGAGTACATTTTGTTGCATTGACCTTTATTTTCCATTTGTCCAGCCACTTTTCCAATTCGCCGATGTGAAGCTGGAGTTGTTCAGAAGCTTACAAAAGTGGTATCATCCGCAAATGTAGATGTGTGAGTCAGTGCGCTCGTTGGCATATTTGCAGTATATAAAATATATAGGAACGGACCTAGAATACTCCCCTGGGGTACTCCTGCAGATATTTTTCGACGTGAAGAGATCACTTCTTTAGATCTGATTTGAAAATATCTTTCATATATATAATTTTTAAGCAGTTTGTGAACATTCGCAGGTAGTAATGTGATAATTTTGTGTATTAGTTCATCGTTCCAGACTTTATCGAAAGCTTAAGAAATATCTATGAATAATGCTGAGCAATATTGCTTGCTCTCGAAGGCCTTCCGAATAAGAGTAGTTATTCGATGTACCTATTCGATAGTGCTGTGCTTTCTTCTGAAACCAAACCGGAATTTTATTGGGCGTAGAACCACATTATTTATAATGTTAGCACTAATAGATGAATCTGTATCATTTTCAGTAAACACATTCTCCAAGTGATTGGCAAATGCTTCAAGTTTTTCTGGCGTATTTTTGGCCCATTGACCATTCTGGAGGCATATGGGTGACTCATATGCAATATGGCATTGCATATGTTTAACAGTTTTCCAGAGACTATATTCTGTTTTCTTAGTAGGGTCTAAGTTTTTGAGATAATTTCTCAGATTAGATTCCTTATTATTTTTTAAGGCGATGTGAAGTCTTCTTTGGCACTGATTAAGTTTAACCTTTATGTTTGGAGATCGCGATTGTTGCCATTGACGCCTGAGTGTTCTCATTTCTTTAATTAGAGACTCAATGTTCCTAGGATATTTCGAATTTTTCATCTTGTTAGGGAAACAAGAACAATAGTTTTCCAATTTATTTGGGGTTTCTAATAACGTTAAAACTGTAGGCGAGTGGTCTGACGAGAGATCCAGTGAAGGGATCACTCGTGTGTTTCAGAGACGAGTAGTACGTCAATTTCCTGAAGTAGCAGGAATTGTTCAACTTCATCCTTGTATTGGCTAAGGCCGTTAGCATTCCAAAAACAAATTCTTGGGGAATTCATTTTTTATTTAGCAGGATCTGCATGAGCATGCTTTGATTCTGCATTAATGGTTGAAACATATTTTGCATATTTGCCATGAAACTGTTCATGGGTTGAATTAAATTCTCAATAGATCTTTGAGAATTTGTTTCTTTTAATGCATGTGCATATGAAAATAACGTGGTATTATTTTCATTATTTGTTTGCAGATCTTCATTATTTTTATTTGTAAGACTTCTATATTGGGCACTAGAAGTTTGTTTTGCATTACTTTGGGTGACGGAACCCTCTTTTGTCATATGGGCATACGATTTATTCTGATTGTTTTTATTTGTGATACTTCTATATTGAACACTAGAAGTATTAGGAAGACTTGGGAAGTTAGAAGCTTTATATTTAGCATATAAAGGTCTTCTGGCCTTATTTAATTGTTGCATGTGTATATATACTGGGCATCCGCGATAGTGAGCAGTGTGATTTTGACCACAGTTACTGCACTTTCTTTTATTGTTATCTGTTTTTAGGTGGGGACAATCTTGGCTTTTATGGATGTCTCCACATCTCACACAAACATATGGTAATTTGCAGAAAGTTCTGGTGTGACCGAACTCTTGGCAATTTAGGCATTGAGGAGGACCTCTGCGTTTAATGGGTTCCTCTTAAGTTATTTTGCGATTAAGAAGATATCTTAAACTATATATGGGATGAGTATCACCCTTTTCCTCAATTGTGAAGAGTTAAAAATAATTTCAACTCTAAACATTGGTTGAGGAATTTTGTTCTTGTTAAATATATTGTGAATGGACTTCACTTCATAACCTTCAGTCTCTAGCGCCTTTTAAAGGTCATAATTTGGTACAGAACTATCTACACCTTTGATAACTACTGCCAAACCCTTTGCACTTTTTAGTTGATATATGTAATAATTTCTTTTCTCAGAATCAAAACTATCAACTATTGTTCTAAAATACTTTTCTGAATAAGTCTGTATTTTTGTTTCCTGAATGTTTCCTTTGCGTAGGGAGACTACGTGGAAATTTTCTTTGCCTACAAGTTGGGACAACTTATTAACCGATAGATTTGTGGTAGGTTCGCGCAAATAGAGGGGAGGTGGCTTGTGGTCTTTTAGAGGCATGAATGGTGCTTTTTCACTTTCCTGGTTGTCAAGGAGTGCAAAACGATTTTGACTTACCGATTTTGTTTTCGCCTGTTTTGGATTTGGTTCCAATTTTGAAGTCCTAGGGCTGGACTTACGTTTTGTATAAGTGACAGAACGGTCCATTCCAGTTTGGATCTATTCCGTTTTATGCGAGCTCAATGTATTTGACTTATTTTTTGGTATGGTACTAGTATTCTTTGACATTGAGTGATCTTCCTTATCATTAATGGTTTTTATAGTGTTAATATTGTTATTGGTACTATTTGTGATATTGTTCACATTATCATTACTATTTCATCAACCATTGTATCAGTTGTTTGTTTTTCTATTATTTCTTCTGCGTTGTCTTCCACACAATTTTCTTGTTTTGGGGCACTTGAGAAAGGAGATCTCTCGTTTGTTGTTGTTTTTGAATCTGTTGTTTGTTTATTTATTTTTTCTTTTACGCTATTATCTACACAATTGTTTTGTTTTGGCGCTCTTGAAAGAGAAGATCTCTCATGTGTTGTTGTTTTTACACTTAAATAATTTGTATGATTTTTTGGATCATAATTATTGTTTTTGTTGTATGGAGAGCTCATAACAAAGTATGCATTTTTTCCATTGCTACTGAGCCTCCTTTTACTTATTGGAGAGTTAGAGAAACTCATGCACAATAACACAAACACTACACTTTATTTAAGGGTTTGTTTTTATTATTTTTGTTTTTTATACTTTTTGTTTTGCTAAAATTTGTTATTGTTAATAATTGCATTAACGAAAACGACAATTTATTTGATATTAATGTATTTTTAATATTAAAAATATATATAAGTATGTATTTAATTAGCGTCCATTCGCTGTACTTATCTTTTTTATATTTTAATTAAGAATTTATGTTTACAATGTTATTTTCTCGCGAGAGCGATTTAAAACACGTCTATACACTATGAGATCAAACATTATTTTTC
Organism: Lucilia cuprina; assembly: GCF_022045245.1. Classification (NCBI taxonomy): domain Eukaryota; kingdom Metazoa; phylum Arthropoda; class Insecta; order Diptera; family Calliphoridae; genus Lucilia; species Lucilia cuprina. The sequence goes on along the minus strand of NC_060953.1, from coordinate 22,865,162 downwards.
AAAATGAATATCGTTTGTTTTATACCACTCAATTGTGTCTTTTGCATAATGACTTGTTGCAGGCCCAAAATAGCATAGATCCACTATGTCGTTGTATAAACCTCTTTAACAATCCTTCGAGACACTTTTCGATATAAATTTTGGAGTTTATTGAACGTTGTACGACCACCTCCTTTCTCCGTAAACCACAGCTACAAATTATTTGCCAAATCATATACTTCTTTGGGAATTTTCCAACCTTTTTTGGGTAAACTGTGAGTTAGCCCCTCCTCTTTTACGGGCAGTATAAAATTCCAGACCAGGTAAATCAGCCTGAAATAAGTTTCATCATCCATAACTACACAATCAAATTTTGTAATATAATGTTCATACAATTTTCTGGCACGCCTTTTCGCTAATGTAAGTTTTTCGGATGATCGATCGGCACTTTAGTTACTTTAAATGACTTCAGATTATATCGTTTTTTACCTTGTGGACATACAATTTTGATGTTTCCATTTTTTGGCCATATCTCGAACCGAGGTGTTAGGTTTTTGTTGAAATTTTGAGACTATCTTCGCAGCGAGTGTTTTATTGGTGAGTCCTCTTTTTCTTCCCGAGCCTGGTTTTCTTTGTGTTGTCAACCCTTCATTGTATCGACGTACTGCCCTCTTAACAGTACTTAATAAAGCATTTGTCTCCCGCGCCACAACAGAATAACTTGCCATAGCATTTTCTATTATTTTGTACAAATTTTTTTTCTAGTTTTTACTTGTTCGGAAGACATCTTTCAAACGCAAAGCTTTTGGAAAATAAAATTACACGTGTATGACACTGACAAAATTTGCTAAGATCTGATACTTGTTTCATTTCAATAGCACACATGGTTGCTAAGTAATCCTAATTTTAAAATGGGTCAATTTTTTGTGGACAGGCCTTAATCGTCACATACGTCAGGCACAGCCAGAACCGGTGGAAATCGGCAGTTCAGCAAATCTTGCTGTCAACACAAATAAAATTCCTCAAAATGGACAAACTCAAAATTACACTCGAGGACCACAATTCGGTCAATGGTAAATTTTTTCAAAGGCCTCAATTAAATCATGACTTAACAAGTAAGAGTGCTATATTCGGCTGTGCCGAATCTTATATACCCTTCACCATAGAGTATTTTAAACATAATTGATCTTACAGTCTAGTTAAAAACATTAAAAAAATTTGAGTCGATTTAAGCCGAATGTTTCGGCGGCGGCTCAAGCAACTAAATATAGTTCGGCGGCTAAGCTCCGACTCGAAGACAGTCGACTTCGACCTCTGATTCATTGCTGGTAAACATTGACGAGACAAAAGTAAATTAATAAAGTAGCGACATCTCTTGTTGTACAACAACATCTACAACAAACACATGTATTTTGTTTTTGGAATAATCCAAGAATGTGTCAAAATAAAATTTAAAAAAATTTCCTTTAACAACAAAAGTGAACAAAACTAAAATATAAAATATTACTTTTGAGTTGAAAATATTAAGGATTTAAATATATTATTATATATTATACAATTTATAACACTTTTAAACTACTCTAAAACCACTTTTAATTCATTTTTTCAACTTTTCACAAACTTTAACAAATTGCAAAACACAATTTAAAAATGGCGACATAAACAATGTTAACAATTTTCAAAACAAACTTTGACAACTAATTTTATTTTTCTATAGAAAATATAGTTAAAAAAAATAGTCAGCTGTTCAAGTGATGCTACTTTATTAATTTACTTTGGACGAGACGTAGATTTTGTTTTTGTTTATAGTAAAAAAAAATTGTTTTAAAAAGCATTTGGAAAAAAATTGTGTTAGTTTTAAATTTCAAACTTACATTATTCGCATAAAAATTATTTTACAATAACTCACAATCTACTCTCATATAATTGAAAACGTTTTAAATACTTTTTTTCTATTCATTAAACCGGTGGAAATCGGCAGTTCAGCAAATCTTGCTGTCAACACAAATAAAATTCCTCAAAATGGACAAACTCAAAATTACACTCGAGGACCACAATTCGGTCAATGGTAAATTTTTTCAAAGGCCTCAATTAAATCATGACTTAACAAGTAAGAGTGCTATATTCGGCTGTGCCGAATCTTATATACCCTTCACCATAGAGTATTTTAAACATAATTGATCTTACAGTCTAGTTAAAAACATTAAAAAAATTTGAGTCGATTTAAGCCGAATGTTTCGGCGGCGGCTCAAGCAACTAAATATAGTTCGGCGGCTAAGCTCCGACTCGAAGACAGTCGACTTCGACCTCTGATTCATTGCTGGTAAACATTGACGAGACAAAAGTAAATTAATAAAGTAGCGACATCTCTTGTTGTACAACAACATCTACAACAAACACATGTATTTTGTTTTTGGAATAATCCAAGAATGTGTCAAAATAAAATTTAAAAAAATTTCCTTTAACAACAAAGTGAACAAAACTAAAATATAAAATATTACTTTTGAGTTGAAAATATTAAGGATTTAAATATATTATTATATATTATACAATTTATAACACTTTTAAACTACTCTAAAACCACTTTTAATTCATTTTTTCAACTTTTCACAAACTTTAACAAATTGCAAAACACAATTTAAAAATGGCGACATAAACAATGTTAACAATTTTCAAAACAAACTTTGACAACTAATTTTATTTTTCTATAGAAAATATAGTTAAAAAAAATAGTCAGCTGTTCAAGTGATGCTACTTTATTAATTTACTTTGGACGAGACGTAGATTTTGTTTTTGTTTATAGTAAAAAAAAATTGTTTTAAAAAGCATTTGGAAAAAAATTGTGTTAGTTTTAAATTTCAAACTTACATTATTCGCATAAAAATTATTTTACAATAACTCACAATCTACTCTCATATAATTGAAAACGTTTTAAATACTTTTTTTCTATTCATTAAAAAATATATTTGCAAAACAAAAGGGAAAATTTAATTATTTTAACAAAAAATGCAAATCATATTTTTTGCTGTGTATTTTTTGTATGTTTGGATTCCAAACATACAAAAAATACACAGCTGAATAAAACCAAATACATCTACACACACACGTGTACATCTTTTTCTATGTACAGTGTTTTTGTTCCTTTTTTAACAATTTTTTGATGAAATTTTCAGAGGTTGTCTCGGTTTTTTGGTCATATCTCCGTTATTTAACGACCGATTTTGCTGATAAATAGCGATCTTCTCGAAAGCATGTCTAATAAAATTATTGAAGATTCGGATCTCGCCGATATCTGGGGTCCTCTAAAAACTGATTTCAACAGACAGACGGACAGACAGACAGACGGCCATGGCTTAATAGACTCCGCTATCTATTAGGATCAAGAATATATATACTTTATAGGGTCGGAAAATTATAGAAATTACAAACGGAATGACAAACTTATATATACCCTTCTCACGAAGGTGAAGGGTATAAAAAGACAACAACCAAGTGGTCAGTTTAGTTCTCAACCAAATAATAAGGCACAAAAAATAAATAATTTAAATGAAACTGCTTTTTTAGACATGACCCCGGATTGCCCTATAACATCAGAACGGGAGCATCCGGAAGAACTTACAGAATTTTAATTGACAGTGGGGCAAGTAGTTGTTACTGCAGCCCAAATGTCCTTACTAACAGGAAAGAATTAGTTCTTAAAAAGAGAATTAAAACTATAAATGGATTTACAATTATTGACCATTTCTACGTTGCAAGACTTTTTGGCATAAGAGAAAGATTCTATGAAATTCCCTATTCAATAAACATACATCAATTTCTAGTAGAACTATTAATGATAATAATCATATTTCCCTTCTTGAGGAAAATATTATAAATAGAATTACCGACTCAGGAAATAATCTTGAGGACAAACTTTCTGTAGATGATACTCTCAATCAAGTGAAAAATACAATTGATAGTTTACAAAGTGAAATTCGTGAGCTAATAGATAATTTGCATTCAAATTAGTGAATTCATTCATAAATAAAGAAATACAGAAACTATTAAATGATGGAATTATACGTCGCAGTAAAAGCCCTTACAACTCCCCAATATGGGTAGTGCCAAAAAAGGAATTAATGAAGATGGGACTAATAAAATGCGAATGGTAATCGATTATAAAAAATTTAATGAAAACACTATATCATATAAATATTCGATATCGGATTGTAACATCATACTTTCAAATTTATGGAAAGCAAAATATTTTTCCACCATTGATCTCGAATCCGGCTTCCATCAAATTTTAATGAAACCGAAAGATATTGAGAAAACAGCATTTTCCATAAATAATGGAATATATGAATTTATTAGACTACCTTTCGGATTAAAAAATGCACCAAGCATTTTCCAAAGCGCCATGGATAACATTTTAAGAGCCTATATAGGGAAATTTTGCCATGTCTATATAGATGATATAATAGTTTACTCTGAAAATTTAGAAGAACATAAAAAACATTTAAATATGGTAGTCCAAAGACTTAGGGATTCTAATATGAAAATCTTCTTGGATAAATCGATTTTTTTTAAGAAAGAAGTAGAGTTTTTTTGTTATATTGTTGCCCATGGAATAATTAAAACTGATCCAGGAAAAATAAAGATTATAGTAAACTACCCTGAACCTAAAACTCTTATACAATTGATTGGAATTCTTGGTATAACTGGATACTAGAGAAAATGTATAAAGGACTATGAAAAAACCATTAACAAAATATCTTACTGGAGAGAATGGAAGAATTTCACAATATATGTCCAAGAAGAAGAATTCGATTTAGAGGCAAAAACCGCTTTCAATAGATAAAAAAATTTGTTAACTAACCAAGTTTCACTATCGCAACTTGACTTTATTAAAAAATTTACACTGACAACTGACGCGTCTAACGCAGCAGTTGGAGCTGTCTTAACCTAAGAGGGTAAACCTATAATTTTTATCTCAAAAACACTGACTTCTACTGCACAAAATTACGCTACAAATGAAAAAGAATTATTCGCTATAGTTTGGTCATTAAAGACTTTGAAATTATTTGTATGGTGTTTACATACTGACCATCAGCCACTAACATTTGCAATATCTTCTAAGAATCCAAATGCAAAACTTAAGAGGTGGATGTCTTTTATAGAAGAGTATTCCCCGAAATTTGTTTATAAGCCGGGAGCGACAAATGTAGCAGACGCACTTTCCAGACAGGTTTTTAATAATATTTCTGACGACGAGTCTTTACATAGTACACAACATTCTGCCGAAAGTAGTGAAGAACTCACTATTAAGGAAACTTCCAAACCACTTAATGAGTTTAAACAACAAATTCTTTTAAGCGGGGTCAATTTCACAAATTATGAATCTCTTACTCAATTAATTAGAAGAATTTCATACAAGAGAGAATCTCAAGAACAAATTGAAAGAAATTTTACGAAAGCGAAATATGATAGGAAGCCAACAAAGATTTCAATTGGAAAGGCTCCAATTCCTAGCAAGGAGGGAGAGTTCCTTCACATTGACATTTTTTATGCCCAAAATTTTAAATTTCTTACATGTATTGACGCTTATTCAAAATTTCTCGTAATAAAGCAAATAGAAGACAAAACGAATTTAGGCGAAAAAATATTGGACATATTGCAGACCTTTCCCGCAGCAAGCAAAATAACGTTAGACAATGAACCAGGCTTTAACACACCTACATTTTAATCCTTAATGCAAAGATTAAGAATTCAATTATATTTTGCAGATCCCAGCCATAGTACTACTAACGGTCAAGTAGAAAGAGCACACTCAACCCTGATCGAAATAGCAAGATGTTTAAAAGAATAATATCATCTTTTAGACTCTGTTAAGATCTTTCATAGAGCAGCTCAACAGTACAATCTCACCATACATTCTGTTACAAATGAGAAACCCTTTTGAAGTATTTCACAATAACGTTAATCATGAAAACCTACGTAATAAATTATTGGAAGCTCAGACTAGAATGCTACAAAGAAATAACCCTACTTAGATCAGAACATTTGAAGAAAATGAGGAAATTTATGAAAAATTAATAGGACAAGGTATAATTACTTCCACATTACAAGAAACAGAAAATAAAGGAAGATTTAGGAAATAAGGTTAAAGTTTATAGTAGGAATAGAATTAATCATAAGGAAAATATAAAAAATTAATTTTATCATACAGAAAATATTAAAATTGCTTATTTTACTGGCCACACTCACAAACTGCAGACCTGAGGTCCAAATACTAGACTATTCAAATTGTCAATTAATTTCAATACACACTGGACTAACAAGATTGCCAGACGGAAATTTCAAATTAATACATTCCATAGATTTGGACAAATATGAACAATTTGAAGAAGACAAATATGAAGTAATTACTAATTTAAAAGAGGAAATTCGAAGATTCGAAAATACCTTCAAGCTACTCCATACTTCCAATAATCGACCATGAGATTGAACAGACTCGACTGCAACTAAACAATATGAGACCAAAACAAAAACGTTCACTAGACATTTTAGGGACAGCTTGGAAATGGTTGGTAGGAACACCGGACCATGACGATCATAAAATAGTACTTGACAAAATAAATAACATGAAAATAAAAAACACGAACAGACAACGTATAATAAACAGGGATACCGTCACAAGACTAAACCTAATGACTAATATAACAAATGCAATTCTAAAAAAAATACAGACTGAAGATGACTTTAGAAAGGAATTTGAAGAAAATTTGATTTATAGATTAAAATTAATAAACGAAAAAATATTGAACATTTAATAAACTCTACAATCGGCCAAAGCATATGAAAAATTTCCATATTCCAATATCAATGAAGCTTTAGAATTATCTGATATTAGAATTGCCTCAAGCAATACAACAACCATTTATATAGTATATTTGCATACTATTAATAAACAAATTTTTGAAAATATTGCAATCAAACCGCTAAGAAGACTTAAAACTATAATAAGAATTGGAAATGAAAATATTGTTAAATGTAAGAAATTTTTGAAATAAAAACTAATTGCAAGGCCTATAATAATATAACAAAAGAAATCTTTTAAATATTACAAATACAAATTGTATTCCAAAATTATTGTCTAGTGAAAATCACAATTTTACAATTATAAATAATCAGCACGTCCCAACCATTGAAGAAATAAAACCTGGAATAATCCTGTTAAATCAATACAATGGTTCTGTAAGGATCCCTAACGCCAAACCATGGAATTTATCAGAAAGCTTTTTCATAAAATTTCATAATACCACAATTAATTTATTGATATTGATTATTTTGCAATGGAAGTACATGATTGGAAACCGCTTCCACCCATTCTGCAATTAACATCTAACAAAACAGATATTGAAGAAATTATTTCTCTTCAAATGATGAAAGAAGTCCAGTTGACCAATATTCAGAAATTAAGCTCATTATCAACCGAAGGAAGAATTGAGTTTTCTTTAAACATAATTCTTTCAATGACAGTAATCATAATTATTATTTACACTATATGGAAACAAAAAGACAAAGCAAATTCCACAACCAATAATCAAGGAACTAAGGAGTTATGGAAACAGCATGAAAATGCTCTTATACAAATTTAAAAAACTGTCTTAAATAAAACTGACCTAAATAAGTTTCACTGAACCTGCAACATAATTATCAATTTACAGATAATTATGTTGCAATTCAATATTATTTTTTTATTAATTAATTGCTGATTGTGCTTCTTATTAGGTATAAATATGACACTTAGAATTAAGAAAGTTAGTTAATTGTAAGACGCGGTGTAATCAGAGTAGATAAAAATATTGCCCGCGATTGGTTTTTTCTCGTTCTAAAATTAAAATCGCAAGTTTTATTTTTTGACACGCGAGCACAATTTTAATTCGAGTTTTTTGTTTTTATACCCTTCACCTTCGTGAGAAGGGTATGTATAAGTTTGTCATTCCGTTTGTAATTTCTATAATATAATTTAAAATAAAGTATATATATTTTGGATCCTTATAGATAGCGGAGTCGATTAAGCCATGTCCGTCTGTCTGCTGAAATCAGTTTTTAGGGGACCCCAGATATCGGCGAGATTGGAATCTTCAATAATTCTGTTAGACATGATTTAAAATCAGCAAAATCGGTCGGTAAATAACGGAGAAATGAACAAAAAACCGAGACAACCTCTGAAAATTTCATCAAAAAATGTCATATTTTTTCATGCTTTTTTAAATAAGCAACAACAACATTGTACATTAGAAAAAAATGTACACATGTGTGTATATGTATTTGCTTTTTTAGCTTTGTATTTCGTTTTGTGTGCTGTTGGCGTCATTGAGTTGTGTATTTTGTTTTTGTAAATTCTGTTCGTATATTTGGATGTAGGTTGGTTTTATTGCGTTGTTTATTTTGTTTTTGTTTTTCTGTGTATGTGTGTTTAGATGTCTGTTGTTTTAGATGCCTTGTGTATTTTGTTTATTATTTCGTTTAGCGTTGTTGTTTTTCTTTTGGTGTAATAATATGTAGACGGGGAAAAAAATAAAATTTATAAAACTAATATGTTTAAAATGCACTATGTTGAAGGGTATATAAGATTCGGCAAGCCGAATAGAGCACTCTTACTTGTTTGTAATCTCTTCTAATTGTTGTTTTGAATAGCAAGAAATTTTTGTAATATTTTTTATATTTTCTGCGTCAGTAAATGCAAACGGACACTTTCAGCATTACATTTCGTCCGCAATGTAATGTAGTTATTTTAAGCACTACATGTGATTATCAAAGTGACCTTATAAAAACTTTTATTTTTTTGGAATTTATTTTCATAAAGTTCATGCGAAAATTTATCAAATGTGAACTATTGACTACAATGGTGAAATGTAGTTTACGTTTATGCAAAATATCGACCACTTTATTTACCACAGGTAACTAGTTAGTTGAAAATGCGGTAATAGAACTGGTGAAAAGTGCAAATTGGCACTTTTCGTACTGAAGGGTATATACAGTCATACACAAATGCATTTTCTTAATGAACATACATATGTATATTCATACGCATTTGCACACGTGAGTTATGTTATGTCACTAACAGAGTTCAAAAATATAAACAACTTTTCCGTTTCGTTGCTATTTAAAAACTAATTTATTTTTCTTCAAGTCTTAAAAAATGAAAATTTAACAACTAATTTACAAATTTCAATTTCTTAAGAATTAATTTTAATTATTGCTTAGTTTAATTTTTTTATTGTGTATATTGTTACAATTCCATAGAAATAAAAATGTGTATTAATATGTGTTGCTAATTATGTACAGTGGGCCGAAGATGAAATTGGTGTGATGAGTTGGTAAGTTGTTGGATTGTATTATCTTAGGGGTCATTCAAGGATGAAATGACAATGGCAGGGAGGGCAACGTATGTGGACTTAACGTCTAATCCACCGTTAAATTGTTTGATGTTCTGTGTTAGTGAGATTATTTTTGTTAGGTATTCGTTAGGGATTTGGTTTTGTTTATATTGTTTTTTTTTATTTCTTATTGGTACAGTCTCTTGGTACTGCAGATGTGGGTTGGGTTCCCACGCCGAAAGTTTGAGCTAGTCGAGGCGGCATCGAAGTACACCAGATAAAGAAAGAGTCTCGTAACAATTATGGCGCCCAAACAGAAAGTAGACAAACGGAAATGCAGTTTCAAATCCATGAATCTGTATTTTAAGTTGCATAAAATCGCCTAATAGTGGTCATGTTGTCATCACTTACTTTTTTCCATATATTAGGGTTCTATAAATCGACTTTCGAATAATCGAACAATCGACTTTTTGTCGAAAAAATTTGAAAAGTCGAAGTCGACTATTTTGTTCCAAAAAGGTCGATAACTCGACTATCGTCTATGAAAAAAGTCGACTTTGTAAATAAAAGTCGAATAAAGTCGGAAAGTGGAAAAGTCAGAAAAAGTCGAAAAGTCGGAAAAAGTCAAAAAGTCGGAAAAAGTCGAAAATTGTCGGAAAAAGTCGAAAAGTCGGAAAAAGTCGAAAATAGTCGAAAAGTCGGAAAGTCGACTATTTATAAAATATTAAAAGTCGAAAAATCGACTTTTAATTAAATGAAAAAAGTCGAAAAGTCAAAAAATCAACTTTCAACTAAATGCAAAGTCGAAAAGACGACTTTTCATAAAATGCAAAAAGTCGAAAAGTCGACTTTTCGTTTCAACTATAGAACCCTACCATATATTCTCGCTCATTCTCAAGAAGTGTTGCCATCGTGTCTTTTTCATTTTTATTATTTTTTGAAATAAATTTCATACGAAAAAAATTTTTTGATTTTTTTTTAAACCCAATTATTGACAATTTTATGCCATTCACAATTTTTAAATAATTAAATAAATTTAATTAAAAAGCTCGAAAAAATATAGTTTTAAAAACTTTTAAATAATTCAATCGTCTTTTTGAAAAATGATTTTCCCTATAATTACGCAATAACTTTGGTAACATTAAAAGCTCATTAAACAAATATTAAGCGAATACACTTTTAAACGAACACATTTGGAAACAAATTAATAATTTTAACACTTTTTATTGTATAACACTATATTATACATATCCCATCCCTATATCTTAATATTTAAATTTTGTTTACAGCTCAATTCGAATATCTTTATTCTTAAATAATGCTCAAATTTAAATAGTAATCTAGTTCTGGTAAATACAAAGATAAAGAGAATAAAAGAATATGGAATATTTTTTTTTTTTAATTTGTGTGAAAACTCTTTTTCTTGAAATTTGTTTCGTTATTTTCAACGACTGCTAAGAAATTAACTAAATATAACTTATCTAGTGCTATAAACAATAGCCCCATTAAATATAAAGAAAATATCGAAATACAAATAACTTTGTTTGAAATACAAAAACTTAATTTGCTCTAAAATTTTATTTATTATTTTTTTTTTATTTCCGCGATTCGAATTACCCTTTTTAACTAGATATTAGCTCTAGTTATAGGATTTTTAGGCTCTAAATTAAAATTTTATTCCGCGATTTTAATTATCATTTTAACTAGATATCAGCTCAAGTTACAGCCTTCCATTAATAATCGAAGAATAAATTTGGTTGAAAATTATAAAAACTAATTTGCTCTAAATTTAATTTTTTATTTCCGCGATTTGATTCAACTTTAACTAGATATCAGCTCTAGTTTTTCTCTAATAATCGCATACAAACAAACCACCGAGAATAATAAAAATTAAACAATTTTGCCCAAAATAATTTTTTTTTATCACTTTGTATATTATTCTATTAGTATACACAATTTTTAACTAGATAATTGTTATCTACTGCAATAACGCTATAGCCCCTTTATCCAGAGTATATAGAAATACGAATAATTGATTAATTGAAATTCTACATTTAAAAAAAAATATAACTTTTTCTTTATGTTCATATTACTATTTTATCTAGATAATTCGCATCTAGCGCCTTCCATTTCTCCGTAAAGTGAATAAAGAAAAGTTATTAAAATTTTAAATTAAATTTCAATTCGCCGCTTTCGCTACACCTTCTTTATGTTCATATTACTATTTTTAATATATAACCGCTTCTCAGTAAAATGAATAAAGAACGATACATTTTTTTTAATATTTTTTTTTTTAATAAATACCTAATTCTCGTTTACTTTGTTTACTTTGTATTTCATCCGCTATTACCAAATAGTAGCCTTTTTAATAAAAATCATTTTACAAACTATTTATTTACGGAAAGAAATAAACTTTTTTTTTTGAAGAAAATTTTTATTCTTGTTTTATAACTAAGCTCGTTATAGCTTATACCGCCAATTTATATTTATATGACTTCTACATCAAATTCAAAGTCTACTTCAGCTCCAAAAGAGCGCTTTGTATTCGACTGAGACCATCTTCTGCAATTTTGTGAAAGATTCAATAGAACGCCTATTGAAGAACAATATGAATCTATTCTTGAAATAAAATTAAATGATTTGGAAGCAAGATAGGTTAAATTCGAAGCTTCTTACGAAGGAGTCATGTTAGCTTCTGATAACTCTATAAAACCCGAATTTAAAGAGAAAGCGAAAACTAATTTTAATGCGTGTGTAGACGCATATTACTTATCCACATCTCAAATTCTTGATTTGATTAACGCTACTCGACTAGATAGTTCGAATATAGCAGAGTTTGAGGCACCTTCCCGATACTCTATCCCAAACTAACCTCTCACTCAAAACTTTGCGCCAGATAACTCTAGTAACTGTATAAAACTTCCTCCATGCGATACAGAAATATTTAAAGGCAGTTACGAGCAATAGCCATCGTTTCGTGACATGTTCACGGCTATATATATAAATCACTCAATACTCTCTACTGTCACAAAATTATACCACCTTCGAAATAAAACATGAGGTAAAGCTGGTGACATTGTTAAGAAATATTCCTTATCTCATGCAAATTTTGAATTAGCGTGGAATGCTTTGAAAACCTGCTATGAAAACAATCGTGTTCTGGTTGGTAACCAAACTAAACTCCTTTTTAATATTCCGCCAGCAACTGCTGAAAACAGCAAATCAATTAGAAGAATACAATCTTCCGTTAATGATTCGTTAGCAACTTTAAGAACTCTCGGGGTAGAAGTTGAAAGCTGGGACCCTATTTTAATTCACCTAATTTCAACAAAATTACCAGATTTTACTCTTTCGCTTTGGGAACAGTCTTTAACTTCCCCTCGAGAACTTCCCAAATGGTCTCAAATGTCACAATTCCTTGTTGACAGATATGAAGCAGTAGAACGCATCGGTAGCATAACAGCTTCAAAAAATTGTTATCAAGAAAATCTCTATGAACTCTGTAATGAAATTCACTCGCTTACGTTTTTAAAAACAAAATATGTAATAATTGTTTGGGTTCATCTCATGTTTAAATAAATTGCAGAAGTAAAATAAATTGCCTCCATTGTAAAAAAAATAATCATACTTTGCTTCATATGAGACCAAAGTTACAAAATACCACTCAAATCCCAGAACACTCGCAAAAAAACAAGAGCCAAAAGAAAATAAAAATATAACTCATAAAAAATTGTCGAATTCTGCCCAAACAGAACAAATTACACCTCAAAATAATTTCCCAACTCAAAATCAACTAATTGTTCAATAAATTATCAAAATATTTTGTTGTGTACTGCATTAGTATAAATTGATCATCAAGGTCAACTTTTTACTGTTAGGACTCTAATAGACCCTGATTCTCAACGAACATTTTTAACCGAAAAAGTGCGTAATCGTCTTCAATTACCTTATCAAAATTCTCATTTTGAAATTATTGGTATTGGCGGCCAAAAACAAATAGCTAACAAAGAATGTGAATTCGTATATTATGATGCAATTTAAGAATTCTAGTTAAAGTAATGCCCAAAGTCACTAAATTGCTTTCAACATATTCTTTTGAAATACATGACTCGCTTGAACATTCTGAATTGAATCTAGCAGATCCAACTTTCAATAAATCTGCTCAAATTGATTTCATTATGGGAAATGATTATGAACAATTTCTTAATTTAGAAGGTATTAAAAAAGAATGTATGTGGTCAAACTTCAGCTTATCATACTGTTTTTGGTTGGGTTCTTAGTGGTCCCATTAAAACCCAAACTATTCAAGCTTTTACCACTTCGGTCACACAATGTGAAACTTCAGATTTAAATAATACGTTGAAAATGTTGAAAATGATCAGAATTTCCCGACAAAGTTTCCCTTGGCTCATCCCGATATATTGGCTTAACTCAATAATCCAGAATGGAGAAAACACTCGCAAAAGATCCAGAACATCAAGCTCAATATAAAGCAGTTCTGAACGATTATATAACTCTAGGTCACATGGAAGAAACTTCTTCCAGTGAAATTGTATCCCAAGATAAATATTATTCTTTTTACTTACCGCCCCACGCAGTTGATCGCCCAGAACACAACACGATCAAATTAAGAGTCGTATTTAACGCATCAAGAAAATCAAAATCCGAATTCTCGCTCAATGATGTGTTATACAAAGGTCCCACTCTTCAAAATTTAACTACGATTATTCTCAATTGGAGAAAATACCAATATGTATTTAGTGGTAACATAAAAAAAATGTATCGACAAATACTTGTGCACCCTGCTGATAGATCTTTTCAAAGAATTTTATTTCAAACAGAGTCAGATGAATTAAAGATTATCAGCTCAAAACCGTCACATTTGGCATTAATTGTGCTCCCTATCTCGCGATTCGGACACCCAAAAGCAGCATCAATTCTGCGCTCAGAAACTTGTGTCGATTACAGTCTCTCATAAGGTTATTCAATTGAAGAAACTATTTCTGCTCAAACTCAACTTATTAAAACATTAAACTTAGCAGGTTTCCCATTATTTGGACGTTACACGATCAAGTTTTCCCTTTCAAGTTTAATTTTTTTACCAATACACTAACACTTTTTAAAATTGAAACAAACTTGCTTTTCAATTTTTCATTCCATCTACTGTTTTAATTTTACAATCAATAAATTCATTTTTGATAATTTCTTTTTTGTTATTTAAAAAAAAGTAATTTTTTGCATTTATTTGTATTTTATTAAAAAATGTGTTAAAAATTAACAATATTGTGATTAAAATTAATAAATATAATGAAAATGGCATCTTGAAAGATAAAATTGCCTGCAGCCTACGTCACAGAAGCGATTTCAAATTTTGACAATCAGTTTGTGTGAAAAACTTGAAAGCAAAACTTGTAGGTGTAACTGCCCCGTTAAATAAAAAAACTGTTAATAACCCGCAAGAAGATGTTTATGATTTAGAGTTCTTACGTTTTCATGGCATCAAGTGGAATGCAATAACTGATACAGTTTCTTATTGTTTTAACCCATTGATGAATATCAAAAAATAACAAAACGTCAAATTCTATATTCAGTTCAAAACTTTTTGATCCAGCTGGATGGCTTACACCCATCGTAAAAATTGCTGATTCAGCAGGTGTGGTTAGAAGGCTTGGAATGGGATGAAGATGTTTCATCTAAATCTTTTCAAAAGTGGAATAATCAAGTTAGTAATTTATCTCATATAGAAACAATTTCCATTTCTCGCTGGTTACAGTATACGCCATCTGAAGATATTCAAATCCACGGATTCTTAGATGCGTCTAAAACAGCATATTGCGCTACAATGTTTATTCGATATAAAACGAAAACTTATAACACTTTCAAAAATTTACTTGTACAAAAAGTAAAGTGGCACCAATTCAAACAGATTGTCTTCCAAGATTGGAACTAAATGGTGGTTTAAATTTTAATACTAAAGAAATCTTTCTTTGGACTGATACATCCATTGTGTTAGGTTGGCTTTCTAAACACCCATCTACGTGGGAAACATATGTTGCAAATCGTATTGCAGAAATTCATCGTTTAACACCAAATGCCACATGGAAACATGCCCCAACGCATGATAACCCAGCAGACTTGGAAAGTCGAGGTTGTAA
Source organism: Lucilia cuprina (assembly GCF_022045245.1). Classification (NCBI taxonomy): domain Eukaryota; kingdom Metazoa; phylum Arthropoda; class Insecta; order Diptera; family Calliphoridae; genus Lucilia; species Lucilia cuprina. Next base: position 22,849,660 of record NC_060953.1, on the reverse strand, counting down.
ACCTCAAGACCTTGTTAACAATTCACTTTGGTGGCATGGACTATCATGGCTAACTAAACCATCGTCTGAGTGGCCTAACAAAAATCCTTTAAAAATCCTTTAAAAATCCTTTAAAAACCCCTAAATATCCAAATCAAATCCCTTTAACTCAAGACGAAATGAAATTTTCAAAAAAACAAACTCATAATACTCGCTCAAAAAACGTTCTATTTCGAAGAATACGAATGTTGCCTAAAATATCAAATTTGACCTAATAAAAGTTCGCTAAAGACATTAAATCCATTTCTAGACTTGAATTCAATTGTACGAGTAAATGGAAGATTATCACAATCATCTCTTCCCTATAGCGAATGCTATCCCATAATTTTACCCGGTAATTCACATTTTGTAAACTTTATCTCAAGTATTTACACGAATTTTTATCTCATGCCGAATGTGGTCAAATGTGCCGAATGGTACAAACTGAATTTTATGTATTCAGACACAAGCCATAATACGACACTGTAAAACTTGTATAATTTACAAACAGCAACAGTGTTCTCAAATAATGGCTCCTTTACCCCCTACCAGATGTAATTTGTCGCTAACTTTTCAAATAACTGGCTTTACGAAAATCTACTTTTGTTAAATGGTACGTCAGTGTATTCGTTTGCTTTAGTACTAAAGCTGTTCACTTAGAAGTATGTTCTGATCAAAAATTCACATTTGAAGAGTTCTCAACAATTCTAACCCGATTTGAAGGCGTATTAAAATCTCGACCAATCTCGGCCCTTCAGATAGAGCCGAGACTCTATCTGAAGGGTCGACTCTAACCCCAGGACTTATTTTGGTTCAGATAACAAAGTACGCGTAGCCGACGTTCGCTTAAGCTCAGGAGTTATTAATCGACCGATCGTCAAATTATGTTATCTGCCATTTTCAAGCGAAAATCATGATTATAATTTTAACTTAGATTAAAATTCTAATCCAATATAAATAATATCATTAATCTCCTTTAGCAATCCCTTTTTATATATTTTAATTACTCTTATACCATTCACACTAATATCTCATTTAACACTTCTCATTTTTACACTTTCACAACTAACAATCCCTAATTTTCCAGGCACTAATCCACCTTCATTTATTTTATCAGTTACATACACTTTTTCCTCCTAGAATCAACCGAAGACTTACTGCTACACGGCCAGGCGAAGACAGCAGCACTACCACTCGGCCAAGTGAAGACCCCAATAATGACGGATACCACAGCACCGCCTCTTTGTCAGGAGAACTTCGCAGCCAAAGCAGCAGTCATCACCACAGAGGGATACCCGCACGGCAAAGTGAAGGCCACAATCAGCAGCGGAGCCGTCACCACACTACCCAGCACAACACCCGAAGGGATTCAGCATTGTACCAATGCAAACTTTGTATGAGGTTCCATGCGGTTTTGTCCTTAGCATGATCGTCATCCGAAGGTTTGAAATGGTCACGAGATACCGATATTGCGTGCCGGCGGCATGTCCAAAGTTGGACAATATTTTTTATTTTATTTTTTTTATTATTAAATGAATTTTATTTTAAATTGAATTTTTATATTAATTGTTATCACTAGAAGATTATTTGCATTTAAGATAAATTGAATTATCATGAATTACTAAATGAACTGTATTATCTTAACATTGTAAAGTAATCTTGTAATGAGTAATTAATATTCGGTACAATTGAATTGTCATTTGTTCTAAATATTATAGCCATTTATGTTTTAAACCTAAGTTTCACGTTTCTTATAATTAAAATAAACCTTCACATGTAATTCTTCTAAATATTCTAAATATTCGCAGAATAGCCATTTATGTTTTAAACCTAAGTTTCACGTTTCTTATAATTAAAATAAACCTTCACATGTAATTCTTCAATCGTTGTGAAAACATTAAATATGTCTCCCGCTCTTTAATTTTATCTCAGTGCTGTAAACAAAATAAAAAATATACAAAAAAAAAAAACAACTCCACTTATTTTACTTACCTTAATCTCTTATTAAAAAGAAAAGAAATATTTTATTATTTCCCGCTTTCTTTCTTTTGTTTTTCCCTCGCAACCGCATATAATTATAATAACTCGGACGAGAGTTATTATAATTATCAGAAAAACTTCTTTTAGATTGCTCCACTTGATTTACCCCCGCTCTACCAATCTAGAAGAAGTTGCTCAAGATTATTTCACTGACTTTTTTCGACTTTTTCCAACATTTCGATTTTTTCAACTTTTTGTCTATTTCCGACTTCTTTCGACTATTTTGTTACTTTTTTCGAGTTTTTCCGACTATTTTTGAGTTTTTGACTTTTTTCCACTTTTTTAAAATTCTTCACTATTTTTAACTTTTTTCTACTATTTTCAAGATTTATAGGAGCGATATTTATTTTAATACAATTTCATCTATAATATATATAGTGCTTGTTTTTTGTTTAATCATATTTAATTAGCTGAAATTAAAGTAAAAAATTGTATTTGTAAAATACTAAGTAAAATTACTAAAAACAAAAAATACTAGTTTTCTATAGTTGAAACGAAAAGTCGACTTTTCGACTTTTTCATGTTATGGAAAGTCGATTTTTCGACTTTCGGCTTTATACAGTTAGTTAAAAGTCGACTTTTAGACTTTTAGTATTTTGTAAATAGTCGACTTTTCCACTTTTTTCGACCTTATTCGACTATTTTTGACTTTTCGGCTTTTTCCAACTTTTTTCGATTTTCAACAATTTTTGACTGTTTGACTATTTTCGACTTTTTTCGACTTTCCGACATTTTTCCGACTATTTTTGACTTTTTCCGACTTTTTTAATTTTATCTTATTTTTCGATTATTTTTGCTTTTTTCTACTTTTTTAATTTTTCCAACTTTTTGACTAGTTTTGACTTTTATTTCCAAAGTCGACTACAAAATCCCCTACATCAGTTGTACTTCAGGTCTGAGTTGGGGAACAAATCTCGCGTCAAGGTTTTTATTTCTTAAGGACGGTCAGGCTTGTGCTTGTTGCTGGGCTTTCGACAGAATTACTTCTCACCCCGCAATAATTTAATGCACTACTTCGAATAACTGTTCTAAGTTAAGCGTTGTCTTCATTAAACGCGTGCTATCGTTTTACCTCAGAGTGAGGTTATGTTTTTAACCGGTAGAGACCATAAAATTCTCACGATATAACCTGGTGGAGACAATTTAAACTCAAATATATACTGGTGGAGACAATTTCTGATGGAGACCAACAATACTTTTGATGAAATTAAGTCCGGATGCTCGAACTTCCTATATGAAGGTATAGGTCGTTTGGTGGGGTTTTCTCTGGACAAACTTGTGCTAACCTGGCAATATGAGTGCTTAATGCACCGCCATTCTAATTAAAACCCAAAACAAAAATTCCCTACAAAATGAATGAAGAAAAAACGTAACAGATTTGAATTCGAAAAAATTTAAACCATTCAGCGAGGATTTAAGCCTTTCAAATTTTGGAATCAACTGCACTGCCATCAACAACTAGCTAAAGATGTAAAATCAACTCAACGACACGCGTCAAAAATTCTTTAACAAAACGTATACGTAGATAATGTTTTAGCAGATGGGCAAATTAGAATGTTTATTTTATATTTTTTAAAACAATATATTTTTATTTTCACTTTTACATTATTAACTTAAATTATGAATTACACCCAGAGTACGGATAGCGATCGAATTCAATTCGCTCGCGAGCGAGTTTTATTCGAGCTATTTAAATATTTCATTTTTCCACGAATAGATTTTTTTGATTCGCGAGTTTAAAAATAAAATTCGCGATAAGAGTAGACACAATAAATTAAAATTTGTAACACATAACCATTTTACCGATATCAAAAAACCGAAAAATAGAAAATGCAATGAAACTATGTAAGTGCATATGTACCTATGTATGTACATCCATTCATATGTACATGTGTATGCATATTATTTGCAGTTTAGAATTTTTTAATTGTGCCACATAATTTAATAGCGTGTGGCAAGAAAGAAGACATTTTAGGTAAGAAAAAATTCAAATACATATTTATGTGTACACATATACACATGTCAATAAGGCTGCAACTTTTGTTTTTTATGAATTACTTGTATGTATATATGTATATATGTACATACATACATACATACATACATACATACATACATACATACATACATACATACATACATACATACATACATACATACATACATACATACATACATACATACATACATACATACATACATACATACATACATACACCATTACATACATACATATGTTTATTTGTTCCTTTAAATTTCTAACTTAGAAATTCTAATAATTTGCTTGTCGTTTTATTACATATTTACCCTTTTGCACGAGTTATGGAAACCACCAAATAAAACAACAGCTTAATACACATTTTATACCTAAAGAATTATAACAACAAAATTAAAGATAAATTCAACCAAACAATAATAAAACACCAACAAAACATAATTGCTAAATACTTATTTTTATTTCTAAGGAATTGTAACAATAAATTAAATAAATAAATGCAAGTAAGCAAAAATAAAACACAAACACCCAAATAAAACATAATTGTTAAATACACATTTTTATTTCTATGGAATTGTAACAATATACACAATAAAAAAATTAAACTAAGCAATAATTAAAACTAATTCTTAAGAAATTGAAATTTGTAAATTAGTTTTTTAATTTTCATTTTTTAAGACTTGAAGAAAAATAAATTAGTTTTTAAATAGCAACGAAACGGAAAAGTTGTTTATATTTTTGAACTCTGTTAGTGACTGGCGCAGTCAAAAAAAAACAAAGTTGAAGGCATATCAACTTTAGCTCCCCACAACCCGAAGGAAGACTAATTCATCAACGGTCAATCTCATAATTAGAGCACATAATAAGAGAAAGACTATCGATAAAGCAACCCGAAGGAAGACTAAATCTTATAATTAGAGAACATAATTAAAGAGAAGCCATAAAAAAGAACAACCCGAAGGAAGACTAAGTCACCTACTTCAACCAATCATCAGAACTATGAAGGTCCTAATAATAATAATAATAGGGTAAATAAGTAATATTTTAATTAAAATATAAGTGTAAACTTAAGTATAAATATATTAGTAAAAAAAAACAATATTTACATTATACATGAGAAGAACACACCGTACTAAACCATACACGAACATTTGAGACACTTAATACCAATTCCTGAAAATAGAGAAATGTCGCTAAATAATAACAACGCTTCAGGGTCAAACCCCCAAATTTCAAACCCACTTCCAAATCCAAATCTAATA
>NC_060953.1:22815302-22844244 GCF_022045245.1 Lucilia cuprina | reverse complement strand
AACAAACTGCAAAGTATGAAGGTTCGTTTAGCAACACAAGTTTTTAGTAAAACTGTTGTAGCTGGAATGAATTCATTGTATTCATCAGGACTTATGGATGCATCTAGGATGCATCTAGACAAATACATCGGAATATCTATTACTTTTCAACAATTTATTTGATGTTCATAATAGTTCGAACCCAAAAAAGCAATTTGGAAAAGAATTATTCACCGGTTCTGAAAATCAATTATCAGTATTACGCGAATCTAGTGAGAAGATAAAAACAATCCAAATAATAGACAAGAATGATCACAATATTACTAACAGGTTTTCATTTTTAAACGGTTGGCTTTTAAATAATGAACGTCTTCAACAATTACATAACTTTCTTAAAGATAAGGGGTTTAAGAAGTTATCAACAAGACGATTATGTCAAGATAATTTAGAACACTTTTTTGGTCAAATTCGTAGGGGATCTGGAAACTCCCATAGCGTAACAGCAACTATGTTTACGTGTTTATTTAAGAAACGATTGGGTATTAATTACATAAATGTTGTAAAAGAAGGTAATTGCGAAATACACGAAGAGGATGAAACGTTTCAAACTATTTTAAATACTACAATAGAAAATGAAATTTCAAATGCCTACAATGAATTAGAAGATTCACAAGTACTGTTACAATCAGTTTGTACTTCAGATAAATATTTATCAGATGAATATTTAGATGAATCTACTTTTATGGAGGAGAACGCATTTACGTATGTCTGTGGGTACCTTTATAAAAAATTAAATTCGTTACATAATTGCAGTTCACCATTACCAAAGTTTGATGAATTTTCATTTTATGATAAATATACTTTTACTCAAGCTAAGGAGTTTGCGAAAAATACTCTAATACGGCCACCGCACAGTGGGGCAGAATGGAAATTTTTTGGAAATAAATCTGGCATTTCTAAACGGCTGATCCGATCGGGATAAAATGTGGCGTGAGCGTAGCCAAGGAGTTTTCGAGTTAAAATTTTGAAGATGAACCCCGCTGATGCCCCAGGGACGGAGCTGTGGCGGCTCAAAGTAGGGTACCTACGACATGTAAAATTTTTAAACTCGTGCCATTTTTTTGTTTTTCACCCAAATACATAGACTTTTATATTTTCTGAAAGCGCTCGACCAGATCTTGAAATAACATGCTTGGACATACTACTTATCTCTTATAATATCCGAGTTATAGGCATTTAAAAATTTAGTGATACAAAATTTACCATACCTTGGTCCGCCTTTTTTGAATACCGGGCGTAATTTTTGACCAAATGGACTCAATTTTTTCTTGTTAGTTACACAACAAAATTTCCAATAATATACAAAAAATTTCAGATCAATATCATTTACAGATCCAAAAATATTCGTTTTTTAATTTAAAAATTTAAAAAATTTTAGATTTTTGCCGTTTTTTTGCCCAAAATGTGTCTTAACTCTTTTATTAATAAAATAAAAGTTTCTTTAAGAACATATAACAATTTTATAATTTTCTAAAAGGTATCTTTACGTAGAACGCTTTGGCGTAAAAAACTTGTCCTATTTTTTGAAAGTGTTGCCACTGCGTCCTTCCGAATATTACCTATTTTTTATCAAAACTTCAACTTTGGGCGACATGTTCTAAAATCCCAAAGCTGGGATCAGAAAACTGAAAGCAGTTTTAGAAACCTCAATATGTTTTCTATTTACTCCAAAAGTATTTTCCCAGCCCTGAAAGAAATGTGGACTCTATGGGCAAAAATGTAAAAAATCCCATTTTTGGGATTTTCATTCCTATTTTTGGGAATTGCGGGATGCCCTTTTAGATATGGAAATTCTCGACCCTTTACAAAAAATTTCAAGCCAATATCTCAATTACATTCAAAAATATGTTCATTTAAACCTGTGTCCTTTAATTTCATCTTTTTCATATTTTAGTATCAAGTATGACAGAACATACATTTGATGTTGAATAAAATATTTGGACAATTTTTAAAAATTATTTAGTTAATTATTTTATTAAGGACTATAACATTGTATATACAATAAAAAAAATAATTTTATTATGAGCCACGCACAACAACACCTAAATCACCTCACACAAACCACCTTTCCCGCCCACCGAAATATAAAACACAATTTAATACAATATCATCAGTTAGTATACTAGCTTTTTATTTGAACTGTTTATCTTAAACATAATACAATTAATTCTTACAACCTACTTATATAGTTAATTCTTAACACTACTTATTTTCTATAAAATAATCTGTCATATCGGTATACATATCCAGAAGTTAATATAAGTCCTTTAAATCTTCCTCGTTTTGAGATGATAGAGTTTCATAACAAATCCATCTTTTTCGCATAGTTGAAAGAACAGGATCAGAATATAGAAGTAAACTATTAAAAATATCTTCATTCTGTGATTGCCTGGAGCATTTTCTTGAGCTGAAAAGTTGAACATTCTTAAAATCTCGATTCCTCGCTTCCTGGGCTTCTTCTGTTAACTCTCCAAGTGGAAGAATATTCGATTCAATTATTATTTAACCATGACACAATACTTTGTGTACTGTTGGTGTTAGTTCCCTTCATGGATACAGAGATACAAGTAATTTAGAAATTTCAGACGTATATTCCCCAAATCGATTAATCGATTTCCATTAATTTTATGTTTACTATTCAGTGCCATTAAAATAGTGTTAACTCTTCGAAGCAACTCCTTGTCGATTCCAGTTATTTTTGAAGTAATTTCAAAATCACGAAAAAACCTTCTCGCCGTATTACCGTCATTTGTACTACCGCAACTTGGAAGTAGTTTGTCGATGTTTAATCCCATCTGAACTTTAAATTCTTCTTGGATTCTGCTTTTTTCCGCAGCTCTCAGTTCTTTCAATTCTTCATTATTTTTTGTTGATTTAGTAAGATTCTCTGGCACACTTCTATATTTGAGGTCGTATGCTATGTGTAAAAAGTAATCCAAAAATCGTATTCTGGCATGAAGTGGTGAAATTCCGAAACACAGGACTTCTTCATTAATACTTCTGCTTTTGTTTATATTTGAGAATTGCGACATTTTCTCATTACATATTGAGCATCTAAAGAAGGAAGAAGTTTCTGTTATGGCATTGCTGATCTTTCCATCAATCATTGTTAAGCTTAGCTGATATGATACGTTAATAGAGAATTCCTTCATTTTTATGCAAATGGGCTCCAGTGCATTTATTTCATCTTTTAAATATTCCACTAAATCTTTTGTTGTTTTCTTTGACTCCTTTATATATTCAAAACCAATGGGTCTACAAAAATTTTTTGAACCCGGAGTTGTATTGATCCATATATCTTCAAATGAATTTCCGATGCTTGACGATGATGGATTAAGGGAATATGAACGAATTCGTAATGGCACTAATCTATATATATAAAATTCTAACGTTACTAACTGACTGATTGACTGATTCATCATCGCACAGCCTAAACGGTTAAAGCTAAATAGCTGAAATTTGGACAGGGGTTGGTCTCCCACCAAATAGATCCACTAAGACGGGATTTTTGGAAATTCGAATGTTTAGGGGGTAAAAAAGGGTAAAAAAGGGTAAAATCGGTAACCTCATATCTTGTAAACTAGAAAAGATAGAAAAATAGATTTAAAGCTTATCGTCGTTCATTTAAAAAATAAGCGGACAGGTGTCTGGTACTTTTTTCAATTTCGGCCCTTTAGGGAATAAACGGGTAAAAACTGTATTTTGGTACTTTTTTTGCACCCCATGTATCTTTTAAACCTGTGAACATTCAAACAATATTTTTGACTCCTTCATAACTTGACGAAAAAATAAAAATATAAATTTAGTACTTTTTGGATATTCGGATGTTTAAGGGGTGAAAATTGTACCTATTTTTGGTACTTTTTTCATGAAACATTGATTTTATTAGTAACTTATACATATAAATACATAATAACGGGCACCTACTACGATGCTGCAACATTTTGGAATAGAATTTTTATTTCGTTAATGGATAGAAAAAAAGTACCAAAAGGGGTAAAAACTGGAAATTTGATTTTATTCAAACACAATGATCCAGTTTAGATAAAATTTTTAGATTTAGAAACACTAAATATGCAAATGGGGTTATTTGGAACCCCGGTAACTAACAAGTGATTTTTTTAGTACTTTTTCATTCTCCATCTGGTACCTTTTGAGTTTTCTTTGATATTGAAATCGAAACAAGAAATTAATATTAAAGGGACTTTTCGGTACTTTTTCGTTCTACACAGGTATTTTTTTGAGTTTTCTTTAAAATTAAACCTAGAAGCATGAAATTAAGCATGTAGAGCCCGGAGTAAATGAGAATCTATAAAAGGGGGCTTTTTGGTACTTTTTCGTACTTCGACTGGTACTTTTTGAGTTTTCTATTAAATTTAACCTAGAAACATGAAATTAAGCATGTAGAGCCCGAAGTAAAATGAGAATCTATAAAAGGGGACTTTTGGTACTTTTTCGTTCTACAAAAGGTACTTTTTGAGTTTTCTATAAAATTTAACTTAAAAAAAATAAATTCAGCATGTAGAGCCCGGAGTAAATGAGAATCTATAAAAGGGGCATTTTTGGCACTTTTTCTTTCTTCAAAAGGTACTTTTTAAATTTCCTATAATATTGAACCTAGAAACATGAAATTAAGTATGTAGAGGATAGATTAAGTGAGGAACCTATAAAAGGGGACTCTTGGTACTTTTTCGTTCTTCAAAAAGTACTTTTTGGATTTTTTGTATAATTTTGAACCTAGAAACGTGAAAAGCCCGGAGTACGTGACAACCCATAAACAGGGACCTTTTGGTACTTTTTCGTTCTTCAAAAGGTACCTTTTGAAATTTCCATAATATTGAAACATGAAATTATGTATGTAGAGCCCGGATTATGTGGGAACCTATAAAGGGGACTTTTTGGTACTTTTTCGTTCTTCAAAAAGTACTTTTTGAAATTTCTATAATATTGAACCTAGAAACATGAAATTAAGCATGTAGAACCCAGATTATGTGAGAGCCTATAAAAGGGGACTTTATGATACTTTTTCTTTCTTTAAAAAGTACTTTTTGAATTTTCTATAATATTGAACCTAGAAATATGTAATTATGTATGTATAGCCCGGATTAAGTGAGAACTCATAAAGGGGGACTTTTTGGTACCTTTCTGTTCTTCGCCTGGTAGTTTTTGAAATTTCTATAATACTGAACCTAGAAACATGTAATTAAGTATGTAGAGCCCGGATTAAGTGACAACCCATAAAAGGGCACTTTTTGGTACTTTCGTTCTTCAAAAAGTACTTTTTGAAATTTCTATAATGTTGAATCTAGAAACATGAAATTAAACACGTAGAGCCTGGATTATGTGAGAACCTTTAAATGAGGACTTTTTGGTACTTTTTCGTTCTTTAAAAGTTACTTTCTGAATTTTCTACAATACTGAACTAGAAACATGTAATTAAGTATGAATGGCCCGGATTAAGTGAGAACCCATAAAAGGGAACTTTTTTGTTCTACAAAACTTTTTGAAATTTCTATAATTTTGAATCCAGAAACATGAAATTAAGCATGTATGTCCCGGATTAAGTGAGAACCTATAGGGACTTTTTGGTACTTTTTCGTTCTTCAAAAGGTACTTTTTGAAATTTCTATAACATTGAACCTAGAAACGTGAAATTAAGCATATAAAGACCGTAGTAAATGATAACCTATAGAAGGGGACTTTTTAGTATTTTTCGTTCTTCGAAAGGTACTTTTTAAAATTTCTATAATATTGAACCTAGAAACGTGAAATTAAGCATATAGAGACCGTAGTAAATGAGAACCTATAGAAGGGGACTTTTTAGTATTTTTCGTTCTTCAAAAGGTACTTTTTAAAATTTCTAAAATATTGAACCTAGAAACGTGAAATTAAGCATATAAAGACCGTAGTAAATGATAACACTTGAAAGGGGAGTTTTTAGTATTTTTCGTTCCTCGAAAGGTATTTTTAAAATTTCTATAATATTGAACCTAGAAACATGAAATTAAGTTGTAGAGCCGGATTAAGTGGGAACCTATTAAAGGGGACTTTTTAGTATTTTTCGTTCTTCAAAAAGTACTTTTTAAAATTTCTAAAATATTGAACCTAGAAACGTGAAATTAAGCATATAGAGACGTAGTAATTGATAACCAATGAAAATGGGAGTTTTGGGTTACTTTTTCGCTCCTCAAAAAGTATTTCTTGAAATTTATATAATTTTGAACATAGAAACATGAAATTAAGTATGTAGAGCCAGGATTAAGTGGGAACCCAAAACGGGGGCTTTTTGTACTTTTTCGTTCTTCAAAAAGGGTTTACAATTAGCGATCTAAGAAAACAAATTATTATTAAGAATTAATACATTAAATAAAAACTAATTTAAATTTTAATATATATTTCATTTTCCTTTTTCTATATAAAACAGTTTTAAACCATTATTAAGTTAATAATCTTTTTTGGAATCTATATATAAAAGAATAGCGTTACTGACTGACTGATACATCATCGCACAGCCCAAAGGTTGAACCTAGAATCATGAAATTTTGACAGTAGATGTGTTTTTGGTTATGTAGATCCACTAAGGAGCGATTTTTGGAAATTTGCACATTTACGGGTAAAAAGGGAAAAAACGGGTAAAACTGGTTTTCTTAAATATCTATATATATAAAATTCTAACGTTGCTGACTGACTGATTGACTGATTCATCATCGCACAGCCTAAACGGTTAAAGCTAAAGAGCTGAAATTTGGACAGGGGGTTGGTCTCCCACCAAATAGATCCACTAAGACGGGATTTTTGGAAATTCGAATGTTTAGGGGGTAAAAAAGGGTAAAAACGGGTAAAATCGGTAACCTCATATCTCCTAAACTAGAAAAAATACAAAAGTAGTTTAAAGCTTATCGTCGTTCATATAAAAAATATGCGGACAGGTGTCTGGTACTTTTTTCAATTTCGGCCCCTTTAGGGAATAAAAGGGTAAAAACTGTATTTTGCACCCCATGTATCTTTTAAACCAGTAAACATTCAAACAATATTTTTGACTCCTTCATAACTTGACGAAAAAATAAAAATATAAATTTAGTACTTTTTGGTTATTCAGATGTTTAAGGGGTGAAAATTGTACCTATTTTTGGTACTTTTTTCATAAAACATTGATTTTGATTTATTATCTTATACATATAAATACGTAATAACGGGCTCCCGGATGTTGCAACATTTTGGAATAGAATTTTTATTTCGTTAATGGGTAGAAAAAAAGTACCAAAAGGGGTAAAAACTGGAAATTTGATTTTATTCAAACACAATGATCCAATTTAGATAAAATTTTTAGATTTAGAAACACTAAATATGCTAATGAGGTGTTATTTGGAAACCCGGTACCAAGTGATAGTTTTTGAGTTTTCTTTGGTATTGAAATCGCAACATGAAATTAATAATAAAGAGACTTTTCGGTACTTTTTCGTTCTATACAGGTATTTTCTTGAGTTTTCTTTAAAATAAACCTAGAAGCATGAAATTAAGCATGTAGAGCCCGGAGTAAGTGAGAATCTATAAAAGGGGACTTTTTGGTACTTTTTCGTACTTCGACTGGTACTTTTTGAGTTTTCTATTAAATTTAACCTAGAAACATGAAATTAAGCATGTAGAGCACGTAGTAAATGAGAATCTATAAAAATGGACTTTTTGGTACTTTTTCGTTCTACAAAAGGTACTTTTTGAGTTGTCTATAAAATTTAACCTAGAAAAATGAAATTAAGCATGTAGAGCCCGGAGTAAATGAGAATCTATAAAAGGGGCATTTTTGGTACTTTTTCGTTCTTCAAAAGGTACTTTTTGAATTTCGTATAATATTGAACCTAGAAACATGAAATTAAGTATGTAGAGCCCGGAGTAAATGAGAATCTATAAAAGGGGACTTTTTGGTACTTTTTCGTTCTTCAAGGTACTTTTGTGAATTTCCTATAATATTGAACCTACAAACATGAAATTAAGTATGTAGAGGATGGATTAAGTGAGAACCTATAAAAGGGGACTTTTGGTACTTTTTCGTTCTTCAAAAGGTACTTTTTGGATTTTTGTATAATATTGAACCTAGAAACATGAAATTAAGCATGTAGAGCCCGGAATAAATGAGAATCTATAAAAGGAGACTTTTTGGTACTGTTTCGTTTTACAAAAGGTACTTTTTGAGTTCTATAAAATTTAACCTAGAAACATGAAATTAAGCATGTAGAGCCCGGAGTAAATGAAAATCTATAAAAGGGGACTTTTCGTTCATCAAAAGGTACTTTTTGAATTTTTTATAGTATTGAACCTAGAAACATAAAATTAAGTATGTAGAGCCTGGATTAAGTGAGAACATATAAAAGGGGACTTTTTGATACCTTTTCGTTCTACAAAAGGTACTTTTTGTGTTTTTTATAATATTGATCCAAGAAACATGAAATTAAGCATGTGGAGCCCGGAGTTATTTAGAATCCATAAAAGCAATCAGGGACTTGAGTGAATGAAAATTTAAACTGGAATATTTTTGAATTTTCTATAATATTGAACTTAGGAACATGAAATTAAATAAAATAGGTCCTTTGGTACTTTTTCGTACTTCACTGGTACTGGTACTTTTAGATCTTTCTAAAATATTGAATATATAAACATAAAATTAAACACGCAGTATCGCAATTGAACAAAAATTAAAAAAGCATACTCTGGTACTTTTTTGTTCTTTTATTAATACTTTTCGAATTTTCTATAATATTGAACCTAAAAACATTAAATTGGACATGTAGCTTCCTGATTGTATAAAAATCTTTCTGCGATTTTTTTGGTTTCTGGTTGAAAATTAAACATGCGTCGTCCTGATTTAATGAAAATATATAAGAAGGCACTGTCTGGTACTTTTTCGTTCTTCAACTATTTTTTCTAATTTTCTGTAATATTGAGACTAAAATCATAAAATCAAACTTAAAGAGTTCTCTAAAAGGGGAATTTTTGATATTGCAGATATATATACATTTACAATAATGATATTTATTTAATTCCATTACGATGAGGGTAGCGAAGCACACTGGGTATAGCTAGTATATTATATTTGAAAATCCTTAAATCTTTCACACACATGCAAAATATTAAATATTGCTATGCGCTATAAAAATGTAAAGAAGAAGGCGTTTGTAATGCTCAATAAATCTTGGAATTGTAATAGATTTAAATCTTGAGATTTTTCTATTTAAGACATGAGAAAACTAAATATAAAACTAGCCGGTGGAGGGTATTTAAGAATCGGCCCAGCCGAATATAGCACTCTAACTTGTTTTACTTAAAATTTTACTTTCTGCACCGTTTTGAAATGTGAGTTTTTTGACAGTTCATGTGAGAAAACTTCTCACGAAAATTTCTTACAGAAACACTTTTACTTACAAATTTCCAATAACATAAATGGCAGATAGTTCTCACTAAATTTTCTTACAGAAACACTTACATGTGAAAAACTTCTCGATGCGAGTGTTACAGAAGCGAGGCACTGGACTATAAAGTATATACTTTAATTTTTCGCAAAACATTTTTTCTAAGGTTTAAAAAAATGGTATAAAAAGAGAAAATAATAAACAGAAATTGCGCTATGTTTTTGAGAAGTAATTTAAGATTCGTAGTCGTAGTCGAATAAAATACTCTTAATTGTTTACATTTGTATTCGCTTTTGCATTTGCAAAATCGTTGCGAATCTTTTAACAAATACTATTTCTAAAAAAATCTAGAGAAATAAATAAATGTAAACTTATACCCCGTTCACATGATACAATTATTCGTAATTCACGCTTCCATTCATCATTTGTTGATACGAATTTTATAAAAAGCCTATTCTTGAATAGCAGTACCTCTTTCAAAAAAATTCATAAAATTTATGGAAGGATAACATCATTTCATGGTTATAAATATTTTAGCTATTTAGTTTTTTTATTAAAAGCTTAATAAAAAACTAATGGTGACCGTGCATGAGAGCCAAATATTCTTTTTATAAAAGAAATATAATTTAATTTAAACTTAAATGTTTACAACACAAATGTTTTTAGCAAAATTTTTTTTCATAATTCTATAAAATGCTTTTTTAGCTTTATACATCAAAAGATTTATTTTAAACCTAAATCTTTTTCGATGGTATGAGAACACACAGCCATCATTTGATCCTTAACACGTTCAAAGTTTTCCACAGCCTTAGGTTTGGCTTCAGGCCATTGAGCCAAATCACGATAAATTGGACGACAGAATTTCATGCGGAAGTTAGAGTTGGCAAATGCAATAATCTCGTCCAAACGATTCATTAGTTTAGCCATTATGCACAAACGCATAACACGGAAGCGAACTTCAGCATTTTGCGTGTTCTTCAAGTTGTAAATAGATTCCAAACAATTCAATTTTCTTTTCAGACAAATCATTAATTTGTTTGCATTCAATTAATTTGCCAGGAAATCAATTAGTTGATGTGTGGAAATATAGTTGTTTAACATCAGGATTATTTGCCAATTCATCGGTGGTTTTAGTGCTCCACAAAGTAGCCAATTGTTTGGAAACATTAGCTAAGGTTTCATCGAATCTTTAAAAAGTTGAAGTTAGACAAAAAAATAAAAAAAAATAAAAAGACGTAAACACTTACTTGGGTATAATTGGTGGCATACCAACGCATGTTAGCCAAAGATCCAATCGATTTCATTGAGTTTATCCTTTTTATCAGTGTCAATGAAATAATCATACAAGGCCGATTTGAAATCATCAGTGACCACAGACTTGTATGAAAACTTTTTCAAATAGGATCGCAAGAAGGGCTCAAATACTTCTGGTCCTCCAAACAAATCCTCAATGTAGCGCAAGAAGGTCGAGCCTTTAATGTAAGGCACACTGGAAAAGGCATCATCAGGACCACAGTTTGACAAGTCAACAACAAGTTTTGTCAATTCGGGACTATTGGCCAATTGAGAAATTACGCCCGGTATTCAAAAAAAGGTGGACCAAGGTATGGTAAATTTTGTATCACTAAATTTTTAAATGCCTATAACTCGGATATTATAAGAGATATTATAAGAGTAGTAGTAGCATGTTATTTCAAGATCTCGTCGAGCGCTTTCAGAAAATATAAAAATCTTTGTATTTGGGTGAAAAACCAAAAAATGTCACGAGTTTAAAAATTTTACATGTCGTAGGTACCCTACTTTGAGCCGCAACAGCTCCGTCCCTGGGACATCTGCGGGGTTTATCTTCAAAATTTTAACTCGAATACTCCTTGGCTACGCTCACGCCAAATTTTATCCTGATCGGATTAGCCATTTAGAACCGCCAGATTTATTTCCAAAAAATTTCCATTCTGCCCCACTGTGCACCGGAGGATTTCATTACTTTTGTAAAACAACTAGATGCTCAATTTACAAAACATTTTGATTTATGTAGCCATATAATTGGAATTTCTAAAATATTTTACACCCATCTCAAATGCATTCCGCCGTACAAATGCTGTGTTAATGTAAATAGCGAAGAATTTGTACGCATGTTTATAAGAACAAGAATTTACTTTGTTTTGAAATTTTTTAATAAGGATTCTGTTGTTCCAGATTTAAGAAGTAAATTTTTGAAAATTTCGCACAAATAAATATTAAAGTTAAAAGTATATATCGATTCTTTAATAAATATGTAAACATAGTTGCTGTTACGCTATATGAGTTTCTAGATCATCTACGAATTTGACCAAAAAGTGTTTTAAATTATCGTCACATAATCCTCTTGTTGATAACTTACTAAACCCTTTATCTTTAAGAAAGCTATATAATTGCTGCCAACCATTTAAAAATTAAAACCTGTGACTTTTTATGTGTTATTCCATCTATCTTAAACCGTGTCCAAAGCCTTTTTTATTTCAATATAGAATATTATTTGTTGGAGCATTAGACGTTTACATCACGAATACAATGAATTCATTCTAGATGTGACCGTTTTACTTAAAATCTGAGTTGCTAAGCGAACCCTCATACTTTGCAACTCGGAAGACTTTAAATGAGCAACTTGGAAGTCTTTAAATAGCTTAGCGATAACGGTTGCCAACCTTGGTTATAGGTAACAGTTACCAAGTGTGCTAACCTCATGGCCAAGTTTGTTCTCTGATTTGTTACAAAATTGTTTATATTTAAGACCCAACGTTTTGTATATTATTTTATTACTTTAATTCGGATTTATTGATTTATTATTCATCAAAGGTTTATGGAAAACAAAATTGTGCATTAAATTTTTTTCTATAAATCTTTGATAAATAATTATTAATAATGTCCTTAATACATTTTTATTATTTGTTTATTACAATTATTATTTATTTATTTACTACGTTCTGGTTATTTTCTTCGTGTCAATGTATTCCTTTGCTCTAAAAATTACAAACATTTGTGTGTCGATGTTTTGTTTTCATTTCCTAACTCACTAGCTTAAATAAAAAATATTAACAAAAAGTATCAACCAATGCAAACAGTGAGTGCATAAATATAAGGTTTGTATTCGCTGATATTTTAAAACTTTTTTTGTCTTTACATATTAACGCATTTATCCTAAAATGGCAACAGGACTATATTATTGGATTGTATGAACTGAAACATAGATTACTAAACACTACATTTTACGAGAACTTTCTATTGCATTTTTAGTACGAAATAACTATATTCGTATAATTTATATTAGCGAAATTATGAATTCGTTTGCTTTATAAATATTTGCTATCGTTTTAAACCTTAAGTTTTACTAATTTTTGTTCTTATATCAACAGAATTCAAACTAATTTTTAACATTATTAAAATAATGAATGGTTTTCCTATATTATTACTTTTTGTTTTTCTTAGTATTCGTTTTATTAATATAAGATATTTTTTCTTTTTTAATTTTTATATATTAAGTTTTATTGTTAAATCAGTGGATTATATTAACATTCTTATTAATATATATCATACACATTAACAAGCCTATACATTCTATAATAAACCATATTCATTAATTGATTTAATTCTTAACTTAATTATCAAGTGTATTTTAAATATTAATTTGTATTAAATTTGTTTATACATATAATCTAATATTAATTTTACAATTCCACTTTTCCTACTGTAATTAAATATTTGTTGAAAATAAATTTAATTTTCCCATTTATTTGCATAAAATTTTTGTAATAATTTTGAACTCTTATTATATGTATGTATACTTAGGTCAAATGCAATGCACAGAACTTATTCATTGTCAAATTTTATTGCTAATTGGAATTTTTTCACGATACTTGACAATATTATTTATGGTTACTTAAAGCTGGCTTATACATATGCATGTATTTCATACCATTATATAATTTTTCAATGTTGAAAAGAGTTTCCGGACATTTGTGTAGAGACTTGATCTAAAAATGGGCCGATTAAATTTATATGTATATTCAACAAAGCTTACATATAAGTATAAAAATATTACAATGACAATTTTACCCTGTTAGTTACGGCTAAAAAAACGTTTTAAAATATACCCCATATTATGTACATATGTATTTACTTAAATAAAAAGAATTAACATATAAGTAAAAAATGTTATTTTCTGAACGCGCAGCTGCTCACGATCGGTTATCGCTAAATACATAATATTTAATGTGACATTATTGCATTATTGCGAGTTGTACAAGTAATGTAATTGGGAATAGATATTTGTTGCCATTTTTTAAATTTAGTTTTTGCAAATTAAGCACAAGTTGTATTTTAAAAAGTTTTTCTATATTTTACTTAAGCTTATTGTTGGGTTATCATCTCTGTTACAATAGCCTTAAGTTTTGCAGCTTGCAATGAATTATTGTCAGCGAATTCACTCAAACGAAAAGGAGCTCACATTTGAACGGTATAGTTTACGGACATGTCAAAAACTAGAGCATGGTAGTCTTGTGTAAAATCTTGTATCTGTTTTTTTAAAGTTTCTTGAAAACCCAAACATATGTCCGGGATGTTATGCGATTTTCTTGATACTATTTATATTTGTTTACCCTTATTGCCACCAAAACCTGGGTCATGAGACGACTCGAGCATGGTAGTCTTGTGTATAATCATGTATCTGTTTTTTAGAAGTTTCTTGAAAACCCAAGCATATGTCCGGGATATTATGCGATTTTCTTGATACTATTTATATTTTTTTTACCCTTATTGCCACCAAAAACTGGATCATGAGCCGCTAAATGGACTACCACAGATGGATGGCAGTAAATATGAACATTTTTGTTTGTCTTATTATTGTTCATAAATAAATCAAAACATATCTTTTCATATACATTTGTATATGCAGCACAATTCTTGGACACTGAAATGTAATATTTTAATTTAATTTTAATATATAATCAACATTTTTATTACCGAAAAACACAATTTCCAAATCTTCTTGTTAATTTTTTATTTCATAACAAAAACCTAAATGTAAAACGTCATATAATATTTTTGTTTACATTTTTTATGTAAGGTGAATTTTTTGAACTATGTTGAATTCACACAGAGCCCGTATGTGTGAAGAGAGTAATATTTCTTATGCTCACATTCGTATCTATATATATTAATTTATGGCCTGGACGTCATTGGTATATAAAAATAATGATACTACCATATTGAATGGTGTTTCTTCGAGGCATGTTTGGAGTTCCAACAATACATTGAAAACTTAAAATATATAAATACTGATATATAAAAGAATATATACAAGAAAACTTTCCCCGAAAATTTTTGACCCTTGTATCATGAAAGTGGACTTAAGTTCCAATATATTGAATTAGCGACAGAATAATGATATCAATAATATATCTTGGATATTTTAAATACAGATTCTTGTAACAAAAAATACTATTTTTATATACTCCAAGGGGTCTATTAAATCCCAATATCAAATTTTGGTTTTATTTCTGAAAAAAAGAAAAAATACTACAAATTTTGGCAAAAATCGCCATTTTAATTTTATATTACATAAAAAAGGGTACAAATCCCCAAAAATTGTGCACCAAATGGGTCTAAAATATATCATTTCGGTTGATAGTAACCCCTTAAAATAATTTAAAGCATAAAAACCATTTAAATCTAAAATTTGTGTTTCGTATAATAAATATGATCAAATATGAAATACATGAAAAATTCGCATACTTTTGTGAGGTAATTTTATGGACTTTTAAAAAGCTAATTTAATTAAGGTAAATGTAAATTGTTCAAATTTTAAAAAGCGTGATATCAAACCTAAGGACTGTCTAGACAATATAACAAACTAATTTATTTTTTTGCACACAAAATATATTATTAAATTTGGTTTCTTTTCATGGTTTACCTAAATTCGAATACTTATGAGAGACGCTATATACTTTATAGAGTCGGAAAATTATATTATAGAAATTACAAACGGAATGACAAACTTATATACATATACCCTTCTCGCGAAGGTGAAGAGTATTAAAATTAAAGGGATTTTTTTGGTGTATAAGAAAAAACGCAAATTTTTATTTATTTCAAATAAATATGGCGACACAAGTTTTTATATAATTGCGCTTTTTTAGTATATAGGGCACCGCTATTTTTTATACACACTAATGAAAAATGCGTTTTTTTTCAATTTTAAATATATAGGGAACCGCTATTCTTTATGTAAAAATTTTTGCTTTTTTAAAAATTTTAAATATATACGGAACCGTATTTTTTATATGGCGACCCGAATTATTTTACTTTTTATATACAATTTGAACGTTTTAAGAAAAAAGTTCATTTTATATACATGATTTTTTCTAATATTTTTTAAGGAAAAAATTTTGCACTATTCTAATTTTTTACTTTGAACACATTTACATAAATATAAATATATATTTTTTGCACTTTTATGTATTTTATTGTATTTCTTTTTTAATATTTGTTGTATGTTTTTTGTTTTTATACTTTTTATGAGCGAGATTTTTAGGGGTTTGTTTTTTGAATTTTAATATTATTTTTTCTTGTATATTAATTTTTGCACATTAATTTTAAGAGACATATGTATTTTTTTTGTTTTTTATGTTTTTTAATGAGTGTATGTATGTATGTATGTATGTATGTATGTATGTATGTATGTATGTATGTATGTATGTATGTATGTATGTATGTATGTATGTATGTATGTATGTATGTATGTATGTATGTATATTCACTGGCAATATGACTAATGAATTACAATGTATTTAAATAACACATTATATGGACCTTACTTCTATGTAATCCAAACTATATGTAGTATTCATTGTTAGGTAATTATAATTGAAAGCCATTACCCAGTTTTTGCTGAGGATATATTATTTAAGAACTATTTTCAAATTAAACATTTATTTGAACAATCCTAATATACCGATGCTTTAATATTTGTCAAATAAATTATAATTTACTTTTTTGTAATTTAAATTTTCAAATGTACTATGTATTGGATAAGAATGGAATGATAATGATAATATATACTTATGCTGCAGTAAATGCAATAAAATACTTAAATACTATGATTAATCATAGTATGACTTGGTCCACTCTAGGAAACTTTTGTTGAGAATTTTTTTCTTAATTCTCTTTTGAAGTTTCCTTAATGTCCACACATAGAAACTTTTGTTTCAGAAACTACGTATTAATTGCATTGATTTGTTGTTGTACGAATGAGAAGAATAACAAAACAAGTTTCCGAGTACGAAAAACTCCGCAAAATCAAAAGTTTCCCAAAAAAAAGTTTCCTAGTGTGGACAGGCAGTGTTTAAGTATTTCATAATAACCTTTAAAGTAATTTTCTGAAGGGGACTTTACCATGGTGATAGGTAGGGTTCTATAGTTGAAATGAAAAGTCGACTTTTTGCATTAGGCTAAAGATGACTTTTTGCATTTAGTTAAAAGTCGACTTTTCAACTTTTTGCATTTTATGCAAAATCGATTTTTCGATTTTTTTCTGTTAGTTAAAAGTCGACTTTTAGACTTTTAGTATTTTGTCTTTTCGACTATTTTCGACTTTTTCCAACTTTTTGTTTCTTAAGGTCAGATATGAGCGTTATTCATTTTCTGAAGAGTAGGGCCAATAAGTTCTCATTAAACATGTTTGTGTCGAATTTCACAGCTATTGATGCATCACTTTGCCAGTTATATGAGCGATAAAGTTATTTTCTAAAGGGAGCCGTATATGAGTGCTAGGCGAAAACGTAGACCAATATTGCCCACTTTTAATAAGGATCGATCCAAGGCGAATATACTATAAGGTGAAGTCATTTCATTTTGCGGCGAATTCATGAAATTTTTATATATGTAGTTTGACAGCGTCGGGTTTGAGAGAGAATTTTTTTTATATGGAGTTTGACAGCTTCGGGCTAAATTTCCCTGGACAAAAAAACAATCAGCTGTTGAAATGACTTCACCTATGGATCGATCCACGAAACTTGTTTATGTTGAATTTTACCGCTTTTTGAGTCAATAATGAGCGTTGAAGTCATTGTATAAAGGGGACCTTATTAAAGGGTTAGGGTCAATTATGGACCCATCTTCATAAAATTTAAGAAAATGATTTAAGTTCCTATAAAACTTTTTTATGTCGAATTTTATTGTTATATATATGCTTCTTAAGGTAGATATGAGCATTAAAGTTATTTCCTGAAGGGGACCTTATAGGTGGGGTAGGGTCAATTATAGACCTATCCTTATAAAATTCTACGAAGAGATTTATGTGCCCATAAAACATGTTTGTGCCGAACTTCACAACATTATGCATCAACTATAAGTATCTATGCAAAATTTCAGCTCTTGTGTTTTCAATAGACAGACGGTCGGACATGGCTAGATCGTCTTAGAATCGAATAAGGACTTTTATGGGTCTTAGACGAATATTTCAATGTGTTACAAACGGAATGACAAAACAATAACCTCCCATTTTTTTGATGGTGGGTATAAAAACAAGCACCACAAAAGGCGTTCCTTGGCTGATTCTTTTGCGTTAAGGACCGATTCTGTTCTAAGCAAACGGACTTGTTATGTTTTATGATCATAAACTTATAGTCACATACTATATGTATGTATGTATGTATGTATGTATGTATGTACGTATGTATGTATGTATGTATGTATGTATGTATGTATGTATGTATGTATGTATGTATGTATGTATGTATGTATGTATGTATGTATGTATGTATGTATGTATGTATATATGTATGTATGTATGTACGTATGTATGTATGTATGTATGTATGTATGTATGTATGTATGTATGTATGTATGTATGTATGTATGTATGTATGTATGTATGTATGTATGTATGTATGTATGTATGTATGTATGTATGTATGTATGTATGTTTGTTTGTATATTGTACATAAATATTATTTCTTCTGCCCACTACATGTGTTTATTAATAGTCAGAATTCTTATTACCCTTCGTGAGAAGGGTATATATAAGTTTTTCATTCCGTTTGTAAGTTCTATAAAATAATTTTCCGTCCCCATAAAGTATATATATTCTGGATCCTTATAGGTAGCGGAGTTGATGAAGCTAAGTATGTCCGTCTGTGTGTTTGTTGAAATCAGTTTTTAGAGGACCCCAGATTTCGGTGAGATCCGAATCTTCAATAATTCTTGTAGACATGCTTTCGAGAAGATCGCTATTTAACATCAGCGAGACAACCTCTGAATATTTCATTAAAAATTTAGATTTATACCGTGCTCAGACAGAAATTGCTAAAAACAAAATATATAATCATACGGTAAATTTTGTTATTGTACTCTTGTTTAAAGTGTGTTGTTATTGGCTAGAAACATGAAATTAATTATGTGGAGCCTGGCTTAAGTAAGAAGTCATTAAAGGGAACTTCTTGTCACTTTTTCGTTTTTTATAAGGTACGTTTTGAATTTTCTATAATATTGAACCTAGAAATATAAAATTAAGTATGCAGAGTCTGAATTAGGTGAGAACCGAAAAAAGTGAACTTTTTGGTACATTTTCGTTTTCCAAAGCGTACTTTTTGAATATTCTACAATATTGAACCTAGGAACATGAAATTAAGTATGTAGATTAGAAATTAGATAAGAACCCATAAAAGGGAAATTTTTATTACTTTTTCGTCCTTCAAAATGTACTTTTTGAGTTTTCTATAATAATGAACTAAGGTGAGAACCGGAAAAAGTGAACTTTTTGGTACATTTTCGTTTTCCAAAGCGTACTTTTTGAATATTCTATAATATTGAACCTAGGAACATGAAATTAAGTATGTAGAGTCGATATTAGGTGAGAACCAGAAAAATTTAACTGAATTTTGAACCTAGAAATATGAAATTAAGTTTGTAAAGTCTGAGTTAGGTGAGAACCCATAAAAGAGAACTTTTTGGTACTTTTTCGTTTTTCAAAAGGTACTTTTTGAATTTTCTATAATATTGAACCTATAAACCTGAAATTAAGTATGGTGAGAATCGGAAAAAGTGAACTTTTTGGTACTTTTTTGTTTTTTAAAAGTTCCTTTTTGAATTTTCTATAATATTGTACCTAGATATTGGGTTTGTAGAGTCTGAATTAGGTGAGAATCCATAAAAGAGATCTTTTGGGTACTTTTTCGTTTTTCAAAAGATACTCTTTTGATTTTTCTATAATTTTGAATCTAAAACATGAATTTAAGCACTTTTTAAGGACTTTTTGGTACTGACTTTTTTTAACGCACCATGGTGAAGGGTATATAAGATTTTACACAGCCGAATATAGAACTTTTACTTGTTGTTTCCTCTTTTTGATTTTTTTTTTGCACATCGTCGTAATTTTTAAAATTATTCAGGAAAAAACACAGTTGAATCAAAAAAAAAAACTATTAGATTTTAAGTAGATTTTAACGAAATGTAGTTACGAAGTAGATTTTGTTTTGTATGGAAAATCTAGTTAAAGTCAACTAGATTTGGCTCGAAATCTCATAAGTACTAGATTTTGTGTTTGTGTAAATGTAGTTTAAGAAAGATTTTGTGATTCAATTTGGAGTAGATTTAAATTAAAGAAAAATTTAATCATTCAAAGTAGAATGTAATTCAAACATGAATGACTTAAAATAAACTGAAAGCCGTTGAACTAAGCTATTGAATTAATCCTTTAATTAAAAAAGGATTGGATTAAACTTTATATTTCTGAATTAAGATTTTGGTGATTTTCGAAGCTCTGTCCCCAATAGGATTGCTTGCTGTTAGACGAAATAATATCCTTTGATATTTAATTTGAGTCGGGTCAATGATTTGTCGATACATTTTTGTGATGTCTGCTTTGTACACAAAACGAAAGAATCACCACTTTAGTATCAGAAGCACTAAGTCATGTTGTAGTATGAGTTCTGGATGCAAAATGTCGTTCAAACTCTTTTTGTTTAAAGACGGATTCGAGACGTTGAAACTACTCTAAGTTTCGTTGTCAATTTTTCAGGTTAAAAATTTGGGTTCGAGTTGATTTCCAGAGGAGAAACTTTCTTATATGTCCTAACTCGAGATACGGAGATATGGAACTCCATAAAATTCACTCAAATTATTCATTATTGTCCTAAGCAGTTTGGTATTGAAAATCATCGATTAAACAGTTTCAGAGTTATGAGTAAAAACTTAAGACAACCTCGAAAAAATGTCGATTTTTCACATATTTATTTGTACTTGATAAATTTATATAAATAAATTTTACCATAAAATTTTTTTCCGATCGGTCCCCAATTGGTCATAGCTTCCATACAAGGTACATCCCAAAAAATCACTTAAACGCACATAACTCATTACCTAATTTAGATAAGTACGGAAACAATACCGTAAATTTTTTCGATCGGTTCACAATTGGTCATAGCTCTCATACATGGCCCCGTCCCGAAAATCACTTGAACGCCCATAAATCTTCACCTAATTAAAATATTTATACAAAATTTGGCATAAATATTACTTTTAACTCCATAAATGATGCCGTTATTTTTTTCCGATCTGTCCACAATCGGCCGTAGCTCCCATACAAGGTACCTCCAGAAAAATCACTTAAGCGCCCATAACTCATTACATAATTTAGTAAATTACACAAAATTTGCTACAAATATAACCTTTAACTAAAGAAATGTTAAATGCATATAACTAATTGCCAAATAATGATGGATATCAAAATTTGCCAAAAAATTTATTTTTGTATACAGAAAATATACTTCATTCATTCATTACCAAATATGGTTTTGCAAAATTATCCGTTTTTATCTTCAGAAATGTTACTGTCAATTTCTTTTTCCTATCGGTCCATCGAAAGCTATTTTCACCGTTTTAACTAGTTGCATTATCTATATATATAAAATTCTAACGTTACTGACTGACTGATTCATCATTGCACAGCCTAAACGGTTAAAGCTAAAGAGCTGAAATTTGGACAGGGGGTTGGTCTCCCACCAAATAGATCCACTAAGACGGGATTTTTGGAAATTCGAATGTTTAGGGGGTAAAAACGGGTAAAATCGGTAACCTCATATCTCCTAAACTAGAAAAGATACAAAAATAGTTTAAAGCTTATCGTCGTTCATTTAAAAAATAAGCGGACAGGTGTCTGGTACTTTTTTCAATTTCGGCCCCTTTAGGGAATAAACGGGTAAAAACTGTATTTTGGTACTTTTTTTTGCACCCCATGTATCTTTTAACCCAGTGAACATTCAAACAATATTTTTGACTCCTTCATAACTTGACGAAAAAATAAAAATATAAATTTAGTACTTTTTGGTTATTCGGATGTTTAACGGGTGAAAATTGTACCTATTTTTGGTACTTTTTCATAAAACATTGATTTTGGGTTATTATCTTATACATATAAATACGTAATAACGGGCTCCCACTACGATGTTGCAACATTTTGGAATAGAATTTTTTTTCGTTAATGGGTAGAAAAAAAGTACCAAAAGGGGTAAAAACTGGAAATTTGATTTTATTCAAACACAATGATCAAATTAAGATAAAATTTTTAGATTTAGAAACACTAAATATGCTAATGAGGTGTTATTTGGAAACCCGGTACCAAGTGATATTTTTTGGTACTTTTTCATTCTCCATCTGGTAGTTTTTGAGTTTTCTTTGATATTGAAATCGAAACATGAAATTAATAATAAAGAGACTTTTCAGTACTTTTTCGTTCTACACAGGTATTTTTTTGAGTTTTCTTTAAAATTAAACCTAGAAGCATGAAATTAAGCATGTAGAGCCCGGAGTAAGTGAGAATCTAAAAAAGGGGACTTTTTGGTACTTTTTCGTACTTCGACTGGTACTTTTTAAATTTTCTATAATATTGAACCTAGAAACATGAAATTAAGCATGTAGAGCACGTAGTAAATGAGAATCTATAAAAGCGGACTTTTTGGTACTTTTTCGTTCTACAAAAGGTACTTTTTGAGTTTTCGATAAAATTTAACCTAGAAAAATGAAATTAAGCATGTAGAGCCCGGAGTAAATGAGAATCTATAAAAGGGGACTTTTTGGTACTTTTTCGTTCTTCAAAAGGTACTTTTTGAATTTCCTATAATATTGAACCTAGAAACATGAAATTAAGTGTGTAGAGGATGGATTAAGTGAGAACCTATAAAAGGGGACTTTTGGTACTTTTTCGTTCTTCAAAAGGTACTTTTTGAATTTCCTATAATATTGAACCTAGAAACATGAAATTAAGTATGTAGAGCCCGGAGTAAATGAGAATCTATAAAAGGGGACTTTTTGGTACTTTTTCGTTCTTCAAAAGGTACTTTTGAATTTTCCTATAATATTGAACCTAGAAACATGAAATTAAGTGTGTAGAGGATGGATTAAGTGAGAACCTATAAAAGGGGACTTTTGGTACTTTTTCGTTCTTCAAAAGGTACTTTTTGGATTTTTGTATAATATTGAACCTAGAAACATGAAATTAAGCATGTAGAGCCCGGAGTAAATGAGAATCTATAAAAGGAGACTTTTTGGTACTGTTTCGTTCTACAAAAGGTACTTTTTGAGTTTTGTATAAAATTTAACCTAGAAACATGAAATTAAGCATGTAGAGCCCGGAGTAAATGAGAATCTATAAAATAATAAATAAAAGGGGACTTTTCGTTCTTCAAAAGGTACTTTTTGGATTTTTGTATAATATTGAACCTAGAAACGTGAAATTAAGCACGTAGAGCCCGGATTAAGTGAGGACCTATAAAAGGGGACTTTTTGGTACATTTCCGTTATTTAAAAGGTGCATTTTGAATTTTCAATAATATTGAACCTAGAAACATGAAATTAAGCGTCTAGAGCCTATTTTTAAGTGAGAACCAATAAAAGGGCACTTTTTGGTACTTTTTCGTTCTTCAAAAGGTACTTTTTGTGTTTTTCTATAATATTGATCCTAGAAACATGAAATTAAGCATGTGGAGTCCGGAGTTAATTAGAATCTATAAAAGCAATCAGGGACTTGAGTGAATGAAAATTTAAACTGGAATATTTTTGAATTTTCTATAATATTGAACTTAGGAACATGAAATTAAATAAAATAGGTCCTTTGGTACTTTTTCGTACTTCACTGGTACTGGTACTTTTAGAGCTTTCTAAAATATTGAATATACAAACATAAAATTAAACACGCAGTATCCCAATTGAACGAAAATTGAAAAAGCATACTCTGGTACTTTTTTGTTCTTTTACTAATATTTTTCGAATTTTCTATAATATTGAACCTAAAAACATTAAATTGGACATGTAGCTTCCTGATTGTATAAAAATCTTTATGCGATTTTTTTGGTTTCTGGTTGAAAATTAAACATGCGTCATCCTGATTTAATGAAAATATATAAAAAGGTACCTTTTTTATTCAAAAAATCCAGTTAGATTTATCAACTGTATAACTACAATTTTGCACTATTATTTTTTTCTTAAACTTAATATTAGCTTACACAATGTTTTTTTTGGAAATAATGATGACCAAATCGAAATTTCGAACTTCAAAAACAAAAAGTCATTAAAAACCCTCTAATCAACATTAGTAATAATTTATGACCATTTTAATTTTTACCCTCATAACTAACAAGAGCTATATAATATCTGTAAGAATCGAAGAAAACCCGAGCAACGCCGGGTACATTTAGCTAGTCATAAATATAATTATAAACAATTACCTCTGTATTCATGAAGATGTTAATCGCTTATTTTAGGTTTACTATCCACATTTTCCTTGCAAAATTCCTAAAATAAACCATCAATAACTTTATTAAGCATTAATGAACATGGGGATTAGTGTACAACAATATGTTTGAATTTACTAAAATTTTTCACTCACATGCAAATTAAAGCATATTTATGGTGCAATATTCAATAAATTTTGCATTTGTAACAGGTATAAGGTATTTGAATTTTGGAGTCTTAACATTAAAAAACATAAGAAAACTTATTTTCACCAATATAAAAGTAGCTGGTGGAGGGTATTTAAGATTCGGCAATATAGCTCTCTAACTTGTTTGAGTTCGGGTTTCAGGCTAAGCTCCATTCTCAAGAACTGGGCCATTGATATATTTCGCGAAGTATAAAGTCTAAGGTGGTAAATTAGATGGAAGTGTCTTCAGGACTTGTATCCAGACTTCTTAAATAAACAAGCTTTGGTTATGTCTCAGAAACTGTTCGACTTATGCCTGTTACATGAACTAAATTTCGTTTGGTGGGTAAATTTAGTCTATTTTTTAACTTTTCTGGCATAAAAGTTGATTGTGAACCAGGGTCGATGGTTGCTCTTGCCTGATATATTTCGCCTCTAGTTTCGATCTATACTATTGAAGGAAATAATAAGATCTCTCATTGGAAAATTGATTAAAATGTTTCCTCTCTTGTAGGGTCAAAGAAGTGATATTTGGACTGGATGGGTCGCGTCAAAATTTTGAACTCAGGTTTTGGCTTCTGATTCCTTATGTAACTAAGTGTTGTGTCATTGCTTACATTATTTGCAACTGTATTTACTTTCTTTAAGAACTGGGACAAGACCACAAATGATGAGACTCCTTACAATGATGACATTTAAAGTTTGAGTAATTTTTCTGTGCCCTATTTGTGTTTAACGATTTGCTATTTTTCGACCCGGTTTCATTTTGATTTATCTTTCCTATGGTAGTCGCACTTTGTATTTAATTGTGTGATGGCCGCTACAGATTCTTCGAATGTTTCTAAATTTTGTGTCACTATTTTCTATTGATTGATTTCCTTGGGTTTGATATTGCTTGAATTTCTGCGTTGATTGACCCTAAGTATGTTTTGTATGCAGAAAGACCTTTTTTGTAACGTTCGCTTAACGATGGATTTTTCTTTCGAATCTTCTTCTGAGTCCCTGCTCTCTTCATACGCTCTTTTGACTTATGAAAATAGAGAATCATTTCGACCAGTCTTTGGGTAAACTCTATTTCAAAATCCAAAAGATCATTTGTACAATTTAAAAATTTATCGCGTGCCATTGTGTTTTTTTTTTTTGGTTTAAAATTCAAACCGATAAAAATAATTATCAAAATTGGGTGATAACAAGTCCCTGCTAGCGCTTTTACAACAACAGTAGTTAAAAATAATAATTAATTTCAACATTAATTACTAATTGTAGGGTATTTTGTTTCCTAAGTAATATATCAAAAGAAGTGTGGGTGATAACCCTTTTTGTTTTCCTACTGTTTATTTACAGCGATAAAAAATCTAAGAGCGAATCCACACACTAAAGTGCTTGTGTTTGTCTCTATTGTATTTAATTTTTTGTACTTACTCGTTGTTGTTGGGTCTTCTTTATTTGAGTAGCTGTTTTCAAATTTTGGTCTCTTGTTAAATTTGAATTTTTGCAAATTTTAATTTTTTTGTAATTAAAAAACACTTCACTACACGACACTTTATTCGGTTTGAAGTGGCCAAATGTTTGTTAGAGGAGTTAAAGAATAGCAAGTCAATAAACAACAATTATATGAGAATAACTTAATACTAAACACATTATAATCTAAATTGACGTTTGGAAAAATGTAAAAAATGTATATCTGGAAATTTAATTAACATTGCTTTTAGTTTAGAAAGGCATTTAAAAAAGAACAATTGAAACTAAATGCAATTTTTTTAAATAAACACTTATTTCACTAAAACTTATGTCAAAAATCAAATTTAATTGCACAAAAACAAAATTTAAAAAAAAAATTACAATAAAACAAGTAAAAATTCTATATTCGGCTGTGCCGAAATAAGTAACTAGGCAATATTATTTGCCTACTTACCGGGTATGTAAAGATTTTGCTGGGATACGACGAAACGAATCAGCATTTTGTTGAAAATATTGAATTGATAACGGCTGATAGTAACAAGTTGGACGTTGAGGAACATCAAAAAGAAAGTTGTTTAAAAGAAATTCCGAAGTGATATTACCATGTTTTAGAGTGATAAGAAATAAAAAATTTAGCATTGTACGGCGTAGATTAAGCTGCAGCAACCTAGCACTGTATGGAGGAAGATGGATAACAGGATTAGGATAATAATTCCGTAAAACGAATAACATAAATTGTTTTTGAACAGACTCAATACGTTCACTATGAACATTATAAAATGCATCCCAGACAATTGATGCATACTCTATTAAAGGTCTCACAAGCATTATATATAAATGTTTCGATATGGATGAATCGGAAAATTCTCTTGACCATCGTTGAGCTTTATTTGTGCACATATTTATATGTTCAACAAAAGATAATTTCGTGTCAAACAGTACACAAATATTAACAAAGTTTGTGTCAATTATGCTGCTCCAGTGTGGTCTCCATCACTGAGTGATACCCAGTGGAGAAATATTCAAAGCTGCCAAAATGCTGCCCTAAGGACTGTAATGGGCTGCATGCAAATAACCGCAGAACACCATCTACATGAGGAAACGAAGGTCCTCCCAGTCAAGGAACATAATGTCATGCTGACTAAACAGTTCTTCCTGGGATGTCACCGGAGGAGTCATCCCAACATTAATATCACACAGTTGGATGCTCTCCCGAGGCATGTCAGGAAGTACCTTCGTATATACGAAGAAAGCATACGAAGTTATGTTCAGGATCCCTTAGATCGGACTTCGTATACAGCAGCTTTGAATGACAATCATAGAGACGCCATCAATACCGCAGTTTCAGGTTACCGCATGAATGTCGTTCTTGGAGGTCGCCCACCGCCCATAGCAGAAATAGAGAAGAACCTGCCGCGGAAAACAAGAGTTGCTCTGGCACAACTGAGATCGGGATGGAGCAACAGGCTCAACGCCTACTGGTCCCGCATAGACCGTGCCGTCCCTAATATATGCCCATCTTGTGGACAGGGTCCCCATGATACTCACCACATATTCAACTGTCCAGCCCACCCTACTTCACTTAGCCCAATGGATTTATGGACTAACCCTATATAAATGTCATACAATTTATATGGCTATTTCATATTTATATACATTTCTATTTTATAATTTAGATAATTATTAAAACTAATTTAATAAAACATCTGTATATATATAAATTAAATAGTTTTTGAACATAAACCATTAAATTTTAGCAATTTCTTTTAAATCGATTAGCATTAAAAAAATAGTTTTTGCTGTCGTAAGTAGGGAAGTTTTTTGCAAAAGAAGATTGCTAAAGCATGGTCAAAAATTGAAATTTTAAAATTTAAACTTAAATTTTTTTGTTTATATGGGAATAAAATTAATATAATCAGCATAATTTTACTTTACTAAGTCATACACATTAAAAAAATTTATTTCATCAAAATCGGCCCATATTTGTTAATGTTACAGATTCCACAAATATATCACATTCAAATTTGTGTATAAAGACACATGACTCTGTATTTGGAACTAAATTTGTCGTTTAGCTAACTTTGTTTTCATAAGATACAAGAATATATATAATTCTAATAATAAAACATAAAATTTATAATGAAACTTTATTTTTGTCCGATAACTGACATATAATTTGTATACATACCCTGGTATGTTGGGTATTGATACACGAGGTAAAAATAGAAAAAAATAAATCTCGAGATATATCACTTCAAAAATTAAAAACATACCCGGGTATGTGGGTATTGACATAACGGTTAACTCTGTCGAAGGCTTTGCTAATATCAGTGTTTATGACATCAGTGTAGAGACCGTTTATGAAGCCATTATTAATCTTCGTTGTAAGTTCTAACAAATTAGTTGTAGTAGGACATCCTTTACGAAAACCATGTTGAAACGGTGTAATAATGGAGGAGACTTGACGACTTAAAAAATCATTGTTCAAATAATTTAAGTATATCACTTAATTTAGCGATACCTCTATAATTCATTATATTGAATTTATTCCCTAATTTAAACAGAGGAAGAATAAACGACTTTTTCCATAATTTCGGGAAGTAGCCACACTTTAAAGACGTGTTAAATATAATAGTTAACGGAGTAGCAAGAGATTGAGCACAATTTATTAGAATGCTGCTAGGATCCCATCAGGTCCACTGAAGAAAGATGATTTTAGCTTCAACATCAGAGAATATAAAGTTTAAGTAGTCACAAAAGGAAATGAAATTGGTTGTTGTTCTTGGATAGAATATGGACAGGTTCTTGATATATCATATTCAGCTGTAGAGTAAATCGAAGCAAAAACAAGTAAGAGTGCTATATTCGGCTGTGCCGAATCTTACATACCCTTCACCATAGTGTATTTTAAACATATTAGCTTTATAAATTTTAAATTTTTCCCGTCTACATTATTACTAAACCAAAAGAAAAACAAACAAATGGTATTTAGCGTTAGATTTATTGAATAAGAATCAATATTATACAATTCTGAATAAAATTTACACAATACTCCCCAAATAGATGGAGTTTCCGTAATGATGTTTTT
>NC_060953.1:22812160-22815202 GCF_022045245.1 Lucilia cuprina | reverse complement strand
ATTATGATTGCACTTTAATTTGGTATATCATTTGTGGCATAATGTGTTCGTTTAAAAAATGGTCAATTTGAAGGATCGGTAGAATTGTTGTTCTATGTTTAAAAACGCGGTATTTTTCATAGTTTTCACGCTATGACAGTCATTAAGGTATCATTTTAAAGCATTATGATTCCGCTTTAATATGGTATATCATTTGTAGCATAATGTGTATTTTTAGAAATTGGTCAATTTGATAGATCGGTAGAATTATTGTTCTATGTTTAATAAACGCAGTAATCTGAGGTTCCGATATGGTTGCAATTAACTTTGACAGTTTTCGTGCTAGGACATAATGTGTTCGTCTGAAAAATGGTCAATTTGAAGGATCGGTAGAATTGTTGTTCTATGTTTAAAAACGCTGTGATTTGAGGTTTCGATATGGTTGCAAATAACATTGACAGTTTTCATGCCAGGACAATCGTTTATGCAGGACAATCGTTTTAAAGCATTACAGTTGCACTTTGTTTTGGTGTACAATTTGTGGCATAATGAATTTTTACAAAAATTGGATAGATCGGTATATTTATTGGTACAGGTTTGGAAATGCGGTAATTTAAGGCTCCGATATGGTTGCAAATGTCTTTTATAGTTTTCATGTTATAGCAGTCGTTTATATATCCTTTTATTGCATTATAGTTGCCTTTTGTTTCGGTATATAATTTGTTGCATAATATATTTTTAGAAAATGGCTAATTGGATAGATCGGTAGAATTATTTTCACAGCTTTAAAAACGCGGTATTTTAAGGTTCCGATATGGCTGCAAATAACATTGACAGTTTTCACGCTATGACAGTCATTTAGGCATCATTTTAAAGCATTATGATTGCACTTTAATATGGTATATCATTTGTAGCATAATGTGTATTTTTAGAAATTGGTCAATTTGATAGATCGGTAGAATTATTGTTCTATGTTTAACAAACGCAGTAATCTGAGGTTCCGCTATGGTTGCAATTAACTTTGGCAGTTTTCGTGCTAGGACAGTCGTTTATGCACCATTTTAAAGCATTAAAATTCCCATTTGTTTTGGTATATAATTTATTGCATAATGTATTTTTAGAAAATGGCCAATTGGATAGATCGGTTCAATTATTTTCCCAGGTTTAAGAGTTAAGTTGTTTCAGTTTCTTTTAAATAAAACACAATTTTATTTTTATTTTAATTCAAAATATTCTCATTAATTTTATTCATTATTTATTTATTATTATATAATTGTCCTTTAAGGATTTTTTGTTATAATTAATGTTTGTTAAATTAAAGTTTTAATTGTCCTTTTTAAAGGCTTATTTTAAATTGAAAAAAATACTTGTTGTGTCTGCTTTGAAATCTTGTTTCGAACTCAACTGAAGATTCATAATAAAACTAGGTTTAGGGATATATGAGCATGATATTATAATATTTTATTGATAATGAACGATTATGATTGGTTAAGTATTTTCTTTATCTTTCCTACGCAATGTGAGTAAGTAAGTAAAGAATGTTAGTAATAATGTAGATTTACATACTATTAGCTTTGTTATTCTTCATGCCCAATACTGATAATTGTCTTGCACTTAGTAACAAAATATATTAATAAAGCAAGCATTTAAATATGCGTAAAACCAAGCTGGTAAACGTGTGTAAAGCATCCAGTGAACATGCGTATGTACATACATGTATGTGTATGTACATGCGAATGTACATTTAAACGTAAGCTAGAAAATCAAGATTTTGCATGCCCAATCATGACAATTTTCAACAAATAACAAGCAATTATTAAATTTCATATTTAACATTTTTATATAAAGTTTTCAAAGCAACCACTTAGTAACAAGAAGAGAATATAAATATTATAGTATACAAATAACATTAAGGGTATTCGATATATGTTTAAGATATATGAACATACATAAATATATGTGGGAACATATAACTCCCCCATCAATAAATTGAAGCTCCGAAGAAATTTCGTTAAAAAAATATATGTATATATTATACCAATATAGCATTAATTAGAAAAATTTTATAAATGACAATGTAGAGAAAATAATATTTACAATATGTACTTTAATTAATATTTTTTTAAGAATACGTATAAATATTTATTTATATGAAAATATGGAATATGTTATTGTTCCATTACATGCAATACAATATATACAATATGTATGTTCTATAAAAAGTACTTGTTACAAATTATCATAGATTGTTTTTGTATTTCAATACAAATTTAAAATATTTTTTGAAAATTAGTAACAATTGGTAATAACTTTTAGTTATTGAACAGACCCAATATAATACATTTTAAATATTGTTGTTTTCATTTAATTTATTAAATTTATTTAGTTGTACAATATACAGAAATAAATATGCCCATATTAAGAACATTTTGTCGTTTATATTTCAATAAGTATGCATAAATTTGTCGTCACATTAATTAGTATTTAACTTTTTCCTTTTTATATGGGACTTGTAATATTTATGCCCTGTTTGACTTATAACATGATCAGTCTGGTCACCTTATCGTGTTTTGACGTATTTT
Source organism: Lucilia cuprina (assembly GCF_022045245.1). NCBI lineage: Eukaryota > Metazoa > Arthropoda > Insecta > Diptera > Calliphoridae > Lucilia > Lucilia cuprina. The sequence continues at coordinate 22,812,641 of NC_060953.1, read as the reverse complement.
CGTGTGTGTCGCATTTAATATACAAAATATATTCAAATTTTCATGTTTAATGTCGTGTAATATATAAAGAAGTGTTTTATTTATCATATTTAATTGTCCAGCTTTTATGAAAACTCGGGGTATCCTGTGTCAGTGCTAAACTGTGTAATTTTAATAAATATTACAATTGTGATTTTTACATATATAAAAGTTGTTTACATTATCTTTGTGCTTCATTCTGACATTTGTTTTTGTATTTATCATATGTCTTTATTTTTTGTCTGTCCTGGCAATTCTGAAACTGTATTACCTACTGTTACTGATTTTTGTGGTTTGTGTCCTTGATAAGATAACAAATAGCATTGCCATTTTCGAATATTAACTTCCTGTGCTATCCAACCTATTATTAATTATGGAATGTTCAAATGGAAACTGTCAAATTTCTGGAAATGATCGTATGGTATCCTGCTGGCTATGTGTTGGGTGTTATCACTTGAAATGC
>NC_060953.1:22810759-22812060 GCF_022045245.1 Lucilia cuprina | reverse complement strand
AAAATATTACTATTAATGTATTTTACACTTTTTGTTAGTTTTTATTGTATTTATAAAATATATACAGAATACGTTTAAAGAAAAGTTTTTGAATTGTCTTAATCAGTAATATTTTTGAAAATCAAATTATAAATTATTTTAATACTAGAAAACTGTATTATGATACAAACATTTTTAGCAAGTATTAACACTAGGTATTGTAGTCTGAAAATAACTTAAGGCGTATGTTGTGATAATGGTATTAATGTGTGGTGCGTGTTTATTCTCTGTCTGCCTAAAACACGCTCACGTAAAACTAAGCCTAACTGGCAATAGCTCCCATATAATGCCCACTTCCGAAAATCACTTCAAAGCTCACACTTCATTGAATTATAAAGCTATTGGGATAAAATTTGACTTCAATATGTTTTGTATATATAAACAAGTCTACCAAATTTTTTTTGTGATCAGTCCACAATTGGTCATATTTAATACACCAATATATTTAAATCGATTTAAATGTGTTTCGTGTACATATGAACTTGAATTTATTATGTATGCACATAAATCATTATACGAAATTTTTTTCATTTGGTCACAACTCCGATATAAGGATCATTTCCGAAAAATACTTAAACATAAAATGACAATCAAAATTTTTGGGATAAAATTTTACATAAATGATTATGAATACCACATAATTCACTACTAGATGATAATATTTCTATAGAATTCGAAATGAGTATGAGTATTATTCTACTAAAATGTTTTCAAACTGACCTAATATGGATCATACTTCTGATTTAAAGCTGTAAACTTCGTTCAAAAATCACTTAAAAGAATTTTGTTCATTATAATTATTGACGCCAGAATAAAGCTCGATAGGAATATGTTTGTAAATACACAAATCATTCTCCTATTTTTTTGGAATCTGCATGATGGTTCCATAAAAAGTCGTAGCATTCGTACAAGGTCCACAACCGAAACTCAATATAAATTTTTCTGGACCTAATCAAAATTAGTTCCACACATGCATAAATTACGAAAACAAAACTTTTGTAAAAAGAAGTTTGCTGGTGGAGGGTATTTAAGATTCAGCACAGCCGAATATAGCGCTCTCACTTGTTTGATATAAATTTTAATGTGTGTATAATAATGTATAAAATTTATTAACAAAAACAAGTATAAAATTTAGAATTTATTTAAAAAAAAAAATAACTTTTTTCACAAACCAAAAAATAATAAGTGAGAATGTATAGCCGACCATATGATACCCTACACCAGTCAGTGTGTTAAAAATGGGGATTGTTTAAGAAATAAAG
>NC_060953.1:22808090-22810659 GCF_022045245.1 Lucilia cuprina | reverse complement strand
TATTTTTTTGTTAATTTTTTTAATATTGCTGCATTATTTTATAAAATTTAATATTTTTATTCCTCCTATATATTAGAATAACAATTTTTAAATATTTTAGTAGTGGAATGACTAAATTTGGACATTTCTTTACCGATTTGTTATCCTATATACCTATCAGAATTTATCAATATTTGACTTAACATGAAATCTATCGTTTCTTTCATTAAATTTCGAAAATAATAAGTAATTTTGAATTGGATACATGATATATTAGATAATCAATGGATTTGGAGCTAGAACAAATGTTTTGTGAGGTATAAATCTATATATTATAACAGAAATAATCCGTGTTTTTGGTCATTTTGTATTGATAAACAAAAACTACATTACGGAAACTCCATCTATTTGGGGAGTATTGTGTAAATTTTATTTAGAATTGTATAATATTGATTCTTATTCAATAAATCTAACGCTAAATACCATTCTAGCCACTCTAAGTATGGGTACATCACCATATACCACTATAGAACTACTTAATGCTAAAATCTTGATTTTCAACCTCATATTTTAAATTGTTTATTTTATGAATAAGATACAGTAGGCGTATTTGGATTGATTTAGGTTCTAAATATATATAAGTGTATGTATTAGGTGAAAAATATTGCTTTTGTTGATGTTACGGTATAATAACCACCTCTATTTTAAAATATCTAAATTAGGTATTTTTTCTGTACTACACGACAGTTCACTTTACATTGGTTCTAAGCAACCTAAGGTATGTTTAGAGGCCTAAATTTAAACATAGTGTTCCTCCAAGTTCGTATATAGATTTTGAAAAAGATAAATCAGGAGTCCAATAGTTTTCCTTGGATACAAGTCGCCTCCCTTTGGCAGTTAAAGATTTTGGAAGAGCACTCAGTGCGTTTTTTCTAATAATTCTTTGGATCATTTCATCTATTACTCTATTTTATATTTTTTAATGTTATTTATAAAACATTTCATAATTATATTTTATAGATTTACACTTGTTCCAGAAATCTAAACTAATTTTTTATATCGAAATTTCCTCATTGTATTCTTTAAACATTTTAAGGCAAATAACATCTCATTTTCATCCAATCAGGATATGATTTTTGCAAATTGTAATTGAAAAATACTTAACACTCTTCCTTTTAACAATAAAACAATAAATTAATCGGAATTCTTAATATGCAAAATACTTTATTGACATGCAAATTCTGATGAAAAATAATAAAATGCAACAACAAATGCACCAAAATATCTATTTTTAATTGGAAAACTTATATATATTTTTGCCTGTTTTTTCGAATTTTATTTATGAACAAAAAACAAAATTCTCTTGAAAAAAGGTATGCAAAAAACTTAGTTGATTAACTGTACATTTTGTTTTGTTGATTTTTCGTAAATTTTCTTGTTTGCTCTGTCAGCAGGTTCCCATTTACACATACACGAAATATAGTACTTATGAGATTTCGAGCCAAATCTAGTTGATTTTAACTAGATTTCCCATACAATAAAAATCTACTTCGTAACTAGATTTCGTTAAAACATACTCAAAATATAGTTATTGTTAGTAATTCAACTCTGTTTTTTTTTTTCTAAATAATACTAAAAAATACGACGCTGCACAAAAATAAAAGAAAAAAATAAAATATCAACAAAATTTTTATAAATTGTAAAACATGAATGAAAAGTTTATTTAAAATAAAAGGAAATGTTATATTTAAATGTCAAAAATACTAAGTATAAACGGTATAGATTTATAAAGAGATTTTAAATGAAATCTAGTAGATTTCGTAAATGTGTTAGCTTTCTTTTGAGTAAAAAACAACAACGTTGTCTTGATAGCAAACGTTATTTTATGTTAAAATTTAAATGGAATTTTCAATTTGTGCAATTAAAATTTAATTTAAACATAAGTTTTAGTAAAATTATTGCTTATTTAGTTAGTTTGAAAGGAGGATGTATACACATCAAATCCAAAGAAATACACCTAGGACTCTATCGGGCCTGTTGTGTGCTCCTTAACCAGTGCTACTGGTGGGAATCGAACCCACCACCTCCGGTCTACCAGACTAGAACACTAACCAGCTTTTAAGTGTTTTTCTGAAGAGAACCATGTTCGGCACCTATGACCAATTGCGGACTGATCGAAATTTTACAGCGAATTTTCTGTGCATAGAAGTAATAATTTAATCTTAATTAAATTGTTACGAAACCTTGTGTGTTCTTTTGGTGATCTACGATGCCGCCTCTACTAGCTCAGTCTTCGGCGTGGGATCTCAACCCGCATCTACACGAATTGTGGTTCGTCACAACAACAAAAAAAATATCTAACTACCTAACTTCACTCAATTTCATATAACACAAACATTTATAAATTATGGGTAAAGATGTTAATCCCATCTTCGCCGCCCACTTCCATATTCTTGTTCTTATACACATATTTAACAACTCACCATATTACCAACTTACACATCTTCGGCCCACTGTACCTGTAACTGCACAAAATTTAGCAACATATTTTTATAACAAAATTTCTTTTCAAATCACATTTATTACACTA
>NC_060953.1:22806303-22807990 GCF_022045245.1 Lucilia cuprina | reverse complement strand
CTTTTAAAATCCGTATTATATGAAATTGACATCCCATTATGTCAAATATATTGTTGGACTGATTCTACAATCGTCCTTGCTTGGCTGAAAAAGGACCCTTGTTCATGGACAACCTTTGTAGCCAACAGAGTTTGTAAAATTCAGGAAGTGGTCGAAAGACATAATTGGCACCATGTCAAATCTGACGACAACCCAGCAGACTTGGGAAGTCGGGGTATGTCACCCTCTGATTTAAGACAGAACAATCTATGGTGGCATGGTCCAAATTGGGTTCGGGAAAAAAACACTACCTGGAATCTAGGAAATTTGTCTTTATTAGATACGGACTTAGAGGCTCGTGCAGTTAAATCTTATGCTTCATTTTTTTCGAATTATGAAGACATTCTTGAGAGATTTTCTTCTCTTGATAGGGCAATTTGAGTGTTAGCCTATGTATTTAGATTTTTCTATAATACTCAATCGGCTCATAGGAATCGAAATTCCTTTGAGACTACTATTGTTACAAACATTGAGGTTAAGAGAGTAAAACTGCGATTGGCAGTTTTGGCTCAAAAAGTAAATTTTGTCGAAGAATACCAATGTCTTTTGGATAAAAGACCACTATCTTCCAAAAGTCCTTTATTGACTTTGAATCCATTTCTGGATAATGAGGGTGTTATGAGACTTAATGGTCGTTTGACAAAATCACCTTCGTTAGTCTATACCGAACGGCATCCCATCTTGTTGGCATATTCATGTCGCTTTACCCGTCTTTTGATTGAGTTCGTACATACGATTTCTATCCACGGTGGAAATCAGTTAATGCTCAGGATCTTAAGGATCGAATATTGGGTACCTCGACTAAAAACACTAGTTCGAGCTGTTATTAATCGGTGCAAACGGTGTATTCTTGACCGTAAGCGCACCTGTACCCAAATAATGGCAGCATTACCCCCCGAACGAACTCAGATAGGCCGACCATTTACGACAACTGGAGTCGATTTTGCTGGGCCTTTTGACATAAGAAACTTAAATAGTAGATCGTGTCAAACTTTAAAGGCCTACGTTTGTATTTTTGTCTGTTTTGCGAATAAAGCCATTCATTTGGAAGTCACATCAGATTTATCAACTGATAGATTCCTGGCTGCTTTTAATCGATTTATATCGAGACGAGGTTGTCCCACTACTATGTTTTCCGACAACGGGACGAACTTTGTGGGAACTTCTCGTGAATTAGAAAGGAATTTTAGAACATGTTTGTCAGAAAGTCGTGCAAGGATGTGTTCCACTTACGGTATTAATGGACTTACATGGCGATATATTCCAGCGGGCGCTCCTCATATGGGAGGCTTATGGGAAGCGGGAGTTCGAAGTTTTAAACTTCATTTCCGCAAAGAAGCTAAGTCCGTAAAATATACCTTTGAGGAATTATCGACGGTTCTCGCAAGAATTGAGGCTTGTCTCAATTCGAGACCGTTGTGTCCTATGAGTGATGATCCGAATGAGCCAGTAGCTCTTACGCCTGGTCATTTTTTGATTGGGTCACCCATCCTTGCTCCACCGGAGCCTTCTATTTCTAATTATAATTTTCCTTCTATTTATAATTTTCCTTGTTCCTAGTACCATGGACGCTTTAACCATTGCAATGGAAGATGCGCTCTTAGAGTCCGACAAGGAAGTAATGGAGGTAGAGGACCAAGGATCTAAG
>NC_060953.1:22725680-22806203 GCF_022045245.1 Lucilia cuprina | reverse complement strand
ACATTCACAATAACGATATTTATTTTATTCCATTACATTTACAATAACGATATTTATTTTATTCCATTACGACGAGGGTAGCGAAGCACACTGGGTATAGCTTGTATTATATAAATTTCAAGAAATACTTTTAGAGGAGCGAAAAAGTACCCAAAACTCCCCTTTCATTAGTTATCATTTACTACGGTCTCCATATGCTTAATTTCACGTTTCTAGGTTCAATATTATAGAAATTTTAAAAAGTACCTTTTGATTCAACATTATAGAAATCTCAAAAAGTACTTTTTGAAGAAAGTACCAAAAAGTGCCCTTTTATGGGTTGTCACTTAATCCGGGCTCTACATACTTAATTACATGTTTCTAGGTTCAGTATTATAGAAATTTTAAAAACTACCAGGCGAAGAACAGAAAGGTACCAAAAAGTCCCCCTTTATGGGTTCTCACTTAATCCGGGCTATACATACATAATTACATATTTCTAGGTTCAATATTATAGAAAATTCAAAAAGTACTTTTTAAAGAAAGAAAAAGTATCATAAAGTCCCCTTTTATAGGCTCTCACATAATCTGGGTTCTACATGCTTAATTTCATGTTTCTAGGTTCAATATTATAGAAATTTCAAAAAGTACTTTTTGAAGAACGAAAAAGTACCAAAAAGTCCCCTTTATAGGTTCCCACATAATCCGGGCTCTACATACATAATTTCATGTTTCAATAGTATGGAAATTTCAAAAGGTACCTTTTGAAGAACGAAAAAGTACCAAATGGTCCCTGTTTATGGGTTGTCACGTACTCCGGGCTTTTCACGTTTCTAGGTTCAAAATTATACAAAAATCCAAAAAGTACTTTTTGAAGAATGAAAAAGTACCAAGAGTCCCCTTTTATAGGTTCTCACTTAATCTATCCTCTACATACTTAATTTCATGTTTCTAGGTTCAATATTATAGGAAATTCAAAAAGTACCTTTTGAAGAAGGAAAAAGTGCCAAAAATGTCCCTTTTATATATTCTCATTTACTCCGGGCTCTACATGCTGAATTTATTTTTTCTAAGTTAAATTTTATAGAAAACTCAAAAAGTACCTTTTGTAGAACGAAAAAGTACCAAAAAGTCCCCTTTTATAGATTCTCATTTACTTCGGGCTCTACATGCTTAATATCATGTTTCTAGGTTAAATTTAATAGAAAACTCAAAAAGTACCAGTCGAAGTACGAAAAAGTACCAAAAAGCCCCCTTTTATAGATTCTCATTTACTCCGGGCTCTACATGCTTAATTTCATGCTTCTAGGTTTAATTTTAAAGAAAACTCCAAAAAATACCTGTGTAGAACGAAAAAGTACCGAAAAGTCCCTTTAATATTAATTTCTTGTTTCGATTTCAATATCAAAGAAAACTCAAAAGGTACCAGATGGAGAATGAAAAAGTACCAAAAAATATCACTTGTTACCGGGGTTCCAAATAACACCTCATTAGCATATTTAGTGTTGCTAAATCTAAACAATTTATCTAAACTGGATCATTGTGTTTGAATAAAATCAAATTTCCAGTTTTTACCCCTTTTGGTACTTTTTTTCTACCCATTAACGAAATAAAAATTCTATTCCAAAATCATCCTCTACATACCTAATTTCATGTTTCTAGGTTCAATATTATAAAAAATTCAAAAAGTACCTTTTGATGAACGAAAAATCCCCTTTTATAGATTCTCATTTACTCCGGGCTCTACATGCTTAGTTTCATGTTTCTAGGTTAAATTTTATAGAAAACTCAAAAAGTATCTTTTGTAGACCGAAACAGTACCTAAAAGTCTCCTTTTATAGATTCTCATTTACTCTGGGCTCTACATGCTTAATTTCATGTTTCTAGGTTCAATGTTATACAAAAATCCAAAAAGTACCTTTTGAAGAACGAAAAAGTGCCAAAAGTCCCCTTTTATAGGTTCTCACTTAATCCATCCTCTACATACTTAATTTCATGTTTCTATGTTCAATATTATAGGAAATTCAAAAAGTACCTTTTAAAGAACGAAAAAGTAACAAAAAAGTCCCCTTTTATAGATTCTCATTTACTCCGGGCTCTACATGCTTAATTTCATTAACGAAATAAAAATTTTATTCCAAAATGTTGCAACATAGTGGGAGCCCGTTATTACGTATTTATATGTATAAGTTAATAAACCAAAATCAATGTTTTATGAAAAAAGTACCAAAAATAGGTACAATTTTCACCCCTTAAACATCCGAATAACCAAAAAGTACTAAATTTATATTTTTATTTTTTCGTCAAGTTATGAAGGAGTCAAAAATATTGTTTGAATGTTCACTGGTTTAAAAGAAATTATCTGTAATATTGATTTAAGTTGCCTATTTTAACATATGCTAGTCTACCAACTATATATGGCCCTATGGGCTCGGTTGGTTTTTCGTAAATAAATAAATAAAATAAATCACCTTATTTTACTCTAACGTTTTTATTTACTTTTTCTTTTTACTCACTGGTTTCCTTGAATATTCACTATTTCTGGTATATCTGGAAGGCACTTGTACCTGTTGTCAATATATTCTTGAACAGTTCATATTCAATATGTTCACTTTATTGTTATATTTAAATGTAATTGGTACACAATTGTTCCACTTGTGAGTTACTTTCTATATCTGATTGAAATTAACTTTAATTTTCCTAAAAAAGCACACAAGAAAGTAACGGACAATTTGTACAAACAAATATTATATATAAAAAACAACGTTTTCTTTTCTTTTTCCAGAGCACTTTGTACATTTGTCATATTTGGGTCATTGTACTATTGCCTTTGACCTTGAAGTTGCCTTTTATTATTAAGAGAAGACCTTTTATCTAACTCTCTTCCTTCCATCATCTTTCCTATCCGGTAACCCTATTTTTATAAATCATCTTAATATTTGAGTCACCCTATTGATGTTTATTTTGTTTTTTTTTTGACATTTCAACAACATATAATAAACATTGAACAAGTAAGAAAACAAACAAAAGCAAAACAACACAATTCAACATGCAAAGACCAAAATTTAATTTACACAATTCAATAACAAAAGAAAAACCACGCACAGGAACATTCAACCCAACAAAACTTAAAACACCACAAAACCTTCCATACACAAGAATCTACAAAAAAACAACAACATGCAACCAGCACACCAGGGACCAAGAAGACCGCCCAGATTCCCAATCTACCTCAACAAAACTCTGGCGTACCCAGATGCTTCGCAGGAACGACAGTGGGAGGTAAGATTGTTTAAATCCTTCAGCGCCCAACGTAGGCTACACCCACGGAATATATCAAAAAAAATTTAGCCGGGCAATCAATAAAAAAAATAGTACTATGCTCCTAACAACTACATAAGATCGGATTATTCATTCAACTATGTAACACTGGAAGTCAAATCAGGAACCACGAATTGAACAACAACAAAGTAAAAGGTAAAAGAAATAACATGTAAAGTATAAATATTGAAATAATCACAGACAAAACAAGAACTATACCTAATATTGCACAAAAGCACATATTTCAGTTTATTCAGATAAAGTCTGGTCCTTTCAATCTATACAATAATGTTGCACATTCCTAAAACCATCACATTATTGTTTAAGATCCTTCGCGTGATATACCCGGATGGGAGTTCCATTCAAAGATTCCAGGGCATACATATTGTTCCCCATTACTTTGGAAATTCTACATTTAGTGAATTTCCTACAGAATTTAGCATTAATGGAATTTTTAAAGTTACTAAGAATAAAATTTCTCTTATACACTTCCTGACCTGGCTGAAAACAAATAATTCTCGCACCTCTATTGTACCTTAAAGCACTTCTCTCATAGGCCTGATGTAAATTGTCTTTAATTTTCTCTCTAACTAATTTCAATCTCTCTGATCTTTCCAAATCTCTTATCTCTGTATCGTCCATTGCTTTTAATTTTCTTGCCAGTCGATAGTCAGAGCCGCTAGTAAACATATTACATCCGAATAAAGCAAAGAATGGGTTAACGCCAGTAGCCGAATGTACTGAGGTTCTTAGTGCCAGTTCTATAGATGGTAGATTCACATCCCATTCTCGATGGTCATTCTCTAAGTACATGCGTATAATAGCTAAAATACTTTGGTTGACTCTTTCTGCTGCATTAGATTGAGGTGAGTGTATGGCAGTTCTTGTATGAGTAATATTATAATCTGTGATCATTTTCTGGAATTCTATGGAGATAAACTATTTACCGTTGTCCGAATGAATATTTTCTGGTACTCCAAAATTATGGAATACATGATCTATAAGGAATCTCACGACATTCTTAGCGGTTGCCTCTTTCATTGCCTTTAAGAAGACAAACTTTGTAAAATGATCCATTATGATGAAATATACGTATTTGCTTTCTTTGATCAGCGATATTTCCCTAAAAAACCAATGTATAATTTCTGAAATGGTCTGTCCGTTATTACTTCGTTTCCTATTTCCGGCATGAGTCGCATATTTGTCGATTTGCACTCCTTACATGCAACACATTCCCTAATAAAGTTTTTCACTTGTAGAATCATGTTGGGCCAATAATATTTGTTTTTAAGATAATTCAAAGTTTTGTTTATTCCCCCATGTGATCTTTCTACTGATTCATGAACTTCCTTTATTAAAATATGTGTAAGGGAGCTAGGAACCCAATGTTTCCACTGGAATTCTTCCAACGGATCGATTTCATTGCCTAAACTGGTTTTCTTGAATACTAAACCATTCGTAATCTTTATATCCGGAAATTTATCTAAATTCTGTTCGACCGTTTTCCTCAAATTTTTGTATTCTTCAGATTCAAATTCAGTTGTTTCAAATCTTAACATATTCTCAGCTAAAAATCCTACTTCCTCAACATACCTCGAAAGTGTGTCGGCGACGATATTTTCTGATCCTTTCCTGTGTTCTATTATAAAATCAAAACTCTGTAGTTGTAATGCCCAACGTGCCAAGCGTCCATTTAAATCTTTAAGGGACATAAGCCACTTAAGACTTGCGTGGTCGGTAATCACGGGAAAGGCATTAACTCTACATATGGCCTGAATCTTTTAATAGCCAATAGCGCCGCCAAGCACTCTTTCTCGGTAACTGTATAATTTCTCTGAGCGGCGTTTAGTTTCTGTGAGAAAAAAGCGATAGGTCTTTCATTGTCTGTCTCATCTTTTTGAAATAGTACTGCTCCCACACCATAACTTGAAGCATCACACTGTATGTAAAATCTATTTTTAAAATTGGGATGGACTAATATGAGTTTCGAATTCTGCTGATATAATCAGGAGATCATCCAGATAAATAAAGACACAACCTTTGCGCCGCATTACATAAGCCGAATGGCATGACAGTGTACTGATAGAGCGGACGTCCGGGGATATTAAAGGCTGTGTATGATCAGGATTTTCCTCTAAAGGAATTTGCCAAAAGGCGAATTTAAGATCAACGATACTTATGAACTTAGAATGTCTCATCCAACCTACTTAATATTCCCTCGATATTCTCTATGGGATAGGCATCTTTAATCGTTCTTCCGTTCAGCTTTCTTGCATCCAGACATAGTCTGTTCTTTCCTGGTCTTCTGACCAAGGTAGACCTACTACTCCATGGACTGTTACTTGGCTCTATTATACCTAAACTTAACATATTATCTACCTCCGCAAACATTAGTTCTTGAATCGCCGGTGATACCGGATAATACCTATCTTTTATGGGAGTTGTATCATCCAATAATTCTATCTTGTGCTCTTCTACATTGGTTCTACCTAATCCAAATTCCTCATAACTTTTAAATTCAGTTTTCACTCTCTCAAGTTTATCCCTTTGTTCTAAACTCAAATCATGTTCATTCATTTTATCCATAACCATAGGAAAATCAGTAGACAATTTTTCAATATTTATTTCTTCGTTTGAAAATATTCTTGGTGCAAGTTCAAATTTAGTCCAAAAATCTACTCCAAAATAAGCTTCCTGTATAAGAGATGGACATAGGTAAAATGTTACTGGTTTCACTAAATCATCCAATTCCACCATCAATTCTACTTTGCCTATAACACCTAAAGTTTGGCCTTCAGCAGTTCTTACATTACATAATAATGGAGATATTTTCCTATCTAATCTGTCAATTATACTCTCACAATTCTTTCCTAATAGGCTTATGGAAGCGCCAGTATCCAGTAATTGTTTTATCCTCAGGTCTCCAATCTTTATCTCTAAAAAAGCTCTCTTATCATTAGTCCTTTTCATATTCATTTCACTACATCTATAAATGCATTCTTTTATATCCCTGGCTGTCTTCTTTTTATGTTTAGATCTTTCCCTTGTACTTCTGGTCTTTTTCAGCTCTACATTGTCACCACTAGTATTAAAAATCCTATTCCTTACTTCAATATATCGTTTCAAACGTTCATCATAATTCCTTTTCTATTGTAAACATTATGTTCTATTTCTACATTTCCATTTTCCTTTTCTGTCAAAACTACTTTATTATCTCTGGTTTTTTATGTTTGATGTAACCATTTTGAATGATTACTTTTCCGGCTGTTCGGCAGTTGTCTGTGTGAAGCGTGATTCTGCCGTTCTCATCACACTCCCCATCCTGTTTCCCGAACATTTGGGACAGTTAGGAGTAACAACTCTCATTAATCCGCACCTGTAACAGAACAAGGTTCTCTGAACACAGGGACAATCGTTAAATAAGTGACCCTGTAATCTACAGTTCCAACAAAGCACCTTATCAGTATTCATATTGTTTGATTTCCGGTAAGTACTGTCCGTTTTATATTTGATTTCCTCTTCTACTTCCACTTCTACTTCCGTTTGTTTTTCTCCCTCTAACTCCATATCAACTTCCTCAAGTTGTTTCCTAGGTGGTACGAAACGGGTTTGTGGAATGTTTGTCATTCGTCCACGGAAATAATTTCTTTCAACTTCCTTGCACGTATCTCTCAAATGCTCTACAGACAATACCTGAACAGAATAAACTATTTGAGATATACCTTGACGTAAATTTCTTTTCAATATTCTTATGACTTCATATTCTGGCAAGGGATTTCTAAGTCTTGACCTTAACTTTCGCATAGCCTGAAAGAAATCATCAATTGACTCTCCCGGTTATTGTCGCCGCTCTTCAAAATCCCTCAACCTTTCGTACTCACTTCGCACGGAACCATATTGTACTCTAAGAGCTTTCTTCAATTCATCCCACGATTCTATAGGTCTTTGTTGTGCCAGTAACCAATACCAGTCTTTGGCATCTCCCTTTAGTAATTTGTGGAATTCCCCCTGAAGTTCTTGTCATGAGTAGTTGTGGTATTTGAGCATGTATTCAATCCGAAATATAAAATCTTCTATATACAACTTATCTATGTTGCCATCGAAACTGATGTCCCATTTATCCACACCTATAAGATTTCTCATTGGTTTAAGTGTCCCACAAAGGTTTTGTGGAGAATCATTGCAAGGAGGCGTATTAATATTCGAAGAGGATTCTCTAAAATCTAATCTCCTTTGTGGACATGGCTGAGCTTCCGGCTTCCTCTTTGTGGGAACTTCTACTGTTTGTCCTGACCTTTTTTCACTTTCCTCACTAACCTACGAATCTACACCATCACTTGTTTTCCCTACGATACTCATTCTCTGTATTTCCCCAATCATTTTCGATAAACCTTCCTCTAAACTTTCTCGAATTTTCAAATCTATTTTATCTTTCAGTTCTGATCTATATCCCTTAACATTTTCAGATATCAATTCACGAATAAGGCTAGCATAAGCCCTTGGACTATTGCACGATGAAAACCCTCTTTGTGTTTGAGATATATTGGGTGGTGGAAAATTGTAGTTCTTCGGAGGAACAAAAGTTTTCGGTATTGCTCCGGTTTGTTGCCCAGAAACTGTTGTTTGTGCATGCAATAGTGGATCGTTTGATGGGTTCCCTATCGGCGTTCATTGGCGTTCTCCCTAATGGCATTTTAATAATCTTTCTTTTAATAAATTCTAATTTATTGGTTTTTTTAATACTTTCTGTATTTTAAAGAAATAAGTATCTTAAAAAAATAATAAAACAAATACATAAATTAATGAACGATACTAATGAACTAACATAAATAAAACATAAATGAAAACAATATACATATACTTAATTATATTTTTAGAAAGTTCACTTTTTTAATAAAGCACGATTACAACATAAAATTCACACAATACAAAACTAATTTTCGACATGAAATTACATAAAATACAATTAACATTTAATACTACACTAATTAAACAAAACTAAAATAAAACAAGTAAGAGTGCTATATTCGGCTGGGCCAAATCTTATATACCCTTCACCATAGTGTATTTTAAACATAATTGATCTTACAGTCTAGTTAATAAAAACATTAAAAAATTTGAGTCAATTTAAGCCGAATGTTTCGGCGGCGGCTCAAGCAACTAAATATAGTTCGGCGGCTAAGCTCCGACTCGAAGCCGGTCGACTTCGACCTCTGATTCACTGCTGGTAAACATTGACGAGACGTAGATTTTGTTTTTGTTTATCGTAAAAAAAATGTTTTAAAAAGCACTTGGAAAAAATTTGTGTTAGTTTTAAATTTCAAACTTACATTATTCGCATAAAAATTATTGTACAATAACTCACAATCTACTCTCATATAATTGAAAACGTTTTAAATACTTTTTTCTATTCATTAAAAAAAATATTTGCAAAACAAAAGGGAAAATTATTTTATTTTAACAAAAAATGCAAATCATATTTTTTGCTGTGTATTTTTTGTATGTTTGGAATCCAACCCAATAAAACCAAATACATCTACACACACGTGTACATCTTTTTCTATATACAGTGTTTTTGTTGCTTTTTTAACAATTTTTTGATGAAATTTTCAGAGGTTGTCTCGGATTTTTGCTCATATCTCCGTTATTTACCGACCGATTTTGCTGATTTTAAATAGCGATCTTCTCGAAAGCATGTCTAATAGAATTATTGAAGATTCGGATCTCGCCGATATCTGGGGTCCTCTAAAAACTGATTTCAACAGACAGACAGACAGGCGGACATGGGTTAATCGACTCCGATCTATAAGGATCAAGAATATATATATACTTTATAGGGTCGGAAAATTATATTATAGAAATTACAAACGGAATGACAAACTTATATATACCCTACTCACGAAGGTGAAGGGTATAATTACACAAAACACAGATGACACAATAAGGTTACAAAATTTTCACAAAGAAATTACAAATATTTATAATACTATCAAAAAATATATTTTAAAATTTTACAAAACACTATAACATAAAATTACAGGAACAGTGGATTTCCAGTAGATGTAAAAGCTGTTTTGGTGGTTGATGTTGTAATGTTAAATATGTTTCTGACGGTATCCAAAAAAAAATGTTGTGTTCTATAATGATTTGCTTTCATATATTTTCCCTAATGATATTGAAATTTGCAAACTAAATCTTATTTTCAAATTTAGGACATATTTCAATTTACTCAATAATATTCTCAGTACATAATGCAAACTATATTCTTGATATTAGGACATTTATACGGTGAGATTTTTATCTACATAAACAACAAGAACTATAAAGAAAATCGCAAACTAATTAATTTCCTTTTTCTTAGGACAATTTTGTTTAATACTCTATATAATTTCTCCTATCTAACTTATTTATCATATGCAAACTAACCACTCTTTAGATGTTAGGACAATGACAAATATATCATGTTAAGAAATACGCAAACTAACTCTTATTTTCAACTGTTAGGACGATTTCCGTTTCAACATGATGTTGGTATTCGTATCCGATTGGGCGCCATTTATTTGTTACAAAACCTTTTGTGTTCTTTTGGTGATCTACGATGCCGCCTCTACTAGCTCAGTGTTCGGCGTGGGATCTCAACCCGCATCTACACCAACTGTGGTTCGTCACAACAAAAAAAATAATATCTAACTACCTAACTTCACTCAATTTCATTTCCATATAACACAAACATTTATAAATTATGGGTAAAGATGTTAATCCCATCTTCGTCGCCCACCCTACCTTGGTCCCTTATCCTATTAATGACCCCTTTCATATTCTTGTTCTTATACACATATTTAACAACTCACCATATCACCAACTTACACATCTTCGGCCCACTGTACCTGTAACTGCACAAAATTTAGCAACACATTTTTATAAAAAAATTTCTTTTCAAATCACATTTATTACATTTAATACTTAAAATAAGCATCAATATAACCTAAACTAACAGGTAAGATTTCTATATACATAGCAAAAGGTCTTTTAAAATTTAAAATTGTCAAAATACGTTATTTTTTTAAATTATTTATATTCTTAGTTAATAGCCAAATAATTATTTTATCTTTTGTTTCCGTTTTTTCTAGTTAACATAAAGAACATTTAAGTTCAAACGAACGGTTACTTTAACCAATAATATATTTTTTTTTAATTTTCTTTTTTTTATTATAAATAGCTCATAAAATTTTGCTTTTCCAATTGTTTTAACTAAACAATGAAAATCGACACACGCTATTTATTCAGTTTTTCTATAAACTTGAATAATAGAATGGGTTTTCAAGATTTAAGTAATTTTTTTCTATATAAGGATCATATTAAAACTAATGTCTT
Source organism: Lucilia cuprina (assembly GCF_022045245.1). NCBI lineage: Eukaryota > Metazoa > Arthropoda > Insecta > Diptera > Calliphoridae > Lucilia > Lucilia cuprina. The sequence goes on along the minus strand of NC_060953.1, from coordinate 22,795,529 downwards.
TTCTAATACTAAACTTAATCTATATAAAATTAATGACTAAAAAAAAAAAATTAACCTATACAAATAACACAAACTAAATAAGGATCAACTAAAACAACTTTTCTATTGAGTTTCAAAACTTCACTCACTATTTTAAAACGTTAAATTTCTATATTTATTTCTCAAATCACTAAAGGAGCTTCCTGAAAGATAAATATTTTGAGGCTCTAATATACTATTCCTCGCTTTCTTTTTTTTGAAAATTACTATTATTGTATTTAGTTCGATCCCTTCACAAACAAAGAAAATATCAAACTTAACAATTATATTTCTTAAAAATTAAAATCCTAAACTTATTCTAAACAAATTAATTATAGATAACTTAACATAACCTATCTCGTATTACCCTAATGCGGTTTTGCTATAAAGTAAATTTTATTTTTTTTGTGGAACGTATTCTCAGGTTCTGATCCTGATAAATGGTTCTGATCCAGGGTTTCTTATAGAATGGCGTGTGTTATTATATTATAACATTACTGGGCTACTAATCTAATATATATATATATATATATATATTATATATATTAATATATATATATATATATATATATATATATATATATATATATATATATATATATATATATATATATATATATATATATATATATATATATATTATATATATATATATATATAATATATATATATTATATATATATTATATATATATATATATATATATATATATATATATATATATATATATATATATATATATATATAAAGAACAGTATTACCCCCAAATTTGAATTTGAATATTCTACTCCCAGAATAGGTGTCGTATGGACTTTTCCGCAAGGTTCATGAGTTATTCTCATGCAATTCCCCGTCTGCTTGTCCTATTCTCCCTATGACACGTTTCTATTTTATTAAATATAAAAAAATTTTCATCATTTCAAAACTAATCACCTTATTTTACTCTAACGTTTTTATTTATTTTTTCTTTTTACTCACTGGTTTCCTTGAATATTCACTATTTCTGGAATATCTGGAAGGCACTTGTACCTGTTGTCAATATATTCCTGAACAGTTTATATTCAATATGTTCACTTTATTGTTATATTTAAATGTAATTGGTACACAATTGTTTCACTTGTAAGTTTCTTTCTATATCTGATTGAAATTAACTTTAGTTTTCCTAAAAAAGCACACAAGAAAGTAACGGACAATTTTTACAAACAAATATTATATATAAAAAACGTTTTCTTTTCTTTTTCCAGAGCACTTTGTACATTTGTCATATTTGGGTCATTGTACTATTGCCTTTGACCTTGAAGTTGCCTTTTATTATTAAGAGAAGACCTTTTATCTAACTCTCTTCCTTCCATCATCTTCCCTATCCGGTAACCCTATTTTTATAAATCATCTTAATATTTGAGTCACCCTATTGATGTTTATTTTGTTTTTTTTTTTAACAACATAGAATAAACATTGAACAAGTAAGAAAACAAACAAAAGCAAAACAACACAATTCAACATGCAAAGACCAAAATTTAATTTACACAATTCAATAACAAAAGAAAAACCACGCACAGGAACATTCAACCCAACAAAACTCAAAACGACACCACAAAACCTTCCATACACAAGAATCTACAAAAAAAAAAAAATAACATGCAACTAGTACACCAGGGACCAAGAAGATTCCCAATCACCTCAACAAGATAATGAGTTAGATCACTTAAATTTTCGGGAGGAAGATATACATTTGCGTATATAAATGTGATTTTTTTTCCAAATTTTGTATAAACATCTTAATTAGATAATGAGTTATGTTCTTTAAAATGATTTTTGGGAGGGGAACTTGTATGGGAGTCATGTTAAATTCAGGGCAGATAGAAAAAAAAGTTACCGTAAGATTTTAAATAAAGGTTATATTTGTAGCAAATTTTGTGTAATTAACCAAATTAGATAAAGAGTAATGGGCGTTTAAGTGATTTCTCTGAAGGTACCTTGTATGGAAGCTATGACCGATTGCGTACCGATCGGAAAAAAATAATGTTCGTGGCAAGTTTTGTATAAATATTTTAATTAGATAAAGATTTATGAACGTTTAAGTCATTTTCGGGAGGGGAACGTGTATGAGAGCTATGACCAATTGTGTACCGAATGTAAAAAAAATTTACGGTAACATTTATGTAGATAAAAGTAATATTTGTGGAAAATTTCGTATATTTTAATTAGGTAATGAGTTATAGGCTTTTAAGAGATTTTCGGGTGCTCCTTGTATGGGAGCTATGACCAATTGTGGACCGATCGGAAAAATATTTATGGTATTTATTCTGTATACAAAGGTAATATTTGTGGCAAATTTTGTGTACTTATCTAAATAAGGTAATGAGTTATGGACGTTGAAGTTATTTTTTGGGAGGTGCTTGTATGGGAAGATTTATGCGCTGCCATACATGGTCGGGAGGGGACCATGTATGGGAGCTATGAGCAATTGTGGACCGATCAGAAAAAAATTTACGGTTACATTTATGTATTTAATGGTAAAATTTGTTGCAAATTTTACCATTATTGCAAGGGTAATATTTTGGTGAATTTCATGTAATTGAGATAACAATTAAGTAATGAGTTATGGGCGTTTAAGTGATACTTCGGGAGGTACATTGTATGGGAGCTATGGCAAATTGTATGAATTCTCTTGTCATAGAACTTTAATTTGGAAAATTTTGTAAAGATATCGATATTCTAACGGAAGTTATTAACAATAAACATATTTTTCAGGTTTACGTACATTTGTATGAAAGGTATATGAAATTGTGAACCGATTTTTCCGATATTTAGCAATGTTGATCATGGTGTTAAGAGTTGTATCTATGCCGAAATTCATTAATTTATTTGCAGTAGTTTTTGTAAAAAGTACAAATAAATATGTTAAAAATCGTAATTTTTTCGAGGTTGTCTTAAGTTTTAACTCATAACTCTGAAACTGTTTAACCGATCTTGCTGATTTTCAATACCAAACTGCTTTGGACAATAGTGAATATTATGAAGTTACATTGCTTCGTTTTGACGTAAGCGTGTTTTATACAGACAGAAGGAAAGACTAACATATCTATATCGACACAGAATTTCATAAGGATCAAGAAATGTTGGGTCTTAGATTAATATTTCTCAGTGTTACATATACCTTCTATCACCACTGACGTTTGTTATAAGGACAACACTGTCTTAACGACGTAATAACGCTAATAAATGCCGTCTGTACCTGATAATTTTTTATCATGATAACAATTTGACGTTTAGCATAATAAATATTTGTCTAATATAGACACGCGGTTAACATAAACCAAAAATTAAAAATTTTTCTGTCGGCATTTTGTTAAGTGCTGTGATAAATATTTGTCGAATATAGACATGGAATTCGACGTTTAGCCAAATATGTATATAAGACCTTGTCCACACTAGGAAACTTTTGTTGAGAAACTCTTTAATAATTTTCTTTTGAAGTTTCCTTAGTGTCCACACATAAAAACTTTTGTTTGAGAAACTATTATTAATTGCATTGATTTATTGTTGTACGAATGAGAAGAATAACAAAACAAACTTGGTTTCCGAGTACTGAAAACTCCGCACTGCGAAAGATATTAATAAATGATATTCTCTCTCTTTCTCTCTCACGCAAAATCCACTTTTTGCATTTTAAGCAAAGTCGATTTTCGTTTTTTTTTTTCATTTACTTTTACCGACTTTTTAACAATTTTCGACTTTTTCCACAATTTTCGACTTTTTCGACATTTTCCGACTTTTTCGACTCTTTTCGACTTTTATTTCCGAAGTTGACTTTTCAACTCTTTTCACAGACGACAGTTGAGTTATCGCGTCTTTTGGAACAAAATTGTCGACTTCGACTTTTTTCTAAAAAAGTCGATTTGTAGAACTATAGTAATGATAATCTAGTGAAAAATATTTTTTTAACTTTGTCTGGCATCACAGTTTGTAAATTAAACATGCTTTATGTGCGTCACATGGACGAAGAAAGTATATTTTTCAATTAAAATTTTGTTGTGTGGTTAAATAAAATGTTAGAGATAAACAAAGCAGCAGTTGGAATTGCAGCAGGAGTAGCAGGAACGCTTTTTATAGGATATTGTATTTATTTTGATAGTAAACGTCGTGGCGATCCAGACTATAAAAAGAAAGTTAGAGAGCGTGAGTAAAAAAAATATTTGTCTTACATAAACATGTATCCTTATGATGTAAATATAATTGTATATAGGCAGACGAAAAAATCGCAAAAATGGGAATTCATCCAGAAGTGGTATGCCCAATTTAAACGATCATGAAGCAATTGAAAGGTAATTTTTGAATAAATATAAGTGGTTTAGTTTAGATTCTGAAAAAATCATAATACAGAAGTAGACATTTATTGCTAAAGGAATAGGTACACAATAATTTTTTTCTAATATTTGATGATTAAAGGGGCTTTACAATTCATTGAATACAAAATAATCGGCTCAGAGTTCCATTTTCTACAAAACGGGCATAATTAAAAAAGTTGCTTTGAGAATAATGGCTTTGAATATTTAGCATTATTTTACTATTTTTAAAACAAAAAGTGTGTGCCACACGATAGTTCTCTGGTGGATTGTAATTTTCCTATTCATATCGTACACCAATATAGTAGGGAGCGTATTATACGTTTGTGCTTATGTTTGTAACACACATATAACATAAAAAACAAGTAGGAAGGTATAGTCGGGCATGGCCGACCATATAATAACCATGAGTATATTTTTAAAAAATTTATTTTTTATAAAGAAACTTTTAAGTTGAATATTACCATAATTCCAAAATATTTAAGCAATTTATTTATAAAAAAAATCTAAAATTTCTAAATGAGGCTTTATATAGGTCAAATATGGGCCGATCTTCGGTGAATTTGGGAAAAGGATATATATACCCTACACCACTATAGTGGGGAGGGTATTATGCGTTTGTGCTGAAGTTTGTAACACCCAAAAATAAAGTATACCAATCGCCTCAGAATCACTTTCTGAGTCGTTTTAGCTATGTCCGTCCGTCTGTCTGTGTGTCCATGTAAACCTTGTGCGCTCGCTACAGGTCGCAATTTTCAAGATAATTTGGGGAAATTTAGCACATACTCTTTTTTTTGTTCAAGGACGAACGCTATTGAAAATGGTTAAAATCGGTCTATTATTTCTCCTAGCCCTCATACAACCGTACCCCCCGAATCGGGCCTTTAGGCTCATAATTACGTTAAATGTATTATAATGTCAACAAACATCAACAAAAAATAGTTTTACAGAACAGCCAGCCAGCCGACAGACACACGGACGGACGGACATGTCTTAATCGACTCAAAAAATGATTCTGAATCGATCGGTATACTTTAAGGTGGGTATTGGACCAATATTTTCGTCAGTGTCGGCGGGATCATCTGGGTTTCCTCCGTCCGTGTTCTGCGGGGTTTGGGTTCGAGTTTGTCGTTACCCCGATAGACGCGCAGCTTTACACTATCAAATCTGTAGTACACTTTGCGTTGCCTCTGTCGGAGTAACGACAAGGATTTCTTGTTCAGAACAACTACCACCTGTATGCACCATCAGAGTCAGAAACATTGACTACCTTCTAATTTTGGGTGGGTAGGTCTGGGTTTCCGCTTCAAAGGTACGCCAGAATTGTCTCAGGGTCATGAGGCTCTAGGTCTATGAGGAACTCATTGACCGAGATCACATCGAGCTTTGCGCCGGACCACAATTCCTCAAGGGAGTTTACCGTTAGTTTGAGCAGATGTGCTGAGCGCTCGTTGGTACACGCTATTTTGATGGGATATTTTTTTTATTGTATATGACTTAGTAAAGTAAAATTATGCTGATTATAATAATTTTATTTTTATTTTACAAAAATATTTAAGTTTAAATTTTAAAATTTAAATTTTTGATCATGACTTTCTTTTTTTGCAAAAAACTTCCCTACTTACGACAGCAAAAACAATTTCTTTATTGCTAATTGATTCTATACACTTTAATAAATAATATATAAAAAGTTTTGTTCGATTATCTTTCCCCGTCACTGAGTAATAGCTTCTTAAAGTCAAAATTTTACAAAGTCTAAATCTGCATACTGTACATTATACGTTATGAAGGCGTTTTTCTTTAGGTTTTTTGCATATGATATTTTTGTTAATAAGAAAGCAGAAGAAAAGAAAACTTTAAAAGAAATTGCTAAAATTTAATGGCATATGATCAAAAACTATTTAATTTATACATATATACAGACGTTTTATTAAATTAGCTTTAATAATAATCTGAATTATACACTGGAAATGTATAAAAAGTTGAAATAGCCATATAAATTGTATGACATACAATCAAAAATTAAAAAAAAAACCGAAAATTGTACGCTTTTTTGCACCTAATGTAATTTTCACAAAAACTGTGCAATATAGTTTGATGAATTTTGTTTCTTCATTAGAGCTTTTGTTTCTCCGATCGGTTCACAATTGGTCTTAGCTCCCATAAAAGGTACCTTCCCGAAAATAACTTAAACCCCCAAACCTCATTACCTAATTAAGATATTTATACAAAATTTGCCACAAATATTAATTTTGTATACATACAACATGAAATTAAGTATGTAGAGCCCGGATAACACGGGAACAAATCAATGGGATTTTTTGGTACTTTTTCGTTCTGCAAAAGGTACTTTTTGAATTTTCTATAATATTGAACCTAGAAACATGAGATTAAGTATGTGGAATTTGAATTAGGTAAGAACCCATAAAAGGGAACTTTTGGGTACTTTTTCGTACACTTTTAAATTTTCCATAATTTTGAATCTAGAAACATGAAATTAGGCATGTTGAGTCCGTAGTAAGTTATGTAAAAGAAAACTTTTTGGTAATGACTGTTTTTAACACACCGTGTGTAACGGTTCAGGCGTTGTGCCCTATCCTTCAGGAGACCTGCGCTACCTATTATTCCGACCGTGCTCAGGGTTTGGGGTGGTGTTCTTGTCTTCATCAGGATAGGCTAAGAACCGCACATTAACTTAAAAGGTAGCTATTAATATTAACTAATATAACTGTTTGTGTGTGTGCAAAAAAAAAAGAAATAAAAAGACAAGAAAAAGTTGTGTTTTTTCAATAAAAAGTTTATTTATTAAATTTATAATTACCTTAAAGATTCTCAATAGGGGTTGTGCACTAAACCAAGTGGTCGTAATGGCGTTCACTTAACAAGTGTTTTAAAAACAAAAAAAAACTATGCAACTAGTTGCGAATTACTTTATACCGTTAGTGGTTTTACTAGTTAGAATTTATCTCTACACTTTTTCAAAGATGAAAAAAGAAGTAGTTAGATAAATCCTAACGTAGTATAAAGGGAATAGAAAATAGGGTTTCAAATTAATTTCTAAAATGAACATTGCCGGCCACCTTGCAACGACGAAGTTAGATGCAACAACAAATGAGAAATAAAGGTTAATAAATCTAGGATAAACTTATACAAATATACATTTTTCCATTATTATATATCTATTTATTATGTTTTCTTTTCAATTTTTTTTCTTATAATTATTATTTTTTTTTTCAAATTTTAAAATTATCGACGAAAGGTTGTTGTTGTTGTAACAGCTCGGCTGTGGCCGATAGTTCTTTCCTGGGGAAAAAACTTTCGTTGATACAGCTGTCGCTGGGTTGACAATCTTTGGCCGAGTATGACTCGGGTCGTTCCGGAGCGAAGATCCAATTGTCGTGGGAACGTAAACGACGAAACGACGAAAGGTCAAAGGACCTGCTTAGATTTTTAAGAAGTCTCTCGACTTTCCCCATAAAGCCGAAGTCCCACAGGAGGATTTTTAAGAAGTCTCTCGACTTTCCCCATAGAACCAAAGTCCCACAGGCGGATTTTTAAGAAGTCTCTCGACTTTCCCAATAGAACCGAAGTCCCACAGGAGGATTTTTCAGAAGTCTGTCGACTTTCCCCATAGAACCGAAGTCCCACAGGTGGATTTTTTCAGTCTCTCGACTGTACCCATGAATAAATAACATTCACAGGTCAATTTAATATTATTTTTATTTTCCTAATATGGGGATTGGCCGGAAATGACCCATCCAAATAAAGTGTATTGAGCAAGTGGAATACCCGGGCTAGAATATATTTTTCCTTTGATAATGGAAGCACTTAGTTCTGGCCCTAAAACCTACGCGACCTGTCCCGACTGAATAAATGTGGGATCAGCTAGCTGAATCCCGTCAAATAATGTTAAAATATCGTTGGAAATATTTTCCGGTGGGGTTCGTATACCGACCATTTTCCTCACTGTTGCAGATAACGTTATTTGAGGATGAGGCGCGTATATTGAGCCGATAGTCAAACGACATATATTAACGTCGTTCGCTGACGAGACAGGCAGCCTAAGCTGCTGGACTAGGGACTCACAAACATATGACATCGGACAACACAGGTCTAAAACCGCTCGGACCAAAATTCGATTCGGTTACCTATCAACAAATTTACCTTTAAGGTCGGAGACAGGTTAATAGAATGTCTTAATGGCACATGAGAAGTCTGGACGGTATAGGGCATAGATTTCGCCTTTGACTGTGCTGAAGTAGGGGTTTTAGGTTTCGCGCCTTTCTTCTTTTGACCTTTTCCTGGTGAGTGCAAAAGAGAGTGGTGAATGTCGTGGCAGATGTTACACTTCACCAACGACTTGCACTCATTAGCCAGGTGTTTAGTCGATAAACATATGTAGCAATGTCGATGTAAAATTACGAATCGAAGCCTTTTTTCGCGAGGCAACTTCCGGAAACTAGCGCACCTATACAGCGGGTGTCTTCCTCTACACTGTTTACATACATTCGAGCCCGAGGATTCCACATTTGATGCCTTTGCGAGCGTGGGAGCTGCTGCCGGGTCTGGATCTGTAGATTCAGAAGACTTCTCAACCGAAGCGACCTTTAAGGCAAGCAACTCTGATGCTGACTCAGATACCAAAGTAGGGGTTGGAGATGGTGTTGGAGCAGGAACTGGATCCGGTATTGTAGCAGGGGCTGGAACAGGGGCTGGATCAGCTACTGTAGCCACCTTAGATCCTTGGTCCTCTACCTCCATTACTTCCTTGTCGGACTCTAAGAGCGCATCTTCCATTGCAATGGTTAAAGCGTCCATGGTACTAGGAACAAGGAAAATTATAAATAGAAGGAAAATTATAATTAGAAATAGAAGGCTCCGGTGGAGCAAGGATGGGTGACCCAATCAAAAAATGACCAGGCGTAAGAGCTACTGGCTCATTCGGATCATCACTCATAGGACACAACGGTCTCGAATTGAGACAAGCCTCAATTCTTGCGAGAACCGTCGATAATTCCTCAAAGGTATATTTTACGGACTTAGCTTCTTTGCGGAAATGAAGTTTAAAACTTCGAACTCCCGCTTCCCATAAGCCTCCCATATGAGGAGCGCCCGCGGAATATATCGCCATGTAAGTCCATTAATACCGTAAGTGGAAACATCCTTGCACGACTTTCTGACAAAACATGTTCAAAATTCCTTTCTAATTCACGAGAAGTTCCCACAAAGTTCGTCCCGTTGTCGGAAAACATAGTAGTGGGACAACCTCGTCTCGATATAAATCGATTAAAAGCAGCCAGGAATCTATCAGTTGATAAATCTGATGTGACTTCCAAATGAATGGCTTTATTCGCAAAACAGACAAAATACAAACGTAGGCCTTTAAAGTTTGACACGATCTACTATTTAAGTTTCTTATGTCAAAAGGCCCAGCAAAATCGACTCCAGTTGTCGTAAATGGTCGGCCTATCTGAGTTCGTTCGGGGGTAATGCTGCCATTATTTGGGTACAGGTGCGCTTACGGTCAAGAATACACCGTTTGCACCGATTAATAACAGCTCGAACTAGTGTTTTTAGTCGAGGTACCCAATATTCGATCCTTAAGATCCTGAGCATTAACTGATTTCCACCGTGGATAGAAATCGTATGTACGAACTCAATCAAAAGACGGGTAAAGCGACATGAATATGCCAACAAGATGGGATGCCGTTCGGTATAGACTAACGAAGGTGATTTTGTCAAACGACCATTAAGTCTCATAACACCCTCATTATCCAGAAATGGATTCAAAGTCAATAAAGGACTTTTGGAAGATAGTGGTCTTTTATCCAAAAGACATTGGTATTCTTCGACAAAATTTACTTTTTGAGCCAAAACTGCCAATCGCAGTTTTACTCTCTTAACCTCAATGTTTGTAACAATAGTAGTCTCAAAGGAATTTCGATTCCTATGAGCCGATTGAGTATTATAGAAAAATCTAAATACATAGGCTAACACTCAAATTGCCCTATCAAGAGAAGAAAATCTCTCAAGAATGTCTTCATAATTCGAAAAAAATGAAGCATAAGATTTAACTGCACGAGCCTCTAAGTCCGTATCTAATAAAGACAAATTTCCTAGATTCCAGGTAGTGTTTTTTTCCCGAACCCAATTTGGACCATGCCACCATAGATTGTTCTGTCTTAAATCAGAGGGTGACATACCCCGACTTCCCAAGTCTGCTGGGTTGTCGTCAGATTTGACATGGTGCCAATTATGTCTTTCGACCACTTCCTGAATTTTACAAACTCTGTTGGCTACAAAGGTTGTCCATGAACAAGGGTCCTTTTTCAGCCAAGCAAGGACGATTGTAGAATCAGTCCAACAATATATTTGACATAATGGGATGTCAATTTCATATAATACGGATTTTAAAAGATCCGTCGCAAGAACTGCACCACAGAGTTCAAGTCGTGGTAGAGAAATTGATTTGATGGGAGCTACTTTTGTTTTAGCAGTTAACAAATGGGTATAAATTTCGCCATTAGGTCTTGCGACTCTAGCATAAATTACCCCTGCATATGCTTTTTCAGATGCATCTGAAAAGACATGAAGCTCCACTGTAGAATTAGGTATATAATTAACCCATCTAGGAATCTGGATGTCGTTTACTTCATGATATGAAGTAGCAAATTTTTGCCATTCGGCTTCAGTAGCGGGCTTGAGAGCTGCGTCCCAATCTATCTGGTCTTGCCAAACCTTCTGCATTATCATCTTAGCGACAATAATGACTGGTCCTAACCATCCAACAGGGTCAAATAATCTAGCTATTATAGATAGTACCTCTCTTTTTGTGTGACTTGATCGCATCGAAATACGATCTACATTAAAATAAAACGAGTCAGAATGAGCATTCCACTGTAACCCAAGAGTTTTTGAGCTACTTGACTCAATAAATGTCAATAGTTTGGCATCTACTAAATGCTCAACGGGTATACCAGATAAGATGGATTTCTCATTCGAAGTCCACTTCCTAAGAACAAACCCTGCTGAAGCTAAAGCCGCTATAAGTTGATCTCGAGGGATCAAAGCGGTTGGGATCTCGTGAGTCCCAGTTAATACGTCATTGACGTACATACATTTCCGAAGTATTTTCGCCTCTAGAGGGTACTCAGCTTCGGAATTTTCAGCTAATTGTATCAAGGTACGTATGGCAAGATAAGGTGCACAATTTACACCGAAGGTTACAGTCTGTAACTGTAACTCTTGAATTTCCTTCGAAGGAGAATCACGAAACAAAATTCGTTGAAATGGAGTATGAGAACTATCAAGTCTAATCTGTCTATACATTTGTGTTATATCACAATTAAACACAAACCTAAAAAAGCGCCAACGTAAAATCAGGAGAACGAGATCTGCCTGTAATGTGGGTCCCACAAATAAACAATCGTTAAGACTGTTGCCGTTAGACGTTTTATTCGATGCATTGAAAACCACACGTAATTTTGTAGTTTTTCTATCCAATTAAATAACAGGATGATGAGGCAGGTAGCAAGAAGAAGAAGAAGAGCCTTTAACTGGACGCATATGGTCTAAAGTTAAATATTCCCTAACGACGTCATCATACATATTCTTGATGACAGGATTTCTCAAGAGAGAGGATTCTGTCCGTATAAATTGCGCCCTAACATTCTGTTTAGACTGACCTAAAGTTAACGTCCCGGGAAATTCAGGTTTAAATGGTAATGTTACTACATATCTACCAGTAGAATCCCTACGAGTAGTTTTCTTATAATTGTCCTCACACATACGATCATGTGCTGACATAAGTTTCCGTTTAGGAGGTTCCTCTATTTCCCAAAATCTAAGTAAGGTACTATTTATACTATATTCTTCAGAAAATTCAACTCTAGTGCTGTATACCTGAATGGAAGACTGAGGAACTGGACCAGTAATAATCCAGCCGAAAATAGTTTTCTGAGCCACTAATGTCCCTAAAACCTTTCTAACTGAACCCATTATAATTCGTGGATATAAATCTGCCCCTAAGAGTAGATCTACTGGTTTAGAATCAAATAAGTTAGTATCTGCCAAACGTATATTTGGCAAATCATTTCGATACTCATTCGATATAATAAATGAGGGTAAATTACCAGAGATCGTTGGCAAAACGAGAGCTACTGTACTCAAAACAATTGAAGAGTCCAAGGGCGTGCCAATATAAATGGAACACGATTTTCTTGATATTACAGAATTCGCTTGGTTGATACCAGATATTTGAGCATTCGTCGATTGCGTCAAAATTTTTAAACGATTCTGTACTCTTTCGGAAATAAACGATGTTTCCGAAGCAGGGTCAATGAGAGCACGAGCTGGGTACGTCATACCCTGGTGATGAATATTCACCATCGCTGTTCCTAACAATACTGTATGGTTTTGCGAAGTATAAAACGCCTGTCTATTAATAGGAGCTGAAGTGCTAGAGCTGTTAGATGTTGCTACTTGAGAAGAAACGGTGGGTATAGATAGAGCAGCTTGTGATATAGCACTTGTGCTCGGACCCGAATTAGAAGTTCTAGAATTTCCATTTTAATCTTCTGAAGTAGGCACATTTCTATGTAACATAGTATTGTGCTTCTTTTTACAAATAGAACAACAATGCAGACTCTTACAATCTTTCACTTCATGATTTCGTGACAAACAATTAATGCAATAGTGATGTTTCTTAATAGTCCGAAAACTACTCGGTATGGGGTCCTGCCAATGGATTGATGGATACTATTTCGAAGAGAACAGTTTATGCTGTCAGTATATAGATCCCACTCCCGTTGGTCTTTTCGAATATATGAGCGTAAAGATTCGTTAATGCATCGATTGACTCTTTCGCTTGCTTTCGCTTGTGGGCTATATACTGCAGTCAATATGTGTTTAACATCGTATTTTTCTAGAAATTTCTCAAAATCTTTGCATTTAAATTGAGATCCATTGTCCGAAACTAAAGTCTCAGGTACCCCATAGCAGTTAAAAATGTCAGTCCGTAAATAATTTATAATGTCCTTCGAAGCAATTTTCTTAAGCGGTTTAAGATAAGTGAATTTTGAAAAATGGTCCAGTACAATTAGTAGTCCAATGTGTCCCTTCTTCGACCTTGGAAATGGTCCTATTAAGTCTACGTATAGTCGTTGAAATGGTCGTTCAGTATATGTCATCTGTCCCAAAGGTGGTCGTAAAATATTTGTCAGAGTCTTCGAAGTTTTACAAAGGTCACAATTTTGAATATAGTCCTTAACGTCAGTAACAAGTCGAGGCCAATAAAAGTATTGTCGAATCCGTTCGATAGTCTTAGTGATTCCACCATGTGCCGATGTTGGTGTATTGTGTGCCGAATATATTACGTCTTGTCTAAGTTCTGTTGTTGTTGTAACAGCTCGAATGTGGCCGATAGTTCTTTCCTGGGGAAAAAACTTTCGGTTGATACTGCTGTCGCTGGGTTGATAATCTTTGGCCGAGTATGACTCGGGTCGTTCCGGAGCGAAGATCCAATTGTCATGGGAAGGGTCTAAGTTCTGTCGGTACATATAGTTCCACAAATTTGATTCGTCAGTATCACCAGAAGAAAATTCAGTTCTCTTATAAATATAATTGTCCAAAATTTTGTAGTCCGTTAATCCTGAATTTTGAAAATCGTCTCGTAATTTAGAATATCCGTCAGTTTTAAATGCGTCCGAGTCAAGGTCAATTGCCGGTAATGTCTCCAACTCAACAGAGCTCAAGAAGTCTTCGCCTTCATGGGCCCGAGATAGCGTTTCAGGGACAACGTTCTCTCTCCCACTTCGGTGTTCAATCGTGAAGTTGAAACCTTGCAGTTTCAACGCCCACCGAGCTAAACGACCGGAGAGATCACGTTGACCCATCAACCACTTCAAACTTGCGTGATCGGTCACAACCTTAAACTCTAAGCCCTCAATGTACGATCTAAACTTTTTGATCGCCATCACTACGGCTAGGCATTCTAGTTCCGTAATGGTAAAGTTTCTTTGAGCTTTATTGAGTTTGTGAGACATATAAGCAATTGGCCTTTCTGTCCCGTCCTGGTCTTTCTGCGCCAATTCTGCACCCACTCCATAAGTACTAGCATCACACTGTAAAATAAAAGGTTTACTATAATCGGGATGAATGAGTAATGGTGCAGACGTCAGTTTTGTCTTTAGTTTGTCAAAAGCTTCTTGAGCTTGGTCAGTCCAATTAATAGTCTTTTTCTTGGTCAGTAGTAGAATAATCATGTATAAATCTCCTGTACCATCCAGTCATGCCTAAAAATCGTTTTAAATGTTTTATGGATTTTGGCACAGGGAAGCCTTGTATGGCTTTAATTTTGTCCTCGTCCACTTGCAACGTCCCGTTCCCTACAACAAATCCTAAATATCGGCTTAGTGCAAAGCTACTTTTTTTAACATTGATTGTCAAACCTGCTTTTTGAAGATTCGTCGCAACCTCCATCAAGTGTGTCAAATGTTCGTAAAAAGTCTGCGAAACAACAAGTAAGTCATCTAGGTATACAAAAACGTGAGTTTTCAAGTTGTACGGAATGACTATGTCCATTAGTCGGCACAACGATTGCGGTGCGTTACAAAGTCCAAACGGCATTCTTGTAAATTGATGCAATGGCCGATTAGAGACTGTAAAAGCTGTCTTTGGTTTCGAGTCTTCGTCCAGTTTGATTTGCCAAAAGGCGTCTTTCAAATCAATCTTTGAAATACAATGAACTGGAGGAAGTCTTGATAAAATTCCGTCAATGTTCGGTATCGGGTAAGCGTCCTTAACTGTTACGGAGTTTTATTTTCGACTATCCACACACATCCTAACTTTTCCAGGTTTGACAACAATGACTGTTGGTGATGACAAAGGGGAATTTGGAGCTTCCTCTATAACTCCGAGAGAAAACATTCGATCTAATTCCCCACAAAGCTGTTTTTCCACCGCCGGTGAAATCGAATAATATCCTTGTTTTATGGGTTTTGCATTACCCGTGTCAATAATATGTTGTATTAGAGTAGTACAGCCTAAACCATCTACTTTAGAGTTAGGGAACGTTGCAATAATTTTGTCTAGTCTATGTTTCTGTTCTGCAGTCAGTTGAAGTTTGTCCGGGTCATATTAGGCACAGTCAATTTCACCAAAAATTGGCAAAGAAATTTTTAGTCCAAAATCTGTCCAAAAGTCATAGCCACAAATTATGTCTTGTCTGATCGTCAAAACCACTAAAAATTCAAAATGTCTAGTCTGTCCTTGAAATGTCACGTCTAATGTCTCTGTCCCTAAAACGTTCTGTCGTTGCCCGTCTGCAGTACGTACGTTGCCTAAACATTTACTAAAATTTGGTTCACTCTGAATTTCTAACGCTAAATTTCCTCCAATTACGTTCTTATTCGCGCCACTATCTAAGAGAGCCAAGGGAAATTTGTCATTAACTTTTATGTTAATGTATGGCCTACTATCTAATTCTTGAGAAATAATTGGGGAAATTGTATAAATTTCGAACTTTTTAATTTTGCGATAAAATTCTCTAATTCGTTTTGAAGATCTACTAATCTTGTTTTCACCGAAAATCCTCGCACGAGCTTTCTTATATTCAGCCAAAGGGATGTGATATGGCTTCATCAGAGGGTGTATGTTTTCCGTTTGATTGTCTTCAGACTTAGTCCCGTTGTCCGAGTTAATGTCCAAAGTTTTCTGTACAATATCACCGGATGTTCTTAATGCGTCCGTCGAACATCCTTCTGTCCGTTTCCCGAATGCTTTTTCGAGCATTTAGTGCAGTTCGGTTTGTATATGTCCTTGGCACCACAACCGTAACCGAAGATGCGTCTTGGTTCCATACAGTCAAAATACGTATGGTCATCTTTCTCACAATTCCAACATTTAATTTGTTGAAGTGCACAAATGTCCTCAGTTTCTGTATTATTAATGTCAAGGTCTTTGTCCTCGCCGTCAATTTCCGAAACGCGTCCTCTGTCAGTCTTACGATAATCGTATTTTTGAACGTCCTTCATAAATTTTTCATGTTTCCTTACTTCTTTACGAAGTTGGGAAACACTGGAAATTTCTAACTGTAGAAGTTCATGACGAACTTCTGTCTTTAAATTTCGAATTAGGGTCTCACACAAGTCACGGTCTGAAATTGGCGTCTTAAGTCTATCTGTCATGGCCAAAATTGTGTCTAGATATTCGTCAAAATGTTCGTTATGTTTTTGTCTTCGTCTACGAATGTCTTCAAGGATGTCAAAGTCCGTCGTGTCATCCTTGTACTGATTCCGTAAAGCAGTTGTCAAAGAATGCTAGTCGTCAAAATGTTAATTCTGTAAATGAATTCGTCCACTGTCATTTGGTTGTCATGTCCGGTGAACTTGATTCGCCAATTGCGAATTATATTCAGAACTTTCTCAGCAAGAAATGGTTCTTTGTCTGCGTCGTGATTAGGTCGATTTGTTCTTGGTGAGGTATTTCTGTCCCTGTTATTGTCATCATATCTGTTCTGATGTTGATTATTTTCCACATTGATATTTTGAACTATTGCAGACAGTTCATTTGAAATCATATTCATCATCTCATTTCGAAATAATCCTAAAGATTCTGTCACAATTTGTCTTATTTGAGTTTCGTTTGTTGTCGTCGAATTGTCATTGGTACCGTTTTGTGTTTGTGTTGTCATTTTAGATCGTGTTCTTACACCGGTATTTGATGAGTCCATATCTACCGTGAAGCTCATATTAGTTGGCCGATCGATATTCGATAAATTTTCTTGACTTCGTGTTAAAGGCATATTTAAAATTGTATTTAAACTCAGTAAAGATAAATATATTCCACTACTCGGTTAATTAACATATAGTTAGGAACCAGATAATAAAAAAATATGACCTACATTCAAATTATAAAACAAAAAAAATAATTGTCTAAACTTTCGAAAGAGTATTTAATTGATAAATAAATCTCATTAAGAAAGTGTAGAAAATATAAAGGAAAAATCTCAGTTTTTATATGAGGGTAGGTAATCAAAACAATTCCAATTACAAAAATCCCGATCATAATAAAAACTAAGCAAAAATTTTGAAAACTAAAAAAATGATCAAAAGAATATGTATGTTATTCGCGAGTAAGATCTCAATAAAACTCAAGATCAAAAATCTCAAAAAAAAAAAAATCATACAAAAAAATAAAAGTTTTATTAAATATTTGGTTCAGAATTCTATTTAAAAAAATTCTGAAAATCCAAAATATTTTCAAAAACAGAATTGAGAGAAAACAAAATAAAAAGAAATTTAGTTAATACCACGATTAATTGTTTTGTTTGGAACTTCAGCCAAGATGTAAATAAAATTGTTCAAATTATATGTCCTAAGTGTTTACCAAAGGCATGTAAAACTATTTAGCTGTGGCCCCACGTTGGGCGCCATTAAACGTGGTGAAGGGTATATAAGATTCGGCACAGCCGAATAAGCTATGTTATATATAGAAATATTACCATAAAAGTAAAAGTTACCGAAAATCACGTAGACGGGTTTTTCTGATAATCGTAATTCTTTGGTTAAACCTGGTTTAAAATATGTTTCTTGTTTTTCAGTAATCAGTAAAGTTACTTATTATCTTAGTTTAAATGAGTGTCATTGGCCAAAACCTAAGTTATAAGTGAGAACACTCAATCAACAAAAACAATAAAACAATGAATTCGGAAGAAGAATAACTTAATATTTTAAGTAAATAGTAATTTTCTAATTTTTATCGATCTTATTACTTTTTATACCCTACACCACTATAGTGGGGAGGGTATTATACGTTTGTGCTGATGTTTGTAACATACAAAAATATTGGTCCAATACCCACCTTAAAGTATACCGATCGACTCAGAATCATTTTCTGAGTCGATTAAGACATGTCCGTCCGTCCGTCCGTCTGTCCGGCTGGCTGGCTGTCCATGTAAACCTTGTGCGCAAGGTACAGGCCGCAATTTTCAAGATAATTTGATGAAATTTGGACCAAGCATGTTTTTTGGCACAGGGACGAAGCCTATTAAAAATGGTTGAAATCGGTCCATTATTTTACCTAGCCCCCATACAACCGTACCTCCCGATTTGAACTTTTTATGCCGTAATTACGTCAAATATTCTATTATCTCTCTAAAAATTGGCATAAATAAGTTTTACATAAGTATTTATGACACTTTAGATTTTCGTAAGGATCGGCCCTTATTTGACCCTAGCCCCCATACAAACCCCCCTTCAAAAAATGTCTTAAACGTCTAAAATTGACTTTTAACCATTTGTATCGTAATGAAACTCAACAAAACTAACTGTTATTTAAAAATATATCCTTTTCCCAAATTTACCGAGGATCGGCCCAATTTGACCTATATAAAGCGTCATTTAGAAATTTTAGTTTTTTTTTATCAATAAATTGCTTAATATTTTTGAAAAATATTCAACATAAAAGTTTCTTTATAAAAAGTAAAAATTTTAAAAATATACTCATGGTGTAGGGTATTATATGGTCGGCCATGCCCGACTATACTTTCCTACTTGTTTAAATATTTATTTTTTTTATAATTTAACATTTTACAAATGCGATATTTGCAAAAACAGCTGTTCATTGTTTATGTTTGTTACTGAAAAGTTAGCAATACTAACTAAATTAACTGATCCTAGATACATAACAGAAAAATACAATCATCGGTTAAAGTCCGCCTAAATATGTTCCGAGTTTCATCTAAAGCAAGTTAAACATAGTTTAAGATAATTATACAAAATTGGGCAAAAATATCACATTTTATACGCAAATATAACTGTAATTTGTTTTCCGTTCGGCCCACAATCTCCTATCTCCTATATAAGGTCCCCTCCCGAAAAACTATCTATAACTATCCTTTCTTAAGCCTTCCACCAGACAATGCAACCATAAGTTAGAATAGGTCAGATAACCGATGTGTAAATCCAATTTTACCATATCTGGTTGTAGACCCCAAATTTTCCCTATATAATTCTTGCATGTGTATTAGGCATTGAGTCCTTTTTTCATTCTTTCCTGAGTATTTTCCTTCCTTGACAGCTTCTTATCAATGAAAGTTCCTAAATACTTAGCTCCCCTAAATAAACTTAGTTCAACGTCATTTAACTTTGGCAACCTAAAATTGTCTACCTTGTATCTTCCGGTAAATTAAAACAAGTATAGGCAACGATCTTTCTACATTTAGATTCAAAAAGCCTTAAAATAGCGTTAACCGCTAGTAGTCACAGAAGAGGACATAAGAGATAAGATAAGGTAACCCTTATCCTAATGCAATGATCCCCTACGTTCGAGTTGATAATTCTGCTGCGAAGATTGCATACTATCCACCTCACCAGCAATTCCTGAACTTCAAGATCTATAAGCGAATCCTTATTCGCCTCAATCGTTATACTATTGAAAGTTCCTTCGATATCAAAATTAATCCATGCTCAACACAACTTACCACCTCATGCAGTGCACACTCAACAGATTTAACCTTAAGGTAGGCATGCTGAGCGCCAATATTGAGTATCGATATTGTTTCTAAGATGAAGATCTAGCAGTCTCTCAAACTTAAAAAGTAGGCTACTTCAACTGGATGTGTTCATAAATCCATTGGACAGAGTGAAGTAGGGTTGGCTGAGCAGTTGAATATGTGATGGATGACATAAGGGTCGTGACCACATGCAGGACAGTCGTTGGGGACGGCACAGTCTATACGTGACCAGTTGGTGTTCAGCCTGTTGCTCCATCCCGATCTTAGTTGTGCCAGAACTACTCTTGTTTTCGCGGCAGGTTTTCTTCCGTGGGCGACCTCAAGTACGACATTAATGCGGTATCCTGCGACTGCGGAATTTATGGCGCCTCTATGAATGTCTTTCAAAGCGAATATCTGCATATGTTTTCCTCGTATATACGAAGATCCTTTCTGGGCCAATCGTCTTAGATGGTTTGGGGTTGTTGATGACATCAGGGTGAAGGGCTGTGGTATATCGAGGACTGGAAGGTTTTGTGCACCACTTTGGTTGATGTGCTTGCTGTCCCATTGGTAATGATGAGCACTAGCATCACAACCCATCACAAGGGTCGCATTCTGCAACTTCGGCAAGGGTTAAGGGCTTTGGTATGTCCGTGACTGGAAGGTTGTGAAGTTTGCGAAAAACGCTTCGTTTCGCCTTGTCTCTCTGGGTGCCCCACTTTTGTTGATGTCCTTGCTGACCCATTGCCAATGATGAGCACTAGCATTACAACCCATCACAAGGATCGCATTCTTTCTTCTCGCATGTGCTGTCAGCTCACGCACCCCCGAACCAGTTGGGCCATACGGCATATACACCGAAGCCAGAGTGAGCGAAGGCTTACCTTTGGCTTCTCTGTTTATTACGGTTATATCCTGAAAGAAATAGAAAACCTAATTTATTCTTTTCTAGAATACAAGTCCTTTTCCTAAGAAGACGGGACAAATAAGGTGTAACCTTTGACCCTTAAACCAATAACCTTATTTTTGTTAATCTATAGGTCCTGAATAAGGGCCATGTTAGTCTACGAATCGGTGAGGAAAGTTACCAAATCGCCAGAAGCTGCACCACCAGCTGTTTCTTTTGTCCTGTCATGTTTCGAGTACCGAAACCTGACAGTGCAAAGACCCCACCCATCACATCTAGGACTTTCGATCCACAACGAATCGAAAGTCCTTGCCAGTATTCTCCTCACATACCAGTGAGTGTACATTCTGTTTGGCCAATACAGCCAGTACTAACGGGCGGTGGAATCTACTCCAAAGAGTTCTTGTTGCCACAATTGACAACTATCATGTCCTTAGAAAAGTCTGCACCATTGAATGATACATCCTCTGAACTACCCTTATATAGAATATAAGGAAAATAAACAAACAGCTGACAGTATAAGAAAGATAAAAGATTCCATTCCATCAAATTCATACGACCAATTGAGCCTGATTTAATATAAAAATCTTACTATTTTGAACCGATATGAAGTGTAAGTTATTGACATGGTCACCATTCGACGATTATTGGTAGTATTTAGGAGTGTGTAATGGATGATTGGAACCAAAAACTTGTTTTAATTAATGGATACTAGTGCAAATATTATTAATATCGCATTTTAAGATATAAATGTTCTTAAATAGGAAAAATTGCTTCTATAAATAATATTCAGCTCAATTACCAAAAATTTCAATTTTTTGGAGCAAAAAGTGAATTTTTTCCATGTTATAGTGTACAGAATATTTTATTATAAAATAATTACATTCAAACAGGTAAAATTTTCATGAATTTTGTTAATATCATTATGCCAAATACATATTGAAATTATATGTATACTTACTTTTGTGGCGTAAATTTTGTACCTATTTAACTACACCTTAAATCAAGTAACCAAAATAACCCGGAAAAAAGTAGTGAATAATAATTATCATAATCGTTTTTAATAAATAAATACGGTGTCTCTCATAAATATTCGAATTTAGGTATAATATTTAATAAAATATTTAATAACATATTTTGTATGCAAAATTAATAAATTAATTTTCTGTATTTCATATTTGACTATATTATACGAAACATAAAACTTAGAATCGAATGTTTTTTTTTTGCTAAAAATTGTTTTAAGGGGTAACTATCAACCGAATCGATATAATTTTGGACGTTCCCACGACAATTGGATCTTCGCTCCGGAACGACCCGAGTCATACTCGGCCAAAGATTGTCAACCCAGCGACAGCTGTATCAACCGAAAGTTTTTTCCCCAGGAAAGAACTATCGGCCACAGTCGAGCTGTTACAACAACATATAATTTTGGACCATTTGGTCAACAATTTTGGGGATTTGTACCATCTTTTTATGTAATATCATGGCGGTTTTTGGCAATATTTGTATTTTTTCTCCTTTTTCCCAGAGATAAGACCAAAATTTGTTATTGGGATTTAATATACCCCTTGGGGTATCCAAAAATAATATTTTTTTTACAATAATCTGTATTTAAACGTTCCAAGATATATTATTGGAATCATTCTTCTATCGCTAATTCAATTTATTGGAACTCAAGTCCATTTTTATAATACTAGGGTTAAAAATTTTCGGGGAAACTTGTCTTCTATATATTGTTTTAGATATCAGCTGTTATACATTTTAAGATTTCAATATATTGTGGAAGTTTATAACTCCAAAGTATGCCTCGAAGAAACGCCATTCAATATAGTGGAATTATTCTTTTTATAACCAATGGCCTCTAAGCTGAATGTCACCATATCATTATGGTCTAACTCAAAAATATTGATATCTGTTTAAATATTATCTACTATGATCAAAATAAGCCCAAAATTTTTTACATACAGTGTTGTTGTAATGGGCTACATAATCGTGAATGTTATGAGTAGTAAAAACTAAAATCTACCGTATAGGATGACGTTTTGTTATGGCATGTTTTGGAGTTGTACACCGCTACGATGTCTTGAAAATTTAAAATATATTAATGCTAATATCTACAATTATATATACTGGACTTATGATCCAGATAATTCAATTAGAAACAGAAGAACGATGCCAAAAATATATCATGGAATGTTTAAAAACCAATCCTTATAACAAAGATTATTATTTTTAGATACCTGAAGGAATCTATTAAATCCCAATATTAAATTTTGGTTTTATCTCTGGAAAAAGAGAAAAATGGCAAATATGGTCAAAAATGCTAATTTTAATGATATTATATGAAAAGATGGTGCAAATGCTCCAAAATTGTGGACCAAATGCTCCAAAAATATATCCATTCGGTTGATAGTTACCCCTTAAAACAATTTTTAGCAAAAAAAAACATTCGATTCTAATTGTTATGTTTCGTATAATATAGTCAAATATGAAATACAGAAAAAATTCGTATACTTTTGTGAGGTAATTTTATGGACTTTTTTAAATAAAGCTAAATTAATTTAAGTATATGTGAATTTTTAAAGTTTTAAAAAGCGTGATAAGGAGTGAGATCGAAAAATTCTTAACACACGTTTTTCATTACATTTTTCAACCAAAGTATTATTTGATTTTTTTTTTATCAAGTTACCTTTGAAAAACATGTCAGTTATTATGTGTAATGTCAATTATATTAATTTTTTTGTTAATCTGATTAAAATGAGTGACCAGAAAAAAGTGCGTACTGAAATTATTAAATATTTTCAACTAAACCCAACTTGGTCTTACAAAAAGTTGGCCAAGCATACAAAGGTCTGCCGTCAAACTGTTTCCAATGTTATTAAACAGTACCGGGAGAACTTGTCAGTTGATAGAAAACCTGGTTCAGGTAGAAGGAATGGTCCACATGATGTTTCTAAAGCCAAAAAATAGAACGCATTTTCAAAAGAGCTCCCAACACATCCGGTAGGAAAGCAGCTCGGTTAGCTCAGTGCTCGGACTATTTGGTACGAAAAGTTAAAGCTAATACAGGTTTAAAAACATACAAGGCTCAAAAAGTTCCTGACAGGAACGCTGCTAAAAATTTAGAGGCCAAAAACAGAGCACGGAAATTGAAGTCAAGTTTTATAAAAAAATATTATTGCTGCATAATGGATGACGAAACGTATGTTCTGGCAGATTTTTCGCAACTTCCAGGTCAAAAGTTTTATGTTGCTGATGCTCGAGGGAATGTTGAAGAAAAGTTTAGGACCCAAAAGCAGACAAAATTTCCCAGAAAGTTCTTGGTATGGCAAGCAATATGCAGTTGCGGCAAAAGAAGCCAATCATTTGTTACAACGGGCTCTATAAATACCGAAATTTACATCAAGGAATGTTTACAAAAAAGGCTGCTTCCATTCATAAGACTTCATAATGTGTCCACTTATTTTTGGTCTGACTTGGCATCCTGTCACTATGGTAAACAAGCCCTTGAGTGGTACAAGAACAATAATGTGGTATTTGTACCAAGAGAGGCAAATCCTCCAAACTGCCCGGAGCTAAGGCCAGTGGAGAGATATTGGGCTCTTGTTAAAAGAGAATTGAAGAGTACAAAAAGGTGTCCAAAAGTGTGGTAGATTTTAAACGGAGATGGACTACATGTTCGAGCAAAGTGACAGAAAGCACTATAAAAACGTTAATGGAAGGGTTTCCGAAAAGGGTTCAAAATTTCATCACTAGTGATTAAAACTATAAAAATATTTTTTTTTTTTTTGTAAATTGTAATAATAATTTGAATCAAATAAAAAAAAATAAAGCTGTAAGTTTAGTGGTTTCTTTTTTATAAACATATATGTATGTTAAGAATTTTTCGGTCTCACTCCTTATCAAAGCTAAGGACTGTCTAGTGGATTTAACAAATTAATTTATTAATTTTGCATACAAAATATGTTATTAAATTTCGTTTCTTTTCATATTATACCTAAATTCGAATACTTATGAGAGACACTGTATGTTACTTTTTTGATTTTTGAAAAAATAATATTCTTTTTTAAATAAAACCAATTGTCATTATTTCTGTATACTTATTTTTGAAATACATACAGTTAGTATGTATAAATTTCATTAGTTTTAATACCCACCATCAAAAAAGATGAGGAGTGTATTGTGATCTAGCCGTCCATCTAGCCGTGTCTGTTGAAAACACGATAGGACAAGCTAAAAAGTTTAAATTTTGAATAAATATTTTTTGTTTGGTATTGAAAATGGGCAAGATCTGTCTACGATT
This sequence comes from Lucilia cuprina, assembly GCF_022045245.1. Taxonomy (NCBI): domain Eukaryota; kingdom Metazoa; phylum Arthropoda; class Insecta; order Diptera; family Calliphoridae; genus Lucilia; species Lucilia cuprina. The sequence continues at coordinate 22,770,453 of NC_060953.1, read as the reverse complement.
TAACCCAGCTCATATAAGGTTCCCTTCAGAAAATTACTATAATGCAGATAATTGGATAATAAAAGCGTAATGAAATTCGAAGTGTACAAATTTTTAATTAACCAAAATGTTTTTGTAAAATATTATGGGGATCGGTCAATAATCGATCATACCTCCCATATAAAGATCTCATCAGAAAATGACTAGCGTAGATAACTCGCTTAGAAATATCAGTATAGCAACTAAATTATACATAAACAGGTTTTTATTAACTATCTGTTTCTCTTTTTGCAAGCATGTAAAAAATTAATAGAATCACTTCTAAAACAGGAAGCATTCTGCTTCTAACATTCCAAAATATACATTTTTATAAATTTGCAAAAGTTGTACAAGATTTGTTTCAATTATAACAGATCTTTTGGTTAAGCATTCGTGTATTAAAAAAGGTATCATTAAAATTTTATTCGAATATTCGACAAAAATTGTTCGAATTATTCTTTATTCTAAATTGGAAATTTTTTATTCGTTCGAAGAAAAACAAAAATTTTTTCTCGATTAATTAAATAATTTTTATTCGAATGACAACCCTAATCACCTACCCAACATTTTTCACAGCAGGACCTTATGATTATATTTGATTCTATTGCTCTATCGAAATTAGTTATTGGCGATTCAACTCTTAGAATTCTTCTTGGGTCTCTCCTTGTAATAACCACAATGGCTACACACTAGAAAATGCTATTTTATCCAGCGATTTATATGTACTGGACTTGGAACTCCGAATCACGTCGACGTATCATTCTGTTTACCATTTCCCCCTACTATTATCAGCACGGAAACCGCAATATGCTCTAAAAAATTTTAAAATATGCTCTAAAAATATTTTTTTGTTTAATTTTAAACATTGAAAAGTTCTGAAAATTATGCTACAAGATTTTGATAATTTATTTTACAGTTTAAAGAACTACTTTAAAAGAATTCCGTTTTGCGTTTAAACAACCGATAATAATTATTATAAATCATTTTGTGGTTTCATGAATTCTAAAGTAATCGTTTTTATAAGACTACTGCATTTTTTGCGGTTCAAGTTTTAGAAACGAAAAATTTAAAAGAAATTAATTTTTTTTAATTAAAAAAATAATATTAAATTTTTAAAAAAATGTTTTTTTAAAGATACAGTTATGAAAAATTAAAGCGAGAAACATCAAAATATGCACTAAAAGAGTAAAATATGCTCTAAAAACTCGAATATATGCCTTAAATATTCTACAAAAGTCTAACCATGCTAAATTATGCTCTTATGGATAAAATATGCAAAAATATGCTCTAACAAATAGATGCCAAAATTCTTTAACTGGTCTAAAATGTGTAAATAAATTATTAATAAGTCCATACGACGCAAATCTAATTTTTACCAAGAACTCAATAATCGTAAACATGCAACGGAAAAAATAATATGTAGATACAAATCTGCTATACACGAAATATATCAATTCTTGTTTACAGATGGACCAAAAAGCACAAATGACTCAACATCATATGCTGTTATTGGTTATAATGATGATAAGATTATAAGTTTAAAAAATCTTCCCAACTTCACATCCATTTTGGTAAATAAAGCCAAAAAATGGAATATTATTAATATAACCCGTAATCTCTCTATAAAGTAGGGCACAAAATAAAGATTTTAAACAGACATAAAAAGCAATGTGAAAGCTGATAAAGCAATTGGCTAATATGGCTCCTATAGTTATGGAGTACAGAATGGGAAGGACAGACATCCAAAATATGATCACAGACTACATTCATAAAAAACAAACCATAACATGGTCTGGTTATTACCACCCTCACTATAAAGAACGCAACATAATTAAAGTCCACACCAATATTTTACCAATGTAAAAAAAAATAATTTTAAATCCTTAGCCGTATCCGTATTGGACATACTATTGCTACACACAATCATATCCTTCGAAAGTGGAATTCTTCTTAACATCAATCATATCCTATCTGAATGTGCCTATTATCCACCTATAAAATATAATATTTTTGGAAACATTCACCCTAAAAAACAGTTGGAAACAACAAATAAGGGCGATATGAATAAAATCTGTAATTTTGTTAGGAAAAATGAATATAATCATTTGATCCTTTATCATCATTCCCCTTCATTTTTTAGTTTTTTCATCATATACCTGAAGTAATAAATAGTGTATGTATATGTAATAATAGTGCAATTATGCTATAAAAGTATTTATCAAAGAGATTGGAAATTCGAATGTTTAGGGGGTAAAAAGGGTAAAACGGGTAAATTCGTAACTTCATTTCTTCTAAACTAGACAAGATACAAAAGCAGTTAAGAGCTTATCGTCGTTCACTTAAAAAATAAGAGGACAGGTGTCTGGTACTTTTTTCAAATTCAAACGGGTTAAAAGCTGCATTTTGGTACTTTTTTGTACCCCATGTATCTTTTAAACCAAAGAACATATTTATTCATAACTTAAGGAAAAAATAAAAATAAGTATTTAGCACTTTTTGGATATTCAAACGGGGAAAGGGGTTAAAAAGGTACTTCGAACAATTCTAAATTTGGTGGCAATATTTAAGTACCTTATCGGTTTACTTGTTAGCAAAAATTTTCAAAAATAGCAATAATAATAATTATAATAATAACAATAATTATAATAATAATAATAATATAAAACTTAATAAATTTGTTTAAAGTTAAATATTTTACTAAATATTAGTTTCATATAATGTAATCAAATTAAGTGAAATATTTTAATTTTTAAATCATAATATTAATAAAAAAGCAAAATGATCAGTTGCTGTATATGCAAGAAAAAGCTAAAAAGTGTAATTGGGACATTCTTTAGAACAAAGAAGAAAAAAGTGGAGTGATATTTGTGGAGTGGAACTCTCAATAAAAGCACGTATATGTGAGGACCACTTTTTGCCAACTGATATTATCAAAGGGTATCGTAAAACATTAATGCCCAGTGCTGTAGCACTGAACTTCACCTTTGTCAATTTTTAAGAAATTGCATCAATTTATAATATTGCATAAATTGATGCAAGCAAAAAAATCGAGGAATTAATTTTTAATTAATAACAAAAGCACTTTTTTCCTTACTATTCGTTTTTTCTATTTTAATTAATTAAAAACAAATTAAAAAATTCTAATGAAAATATTACACGACGCCAATAAAATTTATTTTTATTTATTTCTTTTTTTCACACATTTTCTTCATATACCACTCAGCTGATTTTGACAGAAGTTTCTACTCACAAAAACAACAAACACACGTTGTATTTATTGTTTTGTAGAATTGACTTCACCTTATAAGTGCACCCTGGTTTACTCGTTAGCAAAAATGTATAAAATTTGTAGAGTCCGACTAAACTCCAAATTTCGTTCGGTACCGAACACCGAACCCGAACTTCGCTAAATTTGAAAGTTCGGCCTAACCCGAACTCGGGTTTCAAAGTTCGGTGAACACGAACTTTTTTCTCAAATCAAAAACGCATTTATGATTAAAAAGTAATTAATTTATAACATTTAAAACAAAATATGAACATGATCATATTATGATCCCAGGTGATCAAAATTTCGTTTTAAATATGTATCGAAAGCAAAATTAATTTTATCGAATTAGTAAAATTACAGTTTCTAAAAAATAAAAAATATATATATAGTATAATGATAATATACTTACAATACTGAACACAATTCGCAAATTTCAATTTGCTGATTTATATAAAATTTTGGCTCATAAAAAAATTTAAGTATAATTTAATAAAAAAACTTGTATTTTTAATTCTTTTATGAATGTTAGTCTTTTTTAAAAACGATTTTGTTCATTTTGAATACCAATCAAACTGCAACAATAGTTTAGCTCCTATCGTTCTTATAAGAGACTGACAGTCTGGCTGACTGACAGACATGTGTAGATCGTGTGAACTAAGGACCTAGAAAATTTCAATGTTACAAATGGGATCAAAAGTTTATAGTCGAAACTAGGTAATTCAAATTAAATGTTTCGCTTTTCTTAGCTTTTTAATCACTTTCTGGTTAACAGTTTTTTAAATCAGCCGAAAAAACAAACAGTTAAAAAGGCGTTCCGTACCTATGTTTAACGGAAATTTATTGTACTGCCAGGATGTATGATAACTTTTCTAAAAAAATTTCCAGCATTTTTAAAACTTTTTGATGATGTAAAAATATGATAAATAAAAATTTTATAAAAAGTTCGCCGAACCTCACTTTTTACTGAACTCCGAACCCGTACCCTAACGTTCGGTAGGACACTAAAAATTTTTTTTAAAAAAGGAGCAATTATTAAAATGCAGGTCGCAACAAAACTCGTTTAAACACACATAAATAGTCGTTATTTACATTAATTTCCCACTACAAATTTTCTAATGTAGAATTATAAAACAAATGTTTAAAAATAAAATTTTAATATATATATACAAAATTTAACCGATTATGTTTTTTTTAATATATATTTTTTATATATTTTAGATATTTCCTCCAAGAGATTCAAATGGGAGAGACGCTAATTGCGAGAGGCGACTTTGAGAACGGCGTTGAGCATTTAGCAAATGCACTTGTTGTGTGTGGACAACCTGCTCGATTATTGCAAGTATTGCAAACTACATTGCCAGCTCAAGTATTTGCAATGCTTATTTTAAAGATGCAAGAATTTGGTAATAGATCTAGCTCAGAATCTAACGAGACACCAAAAATTGTTACCTCGAATCCTTCAGGTCATGAAATGCCATTAGGTGCAATGGAAAGTTCTTCGAGTGGAATAATGATTGATGACCTTGAATAATTTGAACGTATGGGCTTATAAAAAAATCTGACAATTTTTATATATTTCATTGAATTTCATGTTATTTTTTGTAGAAATATATTGTTTGTTGGATTTAAAATTAAAATAATAACAAATTAATTGTTATTTTCAATTTTTGTGAGCACAATTATAGATTTTTTATTAATGGTAATTACATCAAGGTTTGCGATATTGTACTAATTTATAACAAACATATAAGCTTAATTGTTTTGGTTTTTCTACATCCAAGGAAAATAAGGGGAGGAGGAATTTTAGATAGCAAACTGAAAATTGACACACAAGTAGTTTCTCTTTAACATTATTAATAAGGTATTAAATATAGTGTGCTCTAAGCGAGATATCAGCGGTCAAAGGTAACAAAAATTAATCAATTATTATACGTCGTACATCACTCCTTATAATTATTTTGACGTTATTATAATTATTACCATAAGACCATAAGCTTTATTGTGATTCTATTCAATAAGTGAAGACCGAAGAAAAAGACAGCCATATCGTCATGGAATGTATTTTCTAGCTATTTCAGCCTAAGATTATGCGTCCAACAGAACAGTAGAAAATTATATGCTCGATCGACTCTATTTCCTCCTCATCTTCTAACAAGTCTCAAATAATCAAAAAACGTAAATACACGTACAAAAAACGAACCTAAACATTGCCGGCCACCTTGCAACATCAAAGGATGTTGCAATGATAATATAACTTTAAGAGGTAAAATCTAATAAAGAACTTAAAGTAAAGTTTTCATTTATTTTATTAATATTAATTTTTTGATTGTGAACGCTATCTGTTGTGACGTGTCATACTGTAAACATATGTTCACTCGACATATTTTGTCTGCACCAAAAGTAGATTTGCAACTAACGAAGAGCAAATACTGCAGAGGATGTCTAAAACTGCCCGTAACCGTATGCTCCTTTTTGAGCCAATCAACAAAATGGTTGCTATTGGTGAGAATGTCACGACAAGAAGCAACGGAAGGTTAGGTTAGGTTAAGCAGACGGCTTACTGACTAGAGTAAGTCTTTACTTGGGTCCTTTAAGGTCCCTTTGTAACGTCTGTAAGGAGAAGAAGATTAGAGAGAAAATATATGGAAGGAAAAATAGTGATATGAGCTGTAGAGAATATACATATAATAATAAAAATAGAGATAATAATAGCGCATAAAGATAAGGCCAAGACTATGTTTGAAGAAACAAAAGAACATAGGTTAGGTTAGGTTGATAGGAGGATGTATACTACATCAAATCCGAAGAAATACACCTAGGCCACTATCGGGCCTGTTGTGCGTTCCAATTCAAGAAAAATATTTTTTTTTCACTGAATGTATTATTTTTCCATGTTCAGAAAATCAGTTTCCTGGACGTAATTCCTAAGAATCTTCCAATCGGTATTGGTTAAGAATGTTATTTCTGGAATAACATCACTTCCAAGATACTTTGATCTAACTTCGACGAATGCCTGACAATGGCAAAGAAAGTGCTCCAGAGTTTCACTGTCCTCTCTGTGTGTCCTAATACTGTGTGTCCACTGAGAATACGTACCATCATACTAACCTCAGACTTGCTCATTTTGAGAAGATTTCTCGTCTTGCTCTCATCAGGGTCACCCCATAGAATCTTTGTGGTTCTACCCACCGTTTCATTATTCCAAGAGGCCTTATGGGATTTTCTCATCCATATTTTTAATTCAGCTTTTGTTGCGTCGAATGGTTTTGCGTTTGTCAAGTTAACTACATCGAGCTCCCTTCCCTTTAAAGCTATTACATTCGCCCTTTCGTTGCCGACTACTCCCGAGTGGCCTAGTACCCATATGATGTGAACCTTACCTCTGGGAGAGTATTCAGTTAAAGCTTTCTTACAATCCAATACGGTCTTAGATTTAATTCTATCACCTGATATCGCAGAAATTGCCTTCTGGCTGTCGGTAAATATATTAAGCCCTGTGGGCGCCATATTTATTCTAAACCAATTTACACATTCCGTTATTGCTCGTACTTCTGCATAGTGTGTAATTAGTTACGCATCCACTTTGACAATTTCAAGAATGCTAGTATACACCCAGGTTGAACATCTGATAGATCAGATAGATCAGAGAAGTGAGACGAGCCCAGCGCCTGATGCGGAACGATTGCAGGCCGGGCAGTTACACAGAAGATTGGTAATTGATTCCTCCTCCCCATTATGACATCTCCTACAAAAGTCATTATATGGAATACCGATACGTCTAGCATGGTTTCCGAACTTTGAATGACCAGTAAGAACCGATAACAGACATCTTAATCACATCTATAAATGCGATTATATAATTTTCGCTTTTATAAAAAAAGTATTTCCTTACAAATGAAAACCCAGTTAAAAGTGAGAAAAGAGATGTAGAAAAGTCACTACAAATAACATATTCGAAATACATAAAACTTTGGTGAAAAACCAATGAAATTAACATAAAGATGTAATTGATCGGAAATATCGGATTTTTATTGCATCTATGAATAAGATTAGATGTAGTTCATAGTTGTCAAAAACTCCCCTTTTAGTGTATTCATCACGCCAAGCTATGGGATCCAAGATAAAATAGAATGCGTCCAAATGAGCTTTCCATTGGAGTCCTAGCGTTTTGTAACTACTCTCTTCGACAAAAACTAAAAGTTTTTCATCTACCAAATGTTCCGCGGGAAAACCGGCTAAAATTGTCTTATTATTCGAAATCCACTCGAAAACTAAATCCAGCTGATAATGTATACATACATACATACTTTTACATAGAATTGAGATGAGCATTGACGCCAAAGGTCACAGTCAGCAATACATACTGCTTTATTTCCAACGTCGGATAATCGCAAAACAAAATACCCTGAAAAGGTGGCTGGTCACCAAAAATTGCGCCCTAACATTTTGATTTGAAGAACCTAACGACAGCTTTTCTTGAAACTCAGATTTGAAAGGAAGTGTGACAATATATCGCCCATAAAGTCCTCTGCGAGTTCTGGGTTTGTAGTTATCTGCGCGCATCCGCTCAAGGGAAGACATTGATCTTTTTGGCAGTTCTTCTAGTTCCTAAAAACGAAGTAAACTACTATTTAAAATGTCCTCTTCCGAAAACTCAACTCTGGTGTTAAATACTTGAGAGGCTATTTCGATTAAACAATGTTTAGTAGAAGTTGCAGTAATAGTCTGGTTAACACCAGAAGCTTGGGCATTTGTCAAATGCGCCGAAATTTGCATGTGATTCTGCAGACGCACAGTGGTATAGGAAAAAAAGAGGGAAATAATTCGGTAACTTCTAAACGGTTAATCCGATTTTAATGAAATTTGGTATGCACAAAGAGGAGGTGTTGTCGAGTTTAGGTTGAGGACCGGTGGGGGTCCTCAAATTAGGACACCTCGGCTATGTTAAATTTTCAACACGATCCTGTTTCTTCATTTGAGTTCCGATTTAAAAATTTCGTATATAGAATCTCCTCATCGAGCACTATAAAAATGTCGTCGTAGCAGTAAATTATCTCTTATAGTTTAGGAGATATTCGCATTTGAAAATTAAAATTTTTAAATTTTTACCGTCGGGTCCAAATATTCTCGATTTTCGCCATTTTTTTTATTCGCTTAACAACAAGTTTATATATCAAGCAGTGAAAGAATTATGTAAAAATCATGACTGAGTACAAAGTTATAGGCATTTAAATTTAAAAAATCAAAAAAAGGCGATTTTTTACCATTTTTGGGAAAAAAGTATCTTTTTCTTTTTAAGTTATCTAAAAAGTTTCTAGGAAGATGTATATAGAATTTATACTTTTTGGAAAGCTGACTTTACATAAAATACGATAAATGAAACAAAGCCTAAAAATTTTTGATACCGAGGGGACCAGGTCCATCCAAAAAAAACCATATTTTTATGGAAAATTCAATTTTGAGGAAAAATTCTCAAATCGCATAGTCGATATCAAATTATAGTGACCTTTTTTTATGACCCAATATGTTCTTAATTATTTTGTAACGGGTTTCGATAACCCCGCCCTTGGTATGGATATAATAGGCAAAAAACCAAAAAATACCATTTTTAAACTTTTTTCTACCTAACTGTAAAATTTCATCAAAAAATATTCATAAATGAAATTTCTATTGCAATTTGAAAAATTTGTATCTTTGCAAAAACTGAATAAAAAACATTAGTATTCCGCGTTTTGAAAAATAGACAAAATTACCTTTCCATTGATATATAACAAGCCACAGTGGGGCAGAATGGAAATTTTTTGGAAATAAATCTGGCATTTCTAAACGGCTGATCCGATCGGGATAAAATTTATCGTGAGCGTAGCCAAGGAGTATTCGAGTTTAAGTTTTGAAGATGAAACCCGCAGATGCCCCAGGGACGGAGCTGTGGCGGCTCAAAGTAGGGTACCTACGACATGTAAAATTTTTAAACTCGTGCCATTTTTTTGTTTTTCACCCAAATACAAAGATTTTTATATTTTTATATTCTGAAAGCGCTCGACGAGATCTTGAAAAAACATGCTTGGACATACTACTTATCTCTTATAATATCCGAGTTATAGGTTTTTAAAAATTTAGTGATACAAAATTTACCATACCTTGGTCCACCTTTTTTTTGAATACCGGGCGTAATTTTGGATCAAATGGACTCAATTTTTTCTTGTTAGTTAGACAACAAAATTTCCAATAATATACAAAAAATTTCAGATCAAAATCATTTACAGATCCAAAAATATACGTTTTTTAATTTAAAAATTCAAAAAATTTTAGATTTTTGCCGTTTTTTTGCCCAAAATGTGTCTTAACTCTTTTATTAATAAAATTAAATTTTCTTTAAGAACATATAACAATTTTATAGTTTTCTAAAAGGTATCATTACGCAGAACGCTTTGGCGTAAAAAACTTGTCCTATTTTTTGAAAATGTTGCCACTGCGTCCTTCCGAATATGACCTATTTTTTATCAAAACTTCAACTTTGGGCGACATGTTCTAAAATCCCAAAGCTGGGATCAGAATACTGAAAGCAGTTTTCTATTTGTTTTCTATTTACTCCAAAAGTATTTTCCCAGCCCTAAAAGAAATGTGGACCCTATGGCAAAAATGTAAAAACCCCATTTTTCGGATTTTCATTCCTATTTTTGGGAATTTCGGGATGCCCTTTGACCTTCTCAATTTTTTTTTGCATTTTCTTATTTGAAATGACAAATTTAACAAGCGTTGAAGATTTCATTGAGTTTTGTTCATAAATAAAGATTTTGTCATATATTACATATTTGTTAAATTTCTAAAACTATGATTTATATCAAAATTTTAATAGGGTCGCAGATAGCTACAACAATTTAGTCCATATTTATCCCTTAATATCTTTTTTAGTTAGATATGGAAATTCTCGACCCTTTACAAAAAATTTCAAGCCAATATCTCAATTACATTCAAAAATATGTTCATTTAAACCTGTATCCTTTAATTTCATATTTTTCATATTTTAGTATTAAATATGACAGAACATGTTTAAATCTTATATTTACCTATTTTCTATTTGTTTGCTTATCCTTATAATTGAAAGGTCCTATTATGCTTAAATTTTCAGAAATTTATAACTATTTTTTACCTAAATTTTTTCGACAGATCATTTCGTTCTGTTTCGTTTATGATCATGTAGGTATCCCGGTACTGTTTAATAACATTAAAACAGTTTGACGGCAGACCTTTGTATGCTTGGACAACTTTTTGTAAGACCAAGTTGGGTTTAGTTGAAAATATTTAATAATTTCAGTACGCACTTTTTTCTGGTCATTCATTTTAATCAGATTAACAAAAAAAATAATATAATTGACATTACACATAATAACTGACATGTTTTTCAAAGATAACTTGATAAAAAAAAAATCAAATAATACTTTGGTTGAAAAATGTAATGAAAAACGTGTGTTAAGAATTTTTCGATCTCACTCCTTAGACAAAATAGGCATATCAAAAATTGAAAACTTTTTGATGTAAAAAAGTAAGTCTGTGGATGGAAATCAAAAGAAATTTCGATTAAAATTTTGTAGTTGGATTGAAACTTCTACGGAAATCTCAACTTACAACACATCAGCAGGAGCGCCTTGCAAGTCATACGAAGGTCAAAAAAAGAGGGTCACACAAAAACTTTTTTCAATCTCAAATGAGGAAATTGCTGATACATTTAACGAAATGCTGAAAAGGAAAACCAACCTATGGATGCCGTACATATTGCAACTATTCTCCATAATGCATCACCAAAACGGCTTAAGCGAATTGTGGAAAGTATACCAACTCCAACATCACAATCAAATTTTACTGAAGAGGAAGCAATAGCGCTTATGTTGGAACTGGGTCTCAGTCGAAATAAGTACCAAATATTAAGGAAAGCTCTGCATGAAAAAGGACACAATATATTATCATCATACAAGGCGATCCAGGGAAAAAAACAAACTATCCTACCATCACCTATTGCTGTTAATGATGTGGAAGCTTGTATTGATATATCATCTTTGCTCGAAAACCTAGCATCAAGAATTTTCCTTAGTTGGTCTTTTCAGAAGACCAACTAAGGAAAATTCATAACTGTGATGTTGTCTTAATGTGTAAGTGGGGATGTGACGGCTTATCAGCACTTCCAGAATACACACAAGCTTGTGGAAGTCATTAGTGCCATTACGAATTCGTTCATATTCCCTTAATCCATCATCGTCAAGCATCGGAAATTCATTTGAAGATATATGGATCAATACAACTCCGGGTTCAAAATTGGATTTGAATATATAAAGGAGTCAAAGAAAACAACAAAAGATTTAGTGGAATATTTAAAAGATGAAATAAATGCACTGGAGCCCATTTGCATAAAAATAAAGGAATTCTCTATTAACGTATCATATCAGCTAAGCTTGACAATAATTGATGGAAAGGTCAGCAATGCCATAACAGAAACTTCTTCCTTCTGGAGAAGAATACGATTTTTGGATTACTTTTTACACATAGCATACGACCTCAAATATAGAAGTGTGCCAGAGAATCTTACTAAATTAACAAAAAATAATGAAGAATTGAAAGAACTGAGAGCTGCGGAAAAAAGCAGAATCCAAGAAGAATTTAAAGTTCAGATGGGATTAAACATCGACAAACCACTTCCAAGTTTTTTCGTGATTTTGAAATTACTTCAAAAATAACTGGAATCGACAAGGAGTTGCTTCGAAGATTTAACACTATTTTAATGGTGTTAAGAGTTAACACAAAATTAATGGAAATCGATTTGGGTAATATACATCTGAAATTTCTAAATTACTCTCTGTATCCATGGAGGGAACTAACACCAACAGTACACAAAGTATTGTGTCATGGGCAAATAATAATTGAATCGAATATTCTTCCTTGAGTGTTAACAGAAGAAGCCCAGGAAGCGAGGAATCGAGATTTTAAGCATGTTCAACTTTTCAGCTCAAGAAAATGCTCCAGGCAATCACAGAATGAAGATATTTTTAATAGTTTACTTCTATCTTCTGATCCTGTTCTTTCAAATATGCGAAAAAGATGGGTTTGTTATGAAACTCTATCATCTCAAAACGAGGAAGATTTAAAGGACTTATATTACCTTCTGGATATGTATACCGATATGACAGATTATTTTATAGAAAATAAGTAGTGTTAGGAATTAACTATATAAGTAGGTTGTAAGAATTAATTGTATTATGTTTAAGATAAACAGTTCAAATAAAAAAGCTATTATACTAACTGATGATATTGTATTAAATTGTGTTTTATATGTATATTTTTACCTACATGATCATAAACGAAACAGAACGAAATGATCTGTCGAAAAAATTTAGGTAAAAAATAGTTATAAATTTCTGAAAATTTAAGCATAATAGGAGCTTTCAATTATAAGGATAAACAAACAAATAGAAAATAGGTAAATATAATATTTAAACATGTTCTGTCATATTTAATACTAAAATATGAAAAATATGAAATTAAAGGATACAGGTTTAAATGAACATATTTTTGAATGTAATTGTATCTAACTAAAACAGATATTAAGGGATAAATATGGACTAAATTGTTGTAGCTATCTGCGACCATATTAAAATTTTGATATAAATCATAGTTTTAGAAATTTAACAAATATGTAATATATGACAAAATCTTTATTTATGAACAAAACTCAATGAAATCTTCAACGCTTGTTAAATTTGTCATTTCAAATAAGAAAATGCAAAAAAAAATTGAAAAGGTCAAAGGGCATCCCGCAATTCCAAAAAATAGGAATGAAAATCCCAAAAATGGGATTTTTTACATTTCTTTCCACATTTCTTTCAGGGCTGGGAAAATACTTTTGGAGTAAATAGAAAACATACTGAGGTTTCCAAAACTGCTTTCAATTTTCTGATCCCAGCTTTGGAATTTTAGAACATGTCGCCCAAAGTTGAAGTTTTGATAAAAAATAGGTCATATTCGGAAGGACGCAGTGGCAACATTTTCAAAAAATAGTTCAAGTTTTTTACGCCAAAGCGTTCTGCGTAAAGATACCTTTTAGAAAACTATAAAATTGTTATATGTCCTTAAAGAAAATTTAATTTTATTAATAAAAGAGTTAAGACACATTTTGGGCAAAAAAACGGCAAAAATCTAAAATTTTTTGAATTTTTAAATTAAAAAACGTATATTTTTGGATCTGTAAATGATTTTGATCTGAAATTTTTTGTATATTATTGGAAATTTTGTTGTTTAATTGAGTCCATTTGTTCCAAAATTACGCCCGGTATTCAAAAAAAGGCGGAACAAGGTATGGTAAATTTTGTATCACTAAATTTTTAAATGCCTATAACTCGGATATTATAAGCATGTTTTTTCAAGATCTCGTCGCGCTTTAGAAAATATAAAAATCTTTGTATTTGGGTGAAAAACAAAAAAATGGCACGAGTTTAAAAATTTTACATGTCGTAGGTACCCTACTTTAGCCGCCACAGCTCCGTCCCTGGGGCATCTGCGGGGTTCATCTTTAAAACTTAAACTCGAATACTCCTTGGCTGCGCTCACGCCAAATTTTATCCCGTTTAGAAATGCCAGATTTATTTCCAAAAAATTTTCATTCTGCCACACTGTGCATGCCTACCTAATGTTTTTTAAGTGACAAATTAATTAGGGAAAACTCAACATCTTTTAGAGAATTTACCTAGTACTATTATTTTTATCCATACATTTGTTGGGCATGTTTTACTACCTAAATTTTTATGAATTTTTACAGCCACTTTTTACGATTAATCTTTTATTATCCCTAAAATATTAACAAGTATTTATTTTATATAAAAGTAGTCTTTATTTTTTATAAATTAATATAATTTTGTAAAATAATCGGTATCACAGTAGTCCACTTCTAAAAGATAAAGTAAAGGGAAAACTCAACATCTTTTAGAGAATTTACCTATTACTATTATTTTTATCCATACATTTGTTAGGCATGTTTTACTACCTAAATTTTTATGAATTTTTACAGCCACTTTTTAGATTAATCTTTTATTCTTTATCCTTAAAAAATTAAAAAGTATTTATTTTATATAAAAATAGTCTTTATTAATTTTTTATAAATTAATATAATTTTGTAAAATAATAGGTATCACAGTATCTAAATGATAAAGTAAATCTTTAAATTCATGAATATTTTCAAATGCCAACGTTTTGTAGCAAATTCAACGTTCCCTTATAGTAGATAAAACAGGATCAGAAGATAGAATCAGATTATTAAAAATATCTTAATTTTGAGACTGCCTAGAACACTTCCTTGAGCTAAACTGATGAAAATGCTTAAAGTCTTTATTCCTCGATTCTTGGGGTTGTTCTGTAAGCTCTCCTAAAGGCAGAATATTATGTTCTTTGATGACCTTTCCATGACATAATGTCTTGTAGGTGTCATTTCTTTCCAGGGATATAATTTCAAAAGTAATTTAGAAACTTTTGTAGAATACTCTCCAAATTTTGTTGCGTTCACTTTGTGCTTGCTATTTATCGCCATTAGAATAATATTGACCTCCTACAGTAAATCCATATTTATTCCGGATATTTCGGAAGTAGTTTCCATATCCTGTGAGTGGTTTAACAATATTTAATCCCATCAGCTTTTTAAATTCCTCTTGAATTCTACTTTTCTCACTGGCTCTCATTTCCATTAACTCCTTATTGTTATTTGCACTTTTGTTTGCATTTTCCGGTGTGCTTCTGTATTTTAAATCATATGCTAAATGTAGAAAATGTTCCAGAAATCGTATGCGAGCAAGTAGTATGTATTGTAATGTTTCCTCATTTATTGACCTTTGCTTGGAAATATTCGAAAATTCACATATGTAGCAGTACCAAGTAGATGATGTTCCTGTAATGGCAACTTTCCCATCAATCATTGTAAGTTTTAAATCATAGGACATGTTAAACGAATATTTTCTCTTTCGATTGTTATAGGTTCCAAGTTTTTAATTTCTGCTTCAATACGTTTTATCAAATCTTGCGTTGTTGTTTTGGATTCCTTTATATACTTAAAGCTTATTGGCCTACAAAAAGCTTTGGATCCTGGAGTCGAATTCTTCCAAATATCATCGAAACTGGTTGATGGAGAATCGCTGTCAGCATACTTTCGAATTCTTAATGGAACTAGCGATGCCATAAATACACTTTTATACTCGGAAGATGATTCACTTGTGTTGATTTATTTATATTCCGAGAGTGCTGATAATCCATCACATCCCCAATTACAAATTAGTTGAAGATCACAAGAATTTATTTTTTAGTTGGTCTGAAGAAAAGTCAGAAGCAATCCTTAAAGCAGTATTTTGGAGTAGAGCACCGAGTCCAATAATAGCCTTCCGATCAGTTATTTCAATAGGAGATGGTATAATGCTTTTCTTCTTTTCATTTATTTTGTCATATGATGGTAAAACATCCACTCCTTTTTCAGATAGCGCCTTTCTTAACGTTATGTAGTTATCACGACTTAATCCCAGCAGCAACATAAGCGCAATAGCTTCTTATTCAGTGAACGTTGTATCATATGATGGTGTGGGTATACTCTTTACAATTCTTTTCAGTCGTCTTGGTGATGCGGTTGGTAGAATATTTGCAATTTTTATGGCATCCAAAGTCTGTTTTTCTTTTCTTAACATTGCTTTAAAAGTGTCCGAAACTTCTTCGTTAGATAAAGTTTCAAGTGAAGTTGATAACCTTTTCCTCTTTGATTTTGAGCTCAAATCCTCATACTGCTTACAGGGAGCACCAACAGTTGACACGCAAGTAGCAACTTCTACATATTCATCCAGCCAATCAGAAAATTTTGATCGAAATTTAGCAATGGAATACCGAACACTTTTCAGTTTTATGTCAACTGATTTTATAAAATTTTCAATTTTACATATATCAGTTTTATCCACTTTGTTTTTATGTGCAGTTTTAATATATTTCAATAATATTTCAAATCATTTTTTTAGTACGAACGACAGGTTAGAAAATTACAAATAATTACAAACAGATATAAACCTGTCTTATATATTAATTACAGGTACTTAAATTAACTTATTTTTTAAAGGGTTATGATATTCTACCTAATATGTCTAACGTTTCCTTATGTAATGAATTTTTTTCTCAATAGGTCACTTTAATAAGCTACCTATTAAAGTGACCTATAGGGGTAAAAATCATTACAGTTTAAAAAATAATACCAGAACATTTTTTTAATATATGTAACAAATTTAAGAGTTAACCTTATGAATGAAAATAATAGTGCTGGTAAATTTCCTAAAAGATGTTGAGTTTTCCCTAATTAATTTGTCACTTAAAAACATTAGGTTGGCATGTTTTATATCAATGGAAAGGTAATTTTGTCGATTTTTCAAATTTGTATATAATTTTTGAAAATTAAAAAATTCGCGGCATACTTTAAAAAAATTAAAAAATTCCGTAGGAATAGTGAATCTCAGGTGTACATCAATGACTCTTTCAAGAGTCTTGAGAAGAAAAGACGCGAAACTAATTGGTCTGTAGTTCTTTGGTTTGGTATGTGATGCCTTTCCCCCTTTAAGAATAAAAAATATCTCATCCACATAAAAAGGCATGCTTTATAGCATATACCGGCGGATAGAGAGGCAGATAAAAAAATCACCACTACACACACACTATTGGCATTTTTTCATTGAAATTGCACTGAAAAAAATATTTGGTTATTTTTAATTTTGAAGATTAAATTGCATTACTGTAAAATGCGAATATTTATAAACAATGTGTAATCAATGTACTTAAGAATGATAATTTCTTTACATAGAAACAACATTTCTATTTAAAATGTACAAAAAAAGTATGAAACAAGATTAACTTATTTACTTTCATTGTTATGCATTCTAGAAAATTATTTAGAGTGTACGTTGTTTTTGTAAATTATGCTCTTGCTTTTGCAAGTTGTTTTTGCTTTTTTCAAGTTGTGTTTGCAATTTCTTTAACAAAGCGACATCAACCTGCTTTGTTGAATGCTGTCAAGCAACTAAATAAAATATTTTTATTTTTGATGCTCTTGTTTAGAGGTTCGTATGCGATCGTGTTGTGTACATGTAATTTGCCGAAAATCTTCGTTGTCAGAACAATACTAGCGCCGACGTCTGCTTTATAGATTTCTGTTCTTTTGAAGGTCTGCAGGTATAATGCCATCAGAACCGGGAGATTTATATGGGTTGAAACTGTTAAGCGCATTGGATTCTCTCTTTATTAATGACGCTAACTGAACCAGGGTTGCCGTCTCTTCATTTAGAGGTTTACAGCCCGGAACGTGAGTGTCCAGTAGAACTTTCAAGGATTCTCCGCAGGACATTATACAGTTGCCACAGAGCTTTTGAATATAGCTCGGGACAACATGTGAAGTATACAGAATTTTGCGAAATCGATTGGTCTCGGTAGAAAGTTCAACATTCGTGCAGAAGTCCCTCCACGGCTTCCGCTTCGCATTTCGATTCAAGTTATTTACATTTCGAAAAAGTTACAATTTTAAATTTATTTGAATTTTCAATACCAAAAATTGAAACTCAGTAAATTAAAATTCAACAACAACAAAAACTAAATGTCAATAATTAGAAAAAAAATATTTTTTCTAGTTTAAGAAAATGAAATGAAATTATGTGGAAAAAGTGCAATAAAATTATTTTAAAAAATTACAGATTTTTTGTGCACAACCGTAATTTCGCGTACAATCCTTAAAAAGTGGCCAACAAAGTAAGTAAAACATTTGAGTGTTTTGACAAGTTTAAATTTCTCACAAGAGAATCGAATTCACACGACACTCGTAGATATGAGAGGGAGATTTCCAGTATATGAGAGTCGGACGACTTGTTATACATTGTTACCAAAAATGAAGTATATATATCGATGGTCTGACAAAGAACAGTCATTAGATACGGTTCAATGCGTAATATATATCGATGGTCTGACAAAGAACAGTCATTAGATACGGTTCAATGCGTAATACATTCGCGGTGCTTATCACTCACGAGCTTAATGTCTAGTACCTCTCTTTTGCTAGATACAATGAAAGTGGGTTCTGAACCCCTATTTACTACTTCCAAATTTCTACTAATAATGAAATTGAAAAGTTGCTCACCTCTTGTGTTGGTGTCGCTGCTATCCCAAGTACTGTGGTACGAATAAGCGTCAGCCAAAATGACGACAGGGATATTTCGCATATTTGCCTTATCTACCAATCTGCGGACATTATTATTAAGAGGACAATCCCCGTGATCGTGAGCCCTATAGCTAGAAACTAGCCATGTGGTAGTGCCGCCATGTTCTAGTGCGGCTGCGATCGTATCTTCATCACTGAAATCAGATAAGATGAAGATGTGAAGAGTTACCTGAACTTTTAACACAGGATTTTATAATCCTTATGTTATAGTCCACAAACCCGATCATGGTGGATCCATGGTTCTTGGAACATTACAGGAGGAGCAATGCAGCTGATGCTACTTTAGAGTGGTGTAGATTGATTTGGGTCAATATTACCATCTCCTGGGGTAACAACATCGGCGTTGGCGATCTCCTGGGATAGACCCAGATGGTCGTTATCGTCGACCTCCTCATCCTTTCGATTAGAGCCTTTGCTCATCAATTCAGAGACTGACTAAACATCAAGGGATTAGAAGTTGTGTTGCTAACCGTGCATTCTATTGACTGCACGGTCATCTCATCATCCACCTTCGGAGAGTGATCGCCCTTGGAATCGCTACAATAAACGTGGAGGAAGATCGTTTCGAAGACGTAATTTGTTACTCGCAGCGGTTCCAAGTAACCCTTAATCGGGACCATCAGCTTCTGAAAACCTTACAACTTTACACTCACATCAAGCTTTGATCCATCCCATATCTCACCCACTTGTCATTAATTTAACGTGACCCTGGAACCATCCAGCGTCTTCGCATTGAGAATGAGCGCCTGTGTTCTATTTGAGGACTTTTGTAAAAGATTCTATATCTTGTATATTCATTTGTATCATACTGGAATCACGATTGTTTTCATAATTAGGAACCCATTTAGTCAGATTTAAACCAGCAGTGAGCACATATTTATTTAGACGAAACCGAATCAGTGTAGAATACAACTCCACTTGAACTGTTGGTCCAATCGTTAAAAGAAAGTTGTGTTGTTGACGTTCTAGTGAAAGAAAACATCTTTTGGCTATGTCGAAAGCGCAACTCAATTTACACGGATCGTCTTTGAAAGGGAGTGACACTTCAAATCTGCAGGGCGGCAATTGTCTAATTCATTCAACAAATTTCTCTTCACAATGTTGGTGTTCTAAAGTTAGAACTTTTGTGTTTCTGGGAATTTCTTCCAATTCGCAAAATCTCTGATCAATTTTATCAAAAAACAAATCGTTTTCATTATTACCCCATGTACTTATGTGACACGATTTGTTGGTGGAAGTCTTACAATTTTTGTATTTACCAGACACTTCTCAATTTAGAAGCGTTTTCTGAACAGTTGTCGGGACTTCGTTTTATTTGACCAACATAACAGTTCAAAGAAAATCTCAGCGCCGATCCACATATCAATTTTCTGTGGCTTGAAAAAGTATGGATCAGCAAGTTCAATATTATCAGGAATATTCCTTTCAGTGCACAGTGTCAAATTTTGCAAATTTAGGGGAACTAAACTCATTTTTTTGTGTGTTTTTTTTTTGATTATGTTTAAATGCAGTACGACAGACAACTGTCCAAATAATAAATAAATGCTTAAGAAAGTGAAGGAATGTAAACCAAAACAAGGTAACGGTATTCTGAATGTCGTGTATATTACAAAAAAATAAAAATCTTATTTTTATCTGCCTAGCATTCAATAACTTTGAATCATTATAACTTTTTTGTTTATGGATATTTTTCCATCTTTTTGCTTTTTAAAGGTATTAATCTATTTATTAAAAGTAATAAAGCTTTTTGAAAAATAAGTGAGGACACATTTTTCTGTGCCGTTTAAAGTAAGTCATTTTATTGTAAGTAAGTTTTGAAATTAACAAATATTTAATGGAATCAAAAATATAGAATACCATTTGATTCCAAGGTTCTGTTGGTACTATATTATAAATTGATATATAACCTATTGGGATTACAAAATATTTTTTGCATCTTTTTGCATACCCCATACACATTTTTTCAAAAGTTCATCATGAACTGTCGAATCAACAAATTTTCCATGTTTGGCATTACTTAAAGAGCAGGATATTTATAATGACGACTCTGATGGCTCTGATTTGGAATAAATAATGTAAGTTAAATGTTTATGTACTTACCTTCTATTGTATTATTCTGTAACAAATATTAAATTAATAAAAAATAAATATTTTTTGACCAGCTATAAATTTTTTTCAGTGTAGTAAGGCCCGAGTATTTTTGAATATGGGTTTATCCTAATGGGTTTGCCCTAAAAAATCTCCTGACCATAACTTTCAATCTTTCCTTGGGGCAATCTTAGCATATTTATTCTTACTGTTACATGGGAGGTGGGCGGTATAGTTGCCCGATTTCGCCCAATTTTTCTAAAAATTTTTCTTTTCATGATAATACCAAGTTCAAAAATTCGTGGCTTTACCATTAATAGTTTTTGAAATACCCTAAAATGACAAAATCTGACACTGTGCAGTGGTAGAAATGACCGTATCTGGCTGATAATCGAAAAACGATCAAAGAACCCAAAAGTCGGAAAAAAATTCGAGGGAATTCAATCGAGATTCCTTGAATTTGGCTGCAAAATTAGTTTTCCCTATGCCTACACGACTGAGATTATTTTCTTCTTTTTATACATTCCACCACCATTAGTGGTGATAGAGGGTATACATAAGTTTGTCATTCCGTTTGTAACACTGAGAAATATTCATCTAAGACCCAACAAGTATACATATTCTTGATCCTTATGAAATTCTGAGTCGATCTAGATATGTCCGTCTGTCATAAAATTCACTAAAAATATTCATTATTGTCTTAAGCAGTTCGGTATTGAAAATCACTCGAAAAAAATGCGATTTTTCACATATTTATTTGCACTTTTTACAAAAACTATTGCAGATAAATTGATGATACAACATAGATACAACACTGTCATGATCAACTTTGCTATAAATCGGTTACTACTTTCATATACCTATGTCAATAGAATTTATACAAAAAACGTTTTCATCGGTCCATAATTGGCCATACAATGTACCTCCGGAAAAATCACTTAAACGCCCATAACTCATTACCTATTTCAGATAATTACACAAAATTTACCACAAATATTACTCTTGTATACAGCAGCAATACTGTAAATATAAAAAATATAATTCATAAGATTCGGAACGGCCGAACAATTCTTCAGATAAAATATGATAAAATATATAAAACATGAAAGTTTATCATTATACCCTCCACCACCATCAGTGGTGATAGAGGGTATATATAACTTTGTCATTCCGTGTGTAACACCAAGAAATATTCATCTGAGACCCAACAAAGTATATATATTCTTGGTCCTTATGAAATTCTGAGTCGATTTAGCTATGTCCGTCTGTCCGTCTGTCTGCCTAAAACACGCTCACGTTAAAATTAAACCAAGGACATCAACTAAATTCACCGAAAATATTTATTATTATCCTAAGCAGTTTGGTATTGAAAATGAGCAAAATCGGTTCACATCGGGAAAAGTTATGAATCAAAATATAAAACAACCTCGAAAAAAATAAGCATTTTTACACATTCTGAATCAATTTTCTCGAAAACTATGCAAGATAATTCCATAAAAATCACAAAACATTTGTTTCTATACAAGTGCTTAATCTCTGCGGAAAACCGCTAGAATCGGTCCACAATTTCATATACCACCCATACAAAAGTACATTTTCCCGGAAATTTGGTTTTTTGTTAATAAATTCCGTCGTAATGTTCATATCTTCACAAAATTTTAGAAATTAAAATCTTATATCAATAGAATTTATTCAGAGGAAAACTTTTTTGGATGGGTCCATAATTGGTCATAGCTCCCATACAAGGTCCCCTCCCGAAAATCAGTTAAACACGCATAACTCATTACTAAATTAAGATATCGATATAAAATTTGGTATTAAGTAGTATTGCTCTTATATACAAAAATATTACAATGAAAGATTATTTCGATTGGTTCATATTTGGTCGTAGCTCCCATACAAGGTCCCCTCCCGAAAATCACTTAAACGCACATAACTCATTACTAAATAAGATATCCATATAGAATTTGGTACAAGTATTGCTCTTATATACAGAAATATTACAATGAAAGTTTATTTGGATCGGTCCATAATTGGTCATAGCTCCCATACAAGGTCCACTCCCGAAAATCACTTAAACGCACATAACTCATTACTAAATTAAGATATCGATATAAAATTTGGTACAAGTATTGCTCTTATATACAGAAATATTACAATGAAAGCTTTTTTGGATCGGTCCATAATTGGTCATAGCTCCCATACGCGCATAACTTATTACTAAATAAAGATATCGATATAAAATTTGGTACAAGTATTGCTTTTATATACAGAAATATTACAATGAAAGATTTTTTGGATCGGTCCATAATTGGTCACAGCTCCCATACAAGGTCCCCTCCCGAAAATCACTTAAACGCGCATAACTCTTTACTAAATTAAGATATCGATATAAAATTTGGTACAAGTATTGCTTTTATATACAGAAATGTTACAATGAAAGATTTTTTGGATCGGTCCATAATTGGTCATAGCTCCCATATAAGGTCCCCTCCCGAAAATCACTTAAACGCACATAACTCATTACTAAATTAAGATATCCATATATAATTTGGTACAAGTATTGCTCTTATATACAGAAATATTACAATGAAAGCTTTTTTGGATCGGTCCATAATTGGTCATACAAGTATTGCTCTTATATACAGAAAAATTACAGTGAAAGATTTTTTCGATCGGTCTATATTTGGTCATAGCTAACATACAAGGTCGCCTCCCGAAAATAACTTAAACGCACATAACTCATTACTAAATTAATATATCCATATAAAGTTTAGCACAATTGTTGCTCATATACAGAGAAATAATATTGTGAAATGTTTTTTCTATCGGTCCATAATTGATCATAGCTCCCATATAAGGTCCTTTTAAGAAAAACACACATACAAGGTTTCCTTCCGAAAATCAGAAAAAGCGCACATAACTCATAACCAAATATTTATATCCATACATTTAGCGAAAATATTGCTCTTATATACATAAATTCACTATAAAATTGTTTTACCACCGGTCTATATTTGATCATAGCTCTCATACTAGGTCCAGAAAATCACTTAGATTCACAATATTTATTACCAAGTAATGATATAGATACAGAATTCTGAAATTTTGTCTTTATATACATAATTGGACATAGCTCCCATACAAAGTCCTTTTACGAAAATCTCTTAATCGCACATTACTTATTACCAAATAAAGTTATTGATACATAATTTGGCAAAAATATTAGTTTTGTATACAAAAATTATATTTCTCCTATACTAGGTCCAGCCCCTGAAAGCTCTTCAACCGTATTTAAAGAGCATTATCAATTTGTGTTGAACAAAATTTGTGTAGAACAAAATTATATATGTATTTGTACTTTGAAAGTCTCTAAATCTTTCACACAGATACATACATGCAAATTACTAAATTTATAATGTTCAATAAATCTTGGAATTATAATAGATTTAACTTTTGGGATTTTTTCTATTAAAGACATGAGAAAACTTATTTCTACAAATATTTGATCAATTAGAAAAGTAATAACATAGAAGTAGCTGGTGGAGGGTATTTAAGATTCGGCACAGCCGAATATAGTACTCTAACTTGTTTTTGTATCACTTTGCTACTAGAAATTGCAGTCATAAATATTCGTATTAATATAAAAATTGCAACTTGTGTTTGCAATTTCTAGCAGCAGGCAGACATAATTGCAGGCTAACACCAAAATATTTTTTTTTGCTTTAGCACAGTATTGATTTATTTTTTTTATTTATTTTATTTTATTAGTCTAT
The DNA here is from genome assembly GCF_022045245.1 of Lucilia cuprina. Classification (NCBI taxonomy): domain Eukaryota; kingdom Metazoa; phylum Arthropoda; class Insecta; order Diptera; family Calliphoridae; genus Lucilia; species Lucilia cuprina. The sequence continues at coordinate 22,746,038 of NC_060953.1, read as the reverse complement.
GGATTAGCTCCTTACAGACAAAAGTAACAAAATATTACATAAAAACATTTAATATAAACTATTCAAATATATAATTAAGTTACGTTTAATAATATTGACATTCAAAGTAGTATCAATCATATTGTACAAATCATTAAAATTTAAACATATTCGCCGCAAAGGGTCAGCGTTAGCATAATTTTGTTGATAATAGCGAATTGACAGAGGTTGGTAATAACGAGAAAGACGTTGAGGAACATTTAATGATAAGTTGTTAAGAAGGAACTCTGAGAAAATATTTCCATTAATAAGGTTGAAGACAAAAGTCACATTCAGCATTATTCGACGGCTTTTCAAAGTTGGTAAGTTGAGTTGCAATAACCTGGATCTATAAGGCGGAAGATATATCGATGGATTTGGGTATGAGCTCCGTAATATAAATAACAAAAACTGTTTTTGGACCGATTCAATACGGTCACTGTGGATGTTATAATAAGGGTCCCAAATGATTGAACCATATTCGAGAATAGGTCTTACTAGGGAAATGTAAAGTTGTTTTGTTATTGATAAATCAGTAAATTCTTTAGACCATCGTTTAATAAAACCGAGTACACCGCGAGCTTTATTAGTACACATATTAATATGTTCGATAAATGATAACTTTGTGTCGAATAATACGCCTAGATCACAGAATGAATCAACAGTCTTCAACTTGTAGTCCCCAAGGAAATAGCAGCCAATTGGGGTATTTTTTCTGGAAAATCTCATATGTTTACATTTTTTCAAGTTAATATCCAGTAGGTTGATTTGGCACCAATCGAAAAAATTGTTTAAGTCCTCTTGTAAATGAGGCTGGACAATGGAGTGAACAGAATTTGAAAACAATTTTACATCGTCTGCATACATAAGGATATTGGAAAACTTTAATATGGTAGGAAGATCATTTATGTACAATAAGAATAATATTGGACCGAGATGACTGCCTTGCGGAACACCAGAATTGACTACAATATTTCTGGATAAGGAATTATTGAAACACACACACTGTTGACGGCATTTAAGATAAGATTTAATCCAATTCAAACAGCAATTATTAAATCCCATTATATAAAGTTTGCGCAATAGAAGATCATGGTTTACTCTATCGAAGGCCTTACTAAAATCTGTGTATATGACATCGGTATAGCACCCAGTTTTAAAGCCATTATTAATTATAGTTGTTAGTTCAAGCAAATTAGTTTTAGTAGAGCAGCCTTTACGAAATCCATGTTGAAAAGGTGTAATTATGGAAGAAATTTGGTGACTTAAAAATTCTGTTAGATATTGTTCAAAAAGCTTCGGAATGACACTTAATTTTGCAATACCTCTGTAGTTTATTATATTAGATTTATTTCCCGATTTAAACAGTGGAATAATAAACGATTTTCTCCATAATTTCGGAAAATAGCCATATTTTATTGACAAATTGAACAATATAGTTAAGGGTACAGCCAGACTTTGTGCACAATTTATAAGAAGGCAGCTAGGAATGCCATCAGGTCCACTGTAGAAGGATAATTTAAGTTTCATTAGGAGAGTTGTAACATAGGAAGTTGTGATGAATGGAAATGAAATGGGTTGTTGTTCATTAATGGAAAATGGATAAGTTTTTGATGTATCGTAATCAGTGTAGGAGTAAGTAGAAGCAAAAAATCCGCAAACAAATTACTTATTTCTAAGTGAATTGAGGACTCTGTTTCAAGGTATTTCATTGTGCTCGGAAATCCACTGGAATTTCTTTTCGAATTAACAAATTTATAGAACGCTTTTGGATTAGTTTTGAGATTAAATTTCATAATGTTTAAGTAATTTTTATAAAGATTAAGATTCAATAGATTATATTTAGCACGATATAAGGAATATTTACTATAATTTTTAAGTAATCCAGTTTGTTTGAATTTCTTATAAAATTTGTTTTTCAAATTTTTTAATCTCGAAAGAGTTTTCGAATTCTAAGGAGGACCAGATTTATTGACAGGAGCATATTTAGGAACACAGTCGTCGATATAATGAAATAAAGTATTATAAAAAGAATTTATAGTTGAATCAATTGCAGCCGGAGTTCCACTGGATAATGACAATATTTCAAGCCAATTTGTGTTACATAAATAGTAATTTAAATCACTGTAGTTAGTCTTTTTAAAACAATACTCTTTTACGTTATTTAGTTTTTTATTTTGTTTTGAAGAAAATGGACAATACAAGGAAACTTCAATAGTAGGGTGATGTCGATCCTCGGGTTTAGTTATAGGATGATGTCGTATTAATGAACATTCTTTTGGTTCGTTTACGAATACTAAGTCAAGCAGCTTTTTGGAATTATTGAGAACTCCATTTATTTGAAACAAGCATAAGTCTGACATATTATTTAGGAATTCTTCGGTGAAATTGTTTATATTTATTGGGGAATAAAAGGACGAATCAGATAAAAATTTCCAAGACAAATGTGACAAATTAAAATCTCCAAATACGAAAATTAAATCTTCAGGATTCATTAAATTCGCAACAGATTTTATGGACGTAAAATGTTGTAAATATGTTATTTGGTCAGAACTTGGAGAAATATATGAACAAGTAACGAAAATTTTTCTGTTGTTTAAATTTATTCTAACTGCAATAAATTCAATATTATTCAAAGGAATATTATAAACTTCTACCGTATCTAAACATTTTGATACAGCAATCAAAACTCCACCGCCAGTAGTATTAGTAACTCTGTCACGTCTAAAGATGATATACTCGTTACATAGAATTTCAGAACTTAGGATATTGACATTGAGCCAAGTTTCAGAAAAAACAAGAATATGATGGTTAAAATTAAAGCTATCAATGTACAAGTTGGAAAGTTTAGATTTAATACCGTTTACGTTTTGATACAAAATATTTAATTGAGTGTCGTAGTTGCTGCTCAGTTTTTTGAAAAGTTGGTTGAGCGGGAGGGTAAGCGTACAGTACTTGCCGTTCTTTGATTGTCTCTGTAAACATACTCACGAACTAATGTGTTTTCAGGCCAGAAATTAGAATCAATTAAGTAGTTAAATATTTCAGAAGATACCATTACTTTAAATGAAGCAATTGACCTTGGCTGAGAATATTTAAACTTATAGACTATAATGTCGGCATCAAGATTCAATTTATGTTTAATATAATATTCAATATCATCGGTTGAAGTGTCAAAAGCGAAGCGGGAAATAAAAATTTGTTTTTTAGGTGGAATTATTCTAAGAGGATGGATTTCAGTAGAAGAATTTTGAGCAGGTTGTATAAAAGCTGCTGGATTTTCGGAAGTGACAGGCATAGATGTTGTACCTGTATTAACAGCTATCATGTTCAGAGTTGTAGATTCCATTGGAGAACGGGGATTGATATCTAATGCCGAACCATTAATTTCATGAGGGAAGGAGGGATTAATGTTCAGATTAGATACTGAATTAATATCCGCAATGGGAAAAGTGTTTACGGCATCAGACGAGGAGGTAGAAGCGGAAATTTTTGTACAGGACATATGCGGTGCAACTGAGGCAGAGTTAGTTTTTTTTCGCTTAGGGGACAAGATATTCATTGAGGATGTGAATTTTTCCAAATTTGGATATTTGGTAAATAATTCACTAAAATTTTCAAGCTTAGATTTCAATACAAGAAATTCCTTATGAATCTTTTCAAATTCATCTTTGGAACTCTTAAAAAGATTGTAAAATTCAATACTTATATTTCTACAGCTTGGACAAGTCCAGTGCAAGGATTTTTGAGGGTCAGCTAAGGCATCAGCATCTCGAGCTTTTAAGCCACTGCATTTCAAGTGATAACACCCAACACATAGCCAGCAGGATACCATACGATCATTTCCAGAAATTTGACAGTTTCCATTTGAACATTCCATAATTAATAATAGGTTGGACAGCACAGGAAGTTAATATTCGAAAATGGCAATGCTATTTGTTATCTTATCAAGGACACAAACCACAAAAATCAGTAACAGTAGGTAATACAGTTTCAGAATTGCCAGGACAGACAAAAAATAAAGACATATGATAAATACAAAAACAAATGTCAGAATGAAGCACAAAGATAATGTAAACAACTTTTATATATGTAAAAATCACAATTGTAATATTTATTAAAATTACACAGTTTAGCACTGACACAGGATACCCAGAGTTTTCATAAAAGCCGGACAATTAAATATGATAAATAAAACACTTCTTTATATATTACACGACATTAAACATGAAAATTTGAATATATTTTGTATATTAAATGCGACACACACGAAAATACGTCAAAACACGATAAGGTGACCAGCTGCTGTGATGTTATTTTTGTTTGCGTTGAGTTTTTTTAGCATATGATTATAAATTTAATTCATATGGAGGTTAAAAGCCCCCTAATAAAAGTCCGCTCATTTTTTCCCTATGTTCGTAATGAAGTTGAAGTTATTCGTGTAAATTTTGAAGATTCTGACTAATAGTATCCGAGAAACTCGATTTTTGTATTGAATGCGTATGGCACTATGTATACTTAACAAGTTATTTTTTATGTTGCGAAAAATAATTAGAGGTTAATTAGGGGGAGTTTTCCCGTTTTTCCTACCGAGCACGTCCCCGGGTGGCGGATAGGGGGTGGTGATGGACCATCTGTCCTCCCCCAGTTTTAGTTGACTCAAGCTTAGGGAGGGCAGATTGCCCACCACCTGGGAATAGTATATTCCCCGCGGACCAAAAAACTGAAAAAAACAACATGGAAAATAATAATGAAAAGATGAAAGTTACGGAGCAGGGCCTAAAGACTATCTGGAGCACAGAGGAGGAAGTTGAAAAAGATGCTTCAGGAAGTCATAGTTAGTCAATACAATGCCACTCCAAAGGAAAAATCGGACTTTATCACAAGATCTGAGGCAAAGAGGATCAGGTCTCCCGAAGAGTTGACAACTGAAAATACAACTAATAAGAAAAAGAGCTCCCCGTCTTCTAATACACAGTCGAAGGCAAACCATACTTCCCCTTTTTTAAGGAACCTCAAGTCAGAATCCTGAGAGTAAGGATGACAACGCCAAGAAAGATATTCCGAAGACCACCACGTTGGCGAAATCAACCTCGAAGGTGCGGGTACCTCAAAAGAAGCCCCGAAAAACGAGGAAAGGAAGGCTAGACAGTGGAAAAGGCGCCATCATACGCCAAAGTTACCAGTTTACGATGCGGTAATCCGACAGGCAAAATTCCAATAGACCAACAGAGTAAGGTAGAAGATCTGGTGAACAATATGATAGTGGACCACGCAATCGCTTCAAAGGGCAAACAACCAATTGAGAGCTTGAGTTGCGAGTTCATCATGGACGTGATGTTGATGAGGTTGGCATTTCACCAATGTGTTAGCACCCTAAAGAACTTGGTGGAAAGTATCCCTCCTCCATGGGATGGTGCTAGGCTGGGACTGGCAAAGAAGAGCGAGCTTCCGGTGCTCTTAAAGTCCACTGCCTACATAAAAGGAAGGGGCAGTAAACTGGGTAATGAACGTATACTGGAAATTCTTGGTGGTCAAAATGCTGAGCTGGCCGTGAAAAAATGGGACGTCTTTTATAGGAAAGAAGAACCTGAGGGAACTTTATTTGTAATAGGAATCGACCAGAAATCTATGACTCGCCAAAAGAAGGTAATGCTGACCTTTCCAAAATTGGCGAAGCGCCGATTAAATGGACTGTCAAACCCGGCCCCGATAAGGACACTAAAACACCTAAGACGATACCCTAAGCATCATTAGCAAGTACTGGCAATTTGCAGAAGTCAAATACTTAAAGCGAGGAGGAAATCACTCACTCGCCAGCAACTCACAGAACAGCAACGCTATCCAAAATAAGGAAAGTGTCGGTGAAAACGACTACTCTTCATATGCCTGATGAAGACCCTGCAGTGCCATCAATGGTACCCACTGTATCAGTAGCCACTTCAGGTTACACGGAGGAGTCAAATCCAACAAGCGGGGAGGTGATCACTAACTCGCTAGAAGAAAATTTAAATGGTTGACAATGACTGAGGTTATCCAAATAAACCTCCATCTGAGTGAGACGGCTACCAACGCTCCACAGTGGTATAGGAAAAAAAAAGAGGGAAATAATTCGGTAACTTCTAAACGGTTAATCCGATTTTAATGAAATTTGGTATGCACAAAAAGGAGGTGTTGTCGAGTTTAGGTTTTGAATTTGGACCTTATAGGCCAACCAGGGGCCCGGCGGGGGGTCCTCAAATTAGGACACCTCGGCTATGTTAAATTTTTAAAACGATCTTATTTCTTCATTTGAGTTCCGATTTAAAAAAAACGATCATTTCCAGAAATTTGACAGTTTCCATTTGAACATTCCATAATTAATAATAGGTTGGACAGCACAGGAAGTTAATATTCGAAAATGGCAATGTTATCTTATCAAGGACACAAACCACAAAAATCAGTAACAGTAGGTAATACAGTTTCAGAATTGCCAGGACAGACAAAAAATAAAGACATATGATAAATACAAAAACAAATGTCAGAATGAAGCACAAAGATAATGTAAACAACTTTTATATATGTAAAAATCACAATTGTAATATTTATTAAAATTACACAGTTTAGCACTGACACAGGATACCCAGAGTTTTCATAAAAGCCGGACAATTAAATATGATAAATAAACACTTCTTTATATATTACACGACATTAAACATGAAAATTTGAATATATTTTGTATATTAAATGCGACACACACGAAAATACGTCAAAACACGATAAGGTGACCAGCTGCTGTGATGTTATTTTTGTTTGCGTTGAGTTTTTTTAGCATATGATTATAAATTTAATTCATATGGAGGTTAAAAGCCCCCTAATAAAAGTCCGCTCATTTTTTCCCTATGTTCGTAATGAAGTTGAAGTTATTCGTGTAAATTTTGAAGATTCTGACTAATAGTATCCGAGAAACTCGATTTTTGTATTGAATGCGTATGGCACTATGTATACTTAACAAGTTATTTTTTATGTTGCGAAAAATAATTAGAGGTTAATTAGGGGGAGTTTTCCCGTTTTTCCTACCGAGCACGTCCCCGGGTGGCGGATAGGGGGTGGTGATGGACCATCTGTCCTCCCCCAGTTTTAGTTGACTCAAGCTTAGGGAGGGCAGATTGCCCACCACCTGGGAATAGTATATTCCCCGCGGACCAAAAAACTGAAAAAAACAACATGGAAAATAATAATGAAAAGATGAAAGTTACGGAGCAGGGCCTAAAGACTATCTGGAGCACAGAGGAGGAAGTTGAAAAAGATGCTTCAGGAAGTCATAGTTAGTCAATACAATGCCACTCCAAAGGAAAAATCGGACTTTATCACAAGATCTGAGGCAAAGAGGATCAGGTCTCCCGAAGAGTTGACAACTGAAAATACAACTAATAAGAAAAAGAGCTCCCCGTCTTCTAATACACAGTCGAAGGCAAACCATACTTCCCCTTTTTTAAGGAACCTCAAGTCAGAATCCTGAGAGTAAGGATGACAACGCCAAGAAAGATATTCCGAAGACCACCACGTTGGCGAAATCAACCTCGAAGGTGCGGGTACCTCAAAAGAAGCCCCGAAAAACGAGGAAAGGAAGGCTAGACAGTGGAAAAGGCGCCATCATACGCCAAAGTTACCAGTTTACGATGCCGGTAATCCGACAGGCAAAATTCCAATAGACCAACAGAGTAAGGTAGAAGATCTGGTGAACAATATGATAGTGGACCACGCAATCGCTTCAAAGGGCAAACAACCAATTGAGAGCTTGAGTTGCGAGTTCATCATGGACGTGATGTTGATGAGGTTGGCATTTCACCAATGTGTTAGCACCCTAAAGAACTTGGTGGAAAGTATCCCTCCTCCATGGGATGGTGCTAGGCTGGGACTGGCAAAGAAGAGCGAGCTTCCGGTGCTCTTAAAGTCCACTGCCTACATAAAAGGAAGGGGCAGTAAACTGGGTAATGAACGTATACTGGAAATTCTTGGTGGTCAAAATGCTGAGCTGGCCGTGAAAAAATGGGACGTCTTTTATAGGAAAGAAGAACCTGAGGGAACTTTATTTGTAATAGGAATCGACCAGAAATCTATGACTCGCCAAAAGAAGGTAATGCTGACCTTTCCAAAATTGGCGAAGCGCCGATTAAATGGACTGTCAAACCCGGCCCCGATAAGGACACTAAAACACCTAAGACGATACCCTAAGCATCATTAGCAAGTACTGGCAATTTGCAGAAGTCAAATACTTAAAGCGAGGAGGAAATCACTCACTCGCCAGCAACTCACAGAACAGCAACGCTATCCAAAATAAGGAAAGTGTCGGTGAAAACGACTACTCTTCATATGCCTGATGAAGACCCTGCAGTGCCATCAATGGTACCCACTGTATCAGTAGCCACTTCAGGTTACACGGAGGAGTCAAATCCAACAAGCGGGGAGGTGATCACTAACTCGCTAGAAGAAAATTTAAATGGTTGACAATGACTGAGGTTATCCAAATAAACCTCCATCTGAGTGAGACGGCTACCAACGCTCCACAGTGGTATAGGAAAAAAAAAGAGGGAAATAATTCGGTAACTTCTAAACGGTTAATCCGATTTTAATGAAATTTGGTATGCACAAAAAGGAGGTGTTGTCGAGTTTAGGTTTTGAATTTGGACCTTATAGGCCAACCAGGGGCCCGGCGGGGGGTCCTCAAATTAGGACACCTCGGCTATGTTAAATTTTTAAAACGATCTTATTTCTTCATTTGAGTTCCGATTTAAAAAAAACGATCATTTCCAGAAATTTGACAGTTTCCATTTGAACATTCCATAATTAATAATAGGTTGGACAGCACAGGAAGTTAATATTCGAAAATGGCAATGTTATCTTATCAAGGACACAAACCACAAAAATCAGTAACAGTAGGTAATACAGTTTCAGAATTGCCAGGACAGACAAAAAATAAAGACATATGATAAATACAAAAACAAATGTCAGAATGAAGCACAAAGATAATGTAAACAACTTTTATATATGTAAAAATCACAATTGTAATATTTATTAAAATTACACAGTTTAGCACTGACACAGGATACCCAGAGTTTTCATAAAAGCCGGACAATTAAATATGATAAATAAAACACTTCTTTATATATTACACGACATTAAACATGAAAATTTGAATATATTTTGTATATTAAATGCGACACACACGAAAATACGTCAAAACACGATAAGGTGACCAGCTGCTGTGATGTTATTTTTGTTTGCGTTGAGTTTTTTTAGCATATGATTATAAATTTAATTCATATGGAGGTTAAAAGCCCCCTAATAAAAGTCCGCTCATTTTTTCCCTATGTTCGTAATGAAGTTGAAGTTATTCGTGTAAATTTTGAAGATTCTGACTAATAGTATCCGAGAAACTCGATTTTTGTATTGAATGCGTATGGCACTATGTATACTTAACAAGTTATTTTTTATGTTGCGAAAAATAATTAGAGGTTAATTAGGGGGAGTTTTCCCGTTTTTCCTACCGAGCACGTCCCCGGGTGGCGGATAGGGGGTGGTGATGGACCATCTGTCCTCCCCCAGTTTTAGTTGACTCAAGCTTAGGGAGGGCAGATTGCCCACCACCTGGGAATAGTATATTCCCCGCGGACCAAAAAACTGAAAAAAACAACATGGAAAATAATAATGAAAAGATGAAAGTTACGGAGCAGGGCCTAAAGACTATCTGGAGCACAGAGGAGGAAGTTGAAAAAGATGCTTCAGGAAGTCATAGTTAGTCAATACAATGCCACTCCAAAGGAAAAATCGGACTTTATCACAAGATCTGAGGCAAAGAGGATCAGGTCTCCCGAAGAGTTGACAACTGAAAATACAACTAATAAGAAAAAGAGCTCCCCGTCTTCTAATACACAGTCGAAGGCAAACCATACTTCCCCTTTTTTAAGGAACCTCAAGTCAGAATCCTGAGAGTAAGGATGACAACGCCAAGAAAGATATTCCGAAGACCACCACGTTGGCGAAATCAACCTCGAAGGTGCGGGTACCTCAAAAGAAGCCCCGAAAAACGAGGAAAGGAAGGCGTAGACAGTGGAAAAGGCGCCATCATACGCCAAAGTTACCAGTTTACGATGCCGGTAATCCGACAGGCAAAATTCCAATAGACCAACAGAGTAAGGTAGAAGATCTGGTGAACAATATGATAGTGGACCACGCAATCGCTTCAAAGGGCAAACAACCAATTGAGAGCTTGAGTTGCGAGTTCATCATGGACGTGATGTTGATGAGGTTGGCATTTCACCAATGTGTTAGCACCCTAAAGAACTTGGTGGAAAGTATCCCTCCTCCATGGGATGGTGCTAGGCTGGGACTGGCAAAGAAGAGCGAGCTTCCGGTGCTCTTAAAGTCCACTGCCTACATAAAAGGAAGGGGCAGTAAACTGGGTAATGAACGTATACTGGAAATTCTTGGTGGTCAAAATGCTGAGCTGGCCGTGAAAAAATGGGACGTCTTTTATAGGAAAGAAGAACCTGAGGGAACTTTATTTGTAATAGGAATCGACCAGAAATCTATGACTCGCCAAAAGAAGGTAATGCTGACCTTTCCAAAATTGGCGAAGCGCCGATTAAATGGACTGTCAAACCGGCCCCGATAAGGACACTAAAACACCTAAGACGATACCCTAAGCATCATTAGCAAGTACTGGCAATTTGCAGAAGTCAAATACTTAAAGCGAGGAGGAAATCACTCACTCGCCAGCAACTCACAGAACAGCAACGCTATCCAAAATAAGGAAAGTGTCGGTGAAAACGACTACTCTTCATATGCCTGATGAAGACCCTGCAGTGCCATCAATGGTACCCACTGTATCAGTAGCCACTTCAGGTTACACGGAGGAGTCAAATCCAACAAGCGGGGAGGTGATCACTAACTCGCTAGAAGAAAATTTAAATGGTTGACAATGACTGAGGTTATCCAAATAAACCTCCATCTGAGTGAGACGGCTACCAACGCTCCACAGTGGTATAGGAAAAAAAAAGAGGGAAATAATTCGGTAACTTCTAAACGGTTAATCCGATTTTAATGAAATTTGGTATGCACAAAAAGGAGGTGTTGTCGAGTTTAGGTTTTGAATTTGGACCTTATAGGCCAACCAGGGGCCCGGCGGGGGGTCCTCAAATTAGGACACCTCGGCTATGTTAAATTTTTAAAACGATCTTATTTCTTCATTTGAGTTCCGATTTAAAAAAAATTTCGTATATAGAATCTTCTCATCGAGCACTATAAAAAATGTTGTCGTAGCAGTAAATTATCTCTTATAGTTTAGGAGATATTCGCATTTGAAAATTAAAATTTTAAAATTTTTACCGTCCTTACTTTAGTTTTTTTTTTTATTCGCTTAACAACAAGTCTATATATCAAGCAGTGAAAGAATTATGTAAAAATCATGACTGAGTCCAAAGTTATAGGCATTTTAATTTAAAAAATTAAAAAAGGCGATTTTTTGCCATTTTTTGGGGAAAAAAGTATCTTTTTCTTTTTAAGTTATCTAAAAAGTTTCTAAGAAGATGTATATAGAATTTATACTTTTTGAAAAGCTGACTTTACATAAAATACGATAAATGAAACAAAACCTAAAAATTTTTGATACCGAGGGGACCAGATCCATCCAAAAAAAAACCCTATTTTTTATATAAAATTCAATTTTGAGCAAAAATTCTCAAATCGCATAGTCGATATCAAATTATAGTGACCTGTTTTATATGACCCAATATGTTCTTAATCATTTTGTAACGGGTTTCGATAACCCCGCCCCTGGTATGGATATAATAGGCAAAAAACCAAAAAATCCCATTTTTGGGATTTTTTAAAACTTTTTTGGGAATTCCGGGATTTCTAATAAGAAAATTCGAAATTTTTATTTAATTTTGGATTTTGAGTAAAAAAATCTACCTAACTGTAAAATTTCATCAAAAAATATTCATAAATAAAATTTTTATTGCAATTTGAAAAATTTGTATCTTCGCAAAAACTGAATAAAAAACATTTTTTAATTTTTTTAAAAAAGTATTCCGCGAATTTTTTAGTTTTCAAAAATTATATACAGTTTTGAAAAATAGACAAAATTACCTTTCCATTGATATATAACATGCCTACCTAATGTTTTTTAAGTGACAAATTAATTAGGGAAAACTCAACATCTTTTAGAGAATTTACCTAGTACTATTATTTTCATCCATACATTTGTTAGGCATGTTTTACTACCTAAATTTTTATGAATTTTTACAGCCACTTTTTACGATTAATCTTTTATTCTTTATCCCTAAAAAAAATTAACAAGTATTTATTTTATATAAAAATAGTCTTTATTTATTTTTTTTATAAATTAATATAATTTTGTAAAATATTCGGTATCACAGTAGTCCATATCTAAAAGATAAAGTAAATCTTTAAATTCATGAATATTTTCAAATGCTAACGTTTTGTAGCAAATCCAACGTTTCCTTATAGTAGATAAAACAGGATCAGAAGATAGAATCAGATTATTAAAAATATCTTCATTTTGAGACTGCCTAGAACACTTCCTTGAGCTAAACTGATGAATATGCTTAAAGTCTCTATTCCTCGATTCTTGGGGTTCTTCTGTAAGCTCTCCTAAAGGCAGAATATTATGTTCTATGATGACCTTTCCATGACATAATATCTTGTGAACTGTAGGTGTCATTTCTTTCCAGGGATATAATTCCAAAAGTAATTTAGAAACTTTTGTAGAATACTCTCCAAATTTTGTTGCATTCACTTTATGCTTGCTATTTATCGCCATTAGAATAATATTGACCTTTTGCAGTAAATCCATACTAATTCCGGTTATTTCGGAAGTAGTTTCAAAATGTTTAAAAAAACGTCTAGCGGTATTACCATCGTTTGTGCTTCCATATCCTGTGAGTGGTTTATCAATATTTAATCCCATCCGCTTTTTAAATTCCTTTTGAATTCTTCGTTTCTCACTGGCTCTCATTTCCATTAACTCCTTATTGTTATTTGCACTTTTGTTTGCATTTTCCGGTATGCTTCTGTACTTTAAATCATATGCTAAATGTAGAAAATGTTCCAGAAATCGTATGCGAGCATGTAGGGGGGATATTCCAAATTGTAATGTTTCCTCATTTATTGATCTTTGCTTGGAAATATTCGAAAATTCTGATTTTTTATCACCACATATGTAGCAGTACCAAGTAGATGATGTTCCTGTAATGGCATTTCCAACTTTCCCATCAATCATTGTAAGTTTTAAATCATAGGACATGTTAAACGAATAATTTTCTATTTCGATTGTTATAGGTTCCAAGTTTTTAATTTCTGCTTCAATACGATTTATCAAATCTTGCGTTGTTGTTTTGGATTCCTTTATATACTCAAAGCTTATTGGCCTACAAAAAGCTTTGGATCCTGGAGTCGAATTCTTCCAAATATCATCGAAACTGGTTGATGGAGAATCGCTGTCAGCATACTTTCGAATTCTTAATGGAACTAGCGATGCCATAAATACACTTTTATACTCGGAAGATGATTCACTTGTGTTGATTTGTATATATTCCGAGAGTGCTGATAATCCATCACATCCCCACTTACAAATGAGTTGAAGATCACAAGAATTTATTTTTTTTAGTTGGTCTGAAGAAAAGTCAGAAGCAATCCTTAAAGCAGTATTTTCGAGTCGAGCGCCGAGTCCAATAACAGCCTTCCGATCAGTTATTTCAATAGGAGGTGGTATAATGCTTTTCTTCTTTTGATTTATTTTGTCATATGATGGTAAAACATCCACTCCTTTTTCAGATAGCGCCTTTCTTAACGTTATGTAGTTATCACGACTTAATCCCAGCTGCAACATAAGCGCAATAGCTTCTTCCTCAGTGAACGTTGTATCAGATGATGGTGTGGGTATACTCTTTACAATTCTTTTCAGTCGTCTTGGTGATGCGGTTGGAAGAATATTTGAAATTTTTATGGCATCCAAAGGCTGTTTTTCTTTTTTAACATTGCTTTAAAAGTGTCCGAAACTTCTTCGTTAGATAAGGTTTCTAGTGAAGTTGATAACCTTTTCCTCTTAGATTTTGAGCTCAAATCCTCATACTGCTTACAGGGAGCACCAACAGTTGATACGCAAATAGCAACTTCTACACATTCATCCAGCCAATCAGAAAATTTCGATCGAAATTTAGCAATGGAATACCGAACACTCTTCAGTTTTATATCAACTGATTTTATAAAATTTTCAATTTTACATATATCAGTTTTATCCACTTTATTTTTATGTGCAGTTTCAATATATTTCAATAAGAAGTTCACTTTATCTTGAAAAGGAGCTGAAGAGTGTTCAAATAAAATGGAGCACAAATCATTTTTTAGTACGATCGCCATGGTTAGAAAATTACAAATAATTACAAACAGATATAAACCTGTCTTATATATTAATTACAGGTACTTAAATTAAATTATTTTTTAAAGGGTTATGATATTCTACCTAATATGTCTAACGTATCCTTATGTAATGAATTTTTCCTCAATAGGTCACTTTAATAAGCTACCTATTAAAGTGACCTATAGGGGTAAAAATCATTACAGTTTAAAAAATAATACCTGAAAATTTTTTAATATATGTAACAAATTTAAGAGTTAACGTTATGGATGAAAATAATAGTGCTAGGTAAATTTTCTAAAAGATGTTGAGTTTTCCCTAACTAATTTGTCACTTAAAAAACATTAGGTAGGCATGTTATATATCAATGGAGAGGTAATTTTGTCTATTTTTCAAAACTGTATATAATTTTTGAAAATTAAAAAATTCGCGGAATACTTTTTTTAAAAAAATTAAAAATGTTTTTTATTCAGTTTTTGCGAAGATACAAATTTTTCAAATTGCAATAAAAAATTTATTTATGAATATTTTTTGATGAAATTTTACAGTTAGGTAGATTTTTTTACTCAAAATCTAAAATTAAATAAAAAGTTCGAATTTTCTTATTAGAAATCCCGGAATCCCAAAAAAGTTTTAAAAAATCCCAAAATGGGATTTTTTGGTTTTTTGCCTATTATATCCATACCAGGGGCGGGGTTATCGAAACCCGTTACAAAATGATTAAGAACATATTGGGTCATATAAAACAGGTCACTATAATTTGATATCGACTATGCGATTTGAGAATTTTTGCTCAAAATTGAATTTTATATAAAAAATAGGGTTTTTTTTTGGATGGATCTGGTCCCCTCGGTATCAAAAATTTTTAGGTTTTGTTTCATTTATCGTATTTTATGTAAAGTCAGCTTTTCAAAAAGTATAAATTCTATATACATCTTCTTAGAAACTTTTTAGATAACTTAAAAAGAAAAAGATACTTTTTCCCAAAAAAATGGCAAAAAATCGCCTTTTTTTAATTTTTTAAATTAAAATGCCTATAACTTTGGACTCAGTCATGATTTTTACATAATTCTTTCACTGCTTGATATATAAACTTGTTGTTAAGCGAATAAAAAAAGAAAAAAAAAATTTTAAAATTTTAATTTTCAAATGCGAATATCTCCTAAACTATAAGAGATAATTTACTGCTATGACGACATTTTTTATAGTGCTCGATGGGAGATTCTATATACGAAATTTTTTTTAAATCGGAACTCAAATGAAGAAATAGGATCGTTTTAAAAATTTAACATAGCCGAGGTGTCCTAATTTGAGGACCCCCCGCCGGGCCCCTGGTTGGCCTATAAGGTCCAAATTCAAAACCTAAACTCGACAACACCTCTTTGTGCATACCAAATTTCATTAAAATCGGATTAACCGTTTAGAAGTTACCGAATTATTTCCCTCTTTTTTTTCCTATACCACTGTGCGCTCTGATGCCTAAATTAACACAGGCTTAGATACATATAGCTTTAATCCAGGAACCTTGGACGAATCGCAACAAGGTTTCTGGATTAAAACACATAAATTTCCAACTTTTCTGCGCTGATAAAGGGTCTCTACCGAGATCATGTGTCTTATGTCGCAAGAACTTATGTTTTCTCCTCTCAACAGGATTATCCACATCAGATGCAACGGTGCTGAAGCAAGGTCGTGGCAACATATAACTTGCATCTGTTTACCTGCCTTTCGATTATCCGACACTACCACCAACGTCGGAGCTGATGAAACTGGATTTCGTTAATACTAGACATGATTACATCGAACTTATGTAATAAAGCTACCTTCATCAATAGAATCAGAAAGAATTATTAGATATAACTATATGTTCATAAAGGCTTATAAACGAATTATCGTAGTAAACTTGGTGAAAACAAGAAAGTTGTTCGCAAAGCCAAACGAGACTCCTGAAACTTTTCTGTGAACAGGTAAACAGCGTAAATGACGTATCGAAGATATAAAAGTTCCTATCCAAAACTCATGTCCAGCCGGAATCCATGGTCGATGACACGGGCAGAAGGCTGGAGGGTATGGAGGAGACAATGAAACTCCTAATGGACTCCCATTTTCCACCCGGTATATCGAATAACATAGATGAACCGATTTTGGAAGAAGGGGAGGATAACACGGAAATTGTAATTACATCTGATATAGTTAAATGGGCAATCAAAAGCTTCGCTCCCTATAAAGCTGCAGGGCCGGATGGCATTTTCCTGGCACTCTTACAGATGGAAGCGGGACTGGTTTCCGTACATCTGTCTCAGATATTTACTGCATGCTTGAAATTCACATATACCCCCATTAAATGGCAGGATGCAAGAGTAATATTTATACCTAGCTATGCGACACCTAAGTCTTATCGACCGATAAGTCTTACGTCCTTTCTACTTTAAACCTTGGAACGGACAGTCGATAGTATGGTTAAAAGCAGTATACCCGACATGGACCTAAAATTCAAGCAGCATGCTTATGTTAAGGAACGATCGGTGGAAACCGCCTTAAACGAAGTTGTCCACTACATAGGTGCATCCGTTGATAGCAAACTATATACACTGGCGGTATGTATTGACATCGAAGGCGCTTTCAATAACGTATACACTGATACTCTTATCCAGGGTGGAATTTTGTCACCTTTACTCTGGGTTACCACGATTAATAGCCTCCTAAGGACCCTAACCAAGAAAGGACTTAGACCTGTCTGCTATGCAGATGATGTTGTAATACTTTTAAAGGGAAAGGAAAGTATTACTTGTGTAGAAGAGCTGAGGAGGCTCTGAAAACGGCCATAAACTGGGCTCAACTGATAGGCCTCAATGTTAACCCAGCAAAAACGGAAATCTGCCTTTTCACAAGAAAGACAAAAATTTCTACGTATGCCGAACCATGCTTCCTGGGCAAAATAATTCCAGTGACAGACAAAGTTAAGTACTTAGGTGAAATCATCGACCGAAAATGTAGGCATGAAATGGGGTCTTACCCTACTATGACAAATTGACTTTATAAAAGTGTAATTTAACCAATTCTAGCTTATGCTTCAATAATCTGGTGGACTGCTTTAGACAAAAAGTGCAATATCAAACTACTACAGGGAGTTCAGCGTACATGATGCTTGGGTATAAGTGGTGCCATGTATACTACTTCAACCAAGGTTCTGAAAACGTTGCTAGATATTCCACCCATTGAAACATATTTAAGATATGAGGCCGCGCTTACAGCCGAACGGCTCTTTACTTTAGGTGGACTGGCTAAAAGCGGTTATAGGACACGTCATCAATGTATACTGGATATATTGGACGGTTATACACAATCATCGGATGTGCCTGACCGAATACCAGACACAGAATATGTCGGAAACTTTGAAACTCTGATCCCAGATAGAATGTCTTGGTCAATACCAGTAGGAATCCGTTGTTACACGGATGGCTCTAAATTGGGCGATAAAGTGCTCTGTGATTCTATATTGAAGATCCAGAAGCAGAAATATACCACCGTTTACCAAATCATAACACAAGTTTCCAGCAAGGCAAGTCCCAATAGTGGCTTGTTTATTTAGTTCAACGGTTGGCGTTACTCCGTAAATTGAGTATTTGTTAAAAATAATAAATAAAGTGATACGACTTAAAACGTGCTAAGAGTAATGTGTTTTAATCCTTCATAATAAGATAACAACACGACTCTGAACTCCGCTGAGACTATCCCGGCAACCAGCGGAAAAACGTGTCGTTACTCTTTTCTACCCGTATTGTTGTCATTCTTCTTTCTAGTATTTTTATTAGTTTAAGGCCGCGAACACGAAGCTTCTTCAGCTGATATATGTGTATATCTCTTGTTCAGGGCCTCTTCGTAATAACTCCACTCAATAAATAAATAAATTAATAAACAAAAAAATTAATAAATAAATAAATAAATAAATAAATAATTAAACACCCCATTGAAAGTCCGCCCGTTATTTTCTAAATGTTCACATGAATGTCAAAGTTATTCATATAAAATTTGAAGATTCTAGCTCTTATAGTTTCTTAGATATAATATTTTTTCTATTTAATTCATGTCGAGGCTTCAAGCTCCCCAGATGAAAGTCCTCCAAAATATTCAGATAAATATTAAAGTAATTTATGCAAAATTTGATGAATCTAGTTCTATATTTTCCTAGATTATTGATTATTATTTTATTCATGGGAGATGTCATATGCCCATTAAAAGTTAGCTCGTTAAATGTTCAGATGAGTGTCAAAATTCTTCCAGTAAAAGTTAAAGATTCTAGCTCTAATAATTTCTCAGATATACGATTCTAACTTTAATAGTTTCCAAGGTAAACGAATTTTTGTATTTAATTTATATGGGAGGTGCCACGCTCCCCTCATGGGTAGTCCGACCACTTTTTATCCCATATAATTATATTGACACTGAAGTGGATCCGACAAAATTTGAGGACTCTAACTGGTTTATTACTGTTATGTTCAGATGAATATTAAAGTTCTTCGTGCAAACTGTAATAGTTTCCAATATAAACGAATTTTTGAATTTATCTCAAGATAAACGAAGTTTTGTATTTAATTAATATGGGAGGTGCCGCTCCCTTCATGGGTAGTCCGCCATTTTATTACTCAAAATGTTAACATGGATTTTAAAATTATTCAAGCAAAATTTTAAAATTCTAACTTTAATAGTTTCCAAGATAAGCGAATTTTTGTATTTAATTTATATGGGAGCTGCCACGCTCCCCTCATGGGTAGTCCGCCCACTTTTTATCCCATATAATCATATTGACACTGAAGTGGATCCGACAGAATTTGAGGACTCTAACTGTTATATTATTTCAAGATAAAAAAATTTTTGTATTTAATTTATATGGGAAGTGCCGAACCCCTCATGGGTAGTCCACCAATTTATTACCCAAAATGTTTACATGGATGTTAGAGTTATTCGTGCAAAATTTTAAGATTCTAACTGTAATAGTTTCTAAGATAATCGAATTTTTGAATTTAATTTACATGAGAGGTGCAACGCCCCCTAACGCTAGTCCGCCCACTTTTTATCCTAAATAATTATATTGACACTGTAGTGAAAACTCTAACTGTTATATTATCTCAAATATACGGATTTTATATTTTCTAATATGGGCGTGGTTCCTCGCCCTCTTGAAATTTCAAAGTAAAAAGTAGCCTAATACCTATTCCAGATATACAGGAATACGCTGTGAAAATTTCAAAATCGGTTCAGCCGTTTAATAGTCTATGATGTTCAAACATACAAACAAACCCACATTAATTTTGATACCCTTCAAGAAGAGTATATTAAGTTTGTCATTCCGTTAGTAATTTTTAAAATATAATTTTCCTACCCTATAAAGTATATATATTCTGGGTCCTTATAGATAGCGGAGTAGATTTAGCCATGTCCGTCTATCCGTCTGCTTGTCTGTGTGTATGTTGAAATCAGTTTTCAGAAGACCCCAGATATCAGCGAGATCCGAATTTCTATAATTCTATTTGAAATACGATCGAATAAAACGCTATTTAAAATCAGTCCAATCGGTTCATAAATAACGAAGATAACGAGATTTTTTATTCATTGTCAAACGAAATTGCAAAAAACAAAATATATAATCATACGGTAAATTTTGTTATTATACTCTTGTTTATAAAAACAAGTCAGAATGAGAACAGCAGAGCAAGAGTAGCACTAGTGTGTTGTTATTGGCCTATTGAACCTAAGGAGTGAGATCGAAAAATTCTTAACATACATATATGTTTATAAAAAAGAAACCGCTAAACTTACAGCTTTATTTTTTTTTTATTTGATTCAAATTATTATTACAATTTACAAAAAAAAATATTTTTATAGTTTTAATCACTAGTGATGAAATTTTGAACCCT
>NC_060953.1:22724540-22725580 GCF_022045245.1 Lucilia cuprina | reverse complement strand
TTAGAAAAACTGAATATGGATATCTTAATGGATTAAAGTATTTTATTCCTATATTTTGTTCTCATGATCTCAAAAATTTAGATAATACTTAAATTTTTTAACGCATGAATTTTTTGTTTTTTTTAACACATATATATGTATATATATTTTTGTTGGAGGTATTTTAATAACAAAAATAATAAAAAATCGTTTAATTTCTAAGAACATATGCTTATTTTTATGTTATCTCTAATTTTTTTCCCCACTTTGGTTATTTGTGTTTCTGTTCCCGTATCTATTTCAGGAAATTCTGTGTTTAATGGCGTTTGTTGTACGTCGTCGTAATTGGGCACTTTAAAATGTAGACAAATATTGTGTAGAGCTGCACATACATTAGAGAACTGTGCAATTCTCTCGGCACTATAACGACTTCGTTTGTCGTGACATAAAATTTTCCACCGGGCCTTCCAAATTCCAATTGTTCTTTCGACAATACATCTACCTTTCGAATGAATATCGTTGAACTTCGATTCCATTGAATTTTCTTGGGGATTTCGATAGGGTGTTAGCAACCAAGGTTCACATGGATATCCCGAATCACCTACATGTAAATATAAACAATATTTTTGTGACGTATTTACAAATATCCAAAATTTATTTTTTGAATTACTTACCTAAGAGCCAAAAATGTCTTAAATTATTATTATATTCTTGTTCGAGATGGATTCTTTCTTCGGATTCCTTCCAAACAAACGAATCATGAGCAGCTCCTCCATATTTAGAATTTATGGCCAAAATTTTATATTGATGGTCGCATATCTATAAATATTTAGGTGACAAACATAAAAGGTGGCTTTATTAATATCTACTTACTATCATTGAATTCAGACTATGAAAGCCTTTCCTGTTAAAAGACATATGCTCGTTTGGAGGTTTTTGCAATCCAAAATGGATCCCATCAACACACCCAATAACTGTCAAATAAATAAAAGTTAATTGCTACACGTCCATGTTATTTTTACATACCACCTGGAATATTATATTTTGCCATGAAGTTCTCC
>NC_060953.1:22719063-22724440 GCF_022045245.1 Lucilia cuprina | reverse complement strand
TTCCAAATACAAAGGGCTTATGCCGAGTGTATTTGCAATGCAAAAGAACCACAGCCAACACTAAAGCCACCACATCGCGGCAAGATTGTTATCCAGGTGGTGGAAAAACATGAAATTAATTATGTAGAGCCTGGGTTAAGTGTGAACCCATAAATGGGGACTTTTTGGTACCTTACCGTTTTGGAATTGCTAAAACACATAAAAGGGGATGTTTTAGTACTTTTTCGTTCTTCAAAAGGAACTTTTTGAAATTTCTAAATTATTGAACCTGGAAATATGAAATTAAGTAGAGTCTGGTATAAGAGTCTGGAGTGAAAATCCTTTTTGGTACCTTTCCGTTTTGCAATTGCTATTTTTTGATTTTTTCTAATAAAATTCGTACTGACTGTTTTTTAATACATCGTGGTGAAGAGTATATAAGAATCGGCGCAGCCGAATATAGAAGATATATTATTTAATTTTCATATACTTTTTTACTTTATTCAGATCACATAAAAATGTTCGCTGCGTTGTCGTTTGTTTTTTTATGTTGCCTTCTCTACTGTTTACATGTGTTGATCTACTTTAAAACATGCGTAACAGTGAAGCCAAGTCTAAATATTACAACAGCTGTGTAAAAGTAATGATCAATCACAATAGTTGTAATTAAAGTAGGTAAAAAGGAACAACTCTTTTTATACAAACTAATGTCAATACAAACAAACAACACAATAATAAATTAAAGTGAAAGTAAAAGAAAAGTATTAGTTGCTAATACTTACCAATTTTTTTCCGGAAAATTAAATAAATTAACTCGAAGAGAGCAGAGCAAAAAATTAAGAGAAAAAAGTACGAATTTATAGTCGGGTATAGCCGACCATATGATACCCTTTTTAACAAGAGGGCTCAAATGGGAGTAGGGAAAAATATGGACCTATACTTATAAAGGTTGGTAGAGGAATTCACGTCTACTTCAAAGTTTTTTATGTAAAATTTAAAAGTGTATTCAGGGGATACGGTTGTATGGGGGCTAGGCGAATAAAGGACTGATTTTATCCATTTTCAATAGAGAGAGAGTGTTTGACAAATTTCATCCAATTGTACATGGACAGCCAGCCACCAAGACGGACGGACGGACATAGCTTAATCGACTCAGAAAACGATTCTAAGTCGATCGGTATACTTGATTTGTATAAAACGAATATTTTTGTATGTTACAAAATCAGCACAAACCCCACTAAAGTGGTGTAGGGTATAAACAGTGACTAAGAGAACCGATCGCGATCAACGAATTTATTTATTGTAATTTTAATTTGTGAAAATATGTGCAATATTTTTGACAATAAATGTGTGAAAATGTATCATTTGTTTTTATTTAATGTTTCACTTTTCAGGACGAATAATACAATAAATTGGTAAGAAAAATAATCTTTGTGTGAAATAATCTTGGGAAACGTTAATTTTTTATTTTCATGGCAAATAATATAATAATTTGGTAAGAAAAAAATAATCGTTGTGTGGAATATACTTGCGCAACGTGAATTTATTTTCTTCGTATCTAAACGCGAATCTCACACAAAATTATTTATTCTTGAATACCTGGTTTTGCTGTTGGTTCGAACTTCCCTTTTATTTTTGTCACAAGCAGCATTTATAGTGCATTGTAAATTTTAAACAAATTTTTGCGAAATTGATTTATTAATAAAATCACAAACACTTTGTTTTATTATTATTTTATAAAACCGAAAAGTTATTTTATCAAAAAAATATAATTTAAGTTTTCGGCTGTTTAAATGTTTTTTTTTTCTTAATTTAAAAACAGTCCCTGCTGGTAAAATTTGTATAACCGTTTTGATGTTTAAAAATCAAGTGTTTTTATTGTTCAAAAATAGAAGTTATTTTTTTTAATGTATAACCGTTTACATTAAAATTACCCAATCCTTTCCTAAGGACAGGGGTGTGAAAAACAACTGTTTTTACAAAAAATAATTAATTTATTTTTTTTTTGTTTTTTATTCAAATTCATTTCAAAATTCATTTATTTTATATTATTAAAATAGCCAAACAGTAGCTACAATCAAGCCATAAATATTGATATATCATATGTTACGATCGGACTTTACATGACGACAAAAAGGGCGGTATTTCTATGCGTGGCAAAAAAATCCATTTCAACGTTTATTTTTTCAAAATTTTATTGAATATTTTACAAAAATAAAATATATAGTAAGTTATAAAATCAAGTAATTCATAAATATTACAATTAAAATAAAGTAAATTAAATAAAACCAGGTAATTCATAGATAAAATGACATTTAAATGATAAATTTTATTAATAAAATAATGATTGGAGTCATGAGTGAGATTTATAGTTAAAACAAGTTAGAGTGCTATATTCGGCTGAGCCGAATCTTAAATACCCTCCACCAGCTACTTTTATGTTAATACTTTTCTAATTGTTCAAATATTTGTAGAAATAAGTTTCCTCATGTCTTAAATATAAAAATCCAAAGATTTTAATCTATTACAATTCCAAGATTTATTGAACATTACAAACTCCATTTTATTTATATTTTTAAAGCGCTTAGCGATATTTAGTAATTTGCATGTGTGTGAAAGATTTAAGGATTTTCAAAACACATATACATATGTATATTATTTTGTTCTACACAAATTTATAATGCAACTGGTTAAATACGGTTAAGGCGTTTTAGGGGCTGGATCTAGTATGGCAAATTTGACCAATTATAGACCGATCGTAAAAGATCCTTTAAGCTAAATTTATGTACATAGAGGCTATTTTCGGGCAAATTAATATCGTAGTTTTTGAAATTTTTAATCACATCCCAGTCATTTATGACTTTTCTGCACGAATAAAATGATATGTGCGCTCATTTTTGATCATAAATGATACATTCGTCGGGAGAAAAGGGTATCCCACACGCGTCTCTTCTAAATCATTTATTAGCCCCACTTCTGATCAATTATGACCCATTTTTTAATCTTTTTTGAGTCATTAATTAGCTAAATATCTGGTCGTTTTTGAGTTATTTCCGAATCATATTATAGTCATTTTTTAGTTTTCTCTGAGTAATTTTAGGTTTATCACAGACAAATACAATACAACAGAAAATAGTTTTTGATCTTCCGAATACTCGAAATTTAACTTCAAACTAAATTTATAAACAATCATATTTCAAACACTTGGATGATCTATTTATGATTGGTATACATTTTGTTATTGTTTTTTTTTCAAATAAATCAGATTTTCAACATAATTGGAACTATTTAGACTTAGTTTAGTGATTAGTCGCCCAACTATCTTCCGTAGAAGATCATTAAACATATACAATTATTATAATTAAAGCATAATATAATTTCAATTTCCTTGACAGAAAATCGACTTTATAAATATCACACAAATTCAAATACTTATACATTTAATTTTATAAACGAAATGAGAATTATACCAACTCATTTTAAGCCACACAAAATGTTTTGCTCTTCCAAAAGAGTCTTTTCTAAGCCCCATTTTTAATCAGTTTCGACTCATTTTTGAATCGTTTTTAATTCATTTTAAGTGTACCTAAGTGTTGCTATATCATTACAAACAAAAACAATTACATAAGGAACAATTTTAGATTTTCCAACTGCTTGAAATATGACCACAAAACAAGTCTTTAAAATCATCATATTTTAAACACCAATTTATGATTGCTGTTGTTTTTCAGACATTTGGTTTTTAATCATATATCGGCACCATTTTCGAGTCATTTTTTAAGCGCTCAACTTATTAATCACTTTTAGGTCATCGAAAGGAGTCAAAAATTACTCAGTTTACTGATTAATCATCTAACAATCTTCCAAAAGCTACCTGGGTTAGTAATAAGTAATGCGTGTTTAAGTGATTTTCTGAAGAGAACGTTGTATGGAACCGACCGCATCCATGTTATGAACCGGTCGTGAAAAATCTTGAAATATAATTTTTGTATACAAAACTAATATTTGTGCCAAATTTTGTATCAATAGGTTTATTTGGTAATGAACAGCGCAATGAATTCTATACAAATGCATGTATTTAGTCAGTAACTTATAATAACTTTTCATTAGTTTTCTTTTCGATACAAAATGGCATCGATTTGTTGTGGCATATTTTTAATATGTTGTTATAAATGCGCATTTTGCTTTAAATTGCATATATTTTGCATATTTCCAACATTTTTTAATTTTTCTAAAACAAATTGTTTTGTTTCTTTATTTCCTATATTTAAAACAAATTGGGTATTTACATATTTAGAATTTTTTTTAAATAAATATTAAAAAATTTCGATTTAACAATAAAATACTATGTCCTATGAAATACAATTTTACATAGTTTTATTTAATTTTTTAAAGCTACTTGTAACGTCCAAAATATTGGTCCTTAAAGTATCGGTTCAGTATCAATTTCTGAGTTTGCTCATCTGTGTGTCCATATAAAAAGATAACTTGATAAAATGTTGCTCTTACATCTCTCTCACGTCCAATAAAATCGATAAAATATTAGAATTGCTATCAAGCTTTCCACTTTCAGAATTAAATATATACTATTTAAAGTTGTTTCTTAGTATTTATGTTAGTCATTCCCGAGGTCGTGGTTCTGTTAAAGTGGTATTATAATACGTACCTTTACAGAGAAATATTTTTTGAAAGGGACCTTGTATGGGAGCTATGATCAATTATGGACCGATAGGAAAAAAATTTCACAGTATTAATTCTCTGTATATAAGCAATATAATTTAGTAATGAGTTATGTGTGTTTAAGTGATTTTCGGTAGGGGACCTTGTAAGGGAGCAAATAGTCCTCTATGTCACAAATCAGGTGTTTAATGATAATTTTTCTTGATAGGTTTTAAATTTAAAATAAATATTAAACTTTCCAAAACATTAAAAAATAACTTTCACAAATAAGAACTTATTTTTATGTTTAACTTCAGAGAATTCTCTATGTATATCTCAATCAAAAAACTTCCATGCTCTCATTCTCTTAATCTGGAACCCAGCTGTCCGCAGGTTATTACAAATTAAAACACATCTGATTGTATATTAATATGTCAATAGGATAATTTTGTGAAGAGCATACAACTAGCATCCGATTCAGATCAGTATTATTTCTATGGTTAGGTTAGGTTGATAGGAGGATGTATACTACATCAAATCCCAAGAAATACACCTAGGCCACTATCGGGCCTGTTGTGCGATCCAATTCACGAAAAAAATTGTTCACTAATTGTATTATTTTTCCATGTTCAAAAACTCAGAAAGTGCTCTAGAGTTTCACTGTCCTCTAAACATGCTCTACATTCGTTTGAATCCGCACGTCCAATTTTGTATAGATGTGCACGTAATACTGTGAGTC
>NC_060953.1:22651563-22714063 GCF_022045245.1 Lucilia cuprina | reverse complement strand
ATAATTTTAATGGGAAACTTAATTGGTTATGTCATATTTATATATAAATTGATTATGCCTTAAAAATTTTAATTTATTCCATTTACAAAATTATAAAACTCGCGATTAACTCGTTTTTACTCGAATCGCGAGCGAGTTCTATTTTACGCTCTTTAAATTTTCAACTCTTATCGCGAGATTAAAAATTAAACTCGCGAGTCGAATAGATTTATTCGCCGGAAAATGAATTATTTAAATCGCTCGAATTAAACTCGCTCGCGAGCGAATTGAATTCGATCGCTATCTGTACCCTGATTATGGACCGATCGGAAAAAACTTTCATAATAATATTTCTTTATGTGAGAGCAGTACTTGTGACAAACTTTATATGGATATCTTAATTAAGTAATGAGTTATGCGCGTTTAGGTAATTTTCGGGAGGGACCTTGTATGGGAGCCATGACTAATTATGGACCGATCGAAAAAAAAACTTTCACTGTAATATTTGTATGTATATGAGAAATACTTGTACCAAATTTATATGGATATCTTAAATTAGTAATGAATTATGTGTGTTTAAGTGATTTTCGGGAGGGGACCATTCACCAAAAACCATTCAAAAAAAATTTCCTCTGAATGAATTCTATTGACATAAGATTTTAATTTGTAAAATTTTGTGAAGATATCGACATTGTGTCGGAAGTTATTACCAAAAACCCATTTTCCGGGAATATGTACTTTTGTATGGGAGGTATATGAAATTGTGGACCGATCCTGCCAATTTTCAGCAGTGAACAGGCTCTTGTGTAAAAACGAATTATCATGGAATTATCTTGCATAATTTTCGAGAAAATTACATCAGAATCAATAACAAACTGCTTAGGATAATAATAAATATATTCAGTGATTTGGTCTATTTGTTTGGCTTAGTTTTAACGTGCGCGTGTTTTAACCACACAGACGGACATATCTAAATCTCAGAATTTTATAAGGATCCAGAATATATATACTTTGTTGGGTCTCAGATGAATATTTCTTGGTGTTACACACGGAATGACAAACTTATATATACTTTCTATCACCACTAATGGTGGTGGAGGGTATAAAAAGTACCTAAACTGCTAATTCCTTTTATTCCTTTGAGACTATCGAACGAATCATTCAATTTTCCATCTGTAAAATTACAAAGAGTGTGGTGGATGAAATGGAGCGAAAACTTTGTCCAAAATTTATACAATTCAATTGCAGAAATACTGACGAATGCAAAGAGTACTTCATGTCAAGATATAATATTCCAGGTGGTATGTAAATATAACATGAACGTTTAGGAATTAACTTTTATTTATGTGGCTGCGTTGATGGAACCCATTTTATGTTATGATGGGACCTAGAATATATAGTCTTAATTCAAAAAGTACCTTTTGTAGAACGAAAAAGTCCCCTTTTATGAGTTTTATTTTCTCCACTTTTTTTGATTTTAAGTATTACCATTTTTCTAAGATTGATCAGATCTAAGGACTTTGTATCCACTTAGCTTAAGCTAAGTGGATACAAAGTCCAGCAAAGTATTTGCTTACAAATTCACTAGAAAAATCACCAGAACTAATCGAGTAAAGTACTTACAATTCTATTAGAAAAAGTACTTATTTTTGTTTGAGATGTTCCAAAAGTAAGTCAATATTATTTGGTTGGAAAAAAGTTGTTTTTTAAAAGAGTTATTTATAGAATATTTATAAAAAAATAAAAAAAGTCGACACAGACTGGGGTTGAACTCAAGACTGGTTGGAAATAAGTTGTTTTTTAGAAGAGTTATTTATAGAATATTTATGAAAAAATAAAAAGTCGACACAGACTGGGGTTGAACTCAATACCTTCCGTCAACCAGTTGAATGCTACTCTTACTACACCACTGCTTTGTTGTTTTATTGTGCGTCAAATAATAGTTTTCACACACAAATACTATTTTATTTACTGTTTGTCTAAAAATAAACATTTGATATCGTGTTCACAAAAAAAGGAAAAAAAAAAAACAGAAAAAGTAACTATTTTATTTTTGTTTGTTTCTTTATTTTGATTTTTTTTAAACTTTACCTACAGAGTAAGTCATTAATGAAGTACTTAATGGTAATAATTGTAAGCAAAGATTTTGCTGGGAAGTAACCGTTTTATTTTTGTTTGTTTCTTTATTTTGATTTTTTTAAACTTTACCTACAAAGTAAGTCATTAATGAAGTACTTAATGGTAATCATTGTAAGCAAAGATTTTGCTGGATTAACCTTTGTTTTGTTGTATTTAGTTTTTTCTTTTTTAATTTTGTGGTATTAATTTACTTTAACAAAAAAAAAAAACGTAAACAAAATAACACACCTTTCTCAATGAACATTAGACAATATTATTAATGCATTCGAAGATATGAAAAATATAGTTTCAACTCACCCAATAATAAAACGATGGACGATGGGGCCTTTCCGTTATCGCTGTTGGTTTATGGTGAAGAAAATTATGTATAAAAGACTCTTGTGATGTTATTGATTAGTTTGGTTCCACTTAGTTTTCAAATACTTTACAATTTTTGATTATAAGAGAACTAATTTTTTGATCTTTGATTTTTGAAGTTGATTTGATTATGATGTTTCTCTTTTTTTACATTACTCTTTATTCAAGGTGGTTGTGGTTTCTTACAGCTGTGTACAAGGTTTTGGACAGGATTTTAGTATAGCTTTGTGGCGTAAATCTAATAGCACATCACACTATGTGGCAATGTTCGAATCCAGATATTTTGGGTCATAATTCAGGTGTTAATACCTAATGCCAGTGTTGGTGAATGCAACTGCAATCTATTAAGATTGGTTTCGAATTGAATTATAACAATGCAGCTACAACCCACAACTCTGATACATACTATATTAGGTATAATAAACAATTTTGGCCTATCAAATTTATTAGTATTAAATTTCTAAAAATCGAATGTTTATTGGATAAGAAAAGAAAAATGAAAATCTTGATTGAACATAAAATTTCAAACTTGTAATACGAAAATAATTTGTTTTACTATCAGCAATAAAAAACGTTAACCACATGCCTTCTGGTTGTAGGTAAATATATTAAGCGCTGTAGGCGCAATATTTATTATAATGCAATTTACGCATTCCGTTTTTGCTCGTACTTCTGCTTGGAAGCCTGTGTTATGATTTGGTAAACGGTGGTATATTTATGCTTCGGTATCTTCATAGAATCACAGTCCTAATTTATCCCCCAATTTAGAGCCATCCGTGTAATGACGGATTCCTACTGGTCTTTGATCTAATGTCCCAAGACATTGTATCTGGGATCAGCGTTTCAAAATTTCCGACATATTCTGTGTCTGGTATTCGATCAGGCACATCCGATGATTGTGTATAACCGTCCAATGTGTCCAGTATACATTGATGACGTGCCCTATAACCGCTTTTGGCCAGTTCACCTAAAGTAAAGAGCCATTCGGCTGTAAGTGCCGCCTTATATCTTAAATATGTTTCAATGGGTGAAATATCCAGCAACGTTTCCAGAGCATTGGTTGAAGTAGTACACATCTTTTGACAATAAATATTGATGAGTAGTTAAGTTATGGCCAAGTCTTATTCTTGAATATAATTTTGCTGCGCGACGAGGGGTGCTTGTGGGGTAGACTATACTTTCCCCATCGGAATTAATTAATTTATATCGATGATTATAGGCATCCCAGTCGTTAATTTTGTTTGATCTAAGGTGTCTTTGTATTAGTAATTTTATGTCTTTATTTTCTTGGGTGTGAAAAATAAGTAATGGGGTTTGTATCGCTTCACCTGCTGCTTTATCTCCTGCTTCGTTACCTTTTACACCACTGTGGCCAGGTACCCACATGAATTTAAACTTATTATGTGGGTACTTGGCGTGGAAGGTAACACAGAAACTTCTGCTACACTATCAATTAGAAAGCTTAATTTATTGAAATTATAAAAACCGAAAAGGCGACGAGATGTATTGTTAAAATTACCATTGTTTGTCAACAATGGGAAATATTAGTTTAACGAGTTTTTAGAATAAGTGGAAGGT
This sequence comes from Lucilia cuprina, assembly GCF_022045245.1. Taxonomy (NCBI): domain Eukaryota; kingdom Metazoa; phylum Arthropoda; class Insecta; order Diptera; family Calliphoridae; genus Lucilia; species Lucilia cuprina. The sequence goes on along the minus strand of NC_060953.1, from coordinate 22,710,010 downwards.
TGTTTGCAACGTATAGCATTATCTTCGAAACAGTAATGAAACCAACACAACCACTCTCTTCTATTTGAACGTGTTCTTGATCGTGAATTTCTCCTCTAACGACTCCTGTAACACGAACTGACTTTTTGGGTTAACTTCAACACATAATCCATTCATTTATTCATATTGTCACATAAGGATTTAGTTCATTTTTCTACAATATTTTCAATATTGGTTGGTGTATGTTCTTTAATGTTTGCAACATCACTATTGCTCATAACTTAACATATCCTATCTGCTAATTGTATCATATCATTAATATCATTATGATTTGACCAAGGTTAAAGCTACATTAAGGCTTTTTGGTAGTTTTATCAACTACAACTTCTTTAAACTGACAGTGCTAAAGCTAGTTCCAGGTAAAAGGGACAGTGGGCGATAGAATTCTGAGGGTTTTCTATTACCTATTTCATTGTCCGACAAAATCTTTTCTAGCCGGGAGGTTTCACTTAGTGAATGACGATCTACTAATATATTCTTTAAGTTATTGTAAAGATTACTGATATTCCTTAAGTTGTCAACTGCATTTCTGCATGGATAAACTAGGCCTCAAGTTTAACTGATGTAGGTAGGATCAGATAGTTAAAGATATCAATTTTATATTAAAAATGTAATTATATACTAAATTTTCCGCGTTTTCTTTTGAAATCCAATATAAATTTATTACTATATAATAGTCAAAATATTTTCTAAAGTATTTTCATAGATAACTTGGTAATAATATTACTGTTATATTTTGTAAATTACTAAGTATGTATCCACAATTACTATACAATGAGTCATTTACCGATGGATGATTCGTCGAGAAGACTTAATTACCAATTTGGGTAAAATGTCGGATAATTAAATCCTTATTTGGACTTATATAATTTGTATGAAATTATATTCTTCGTTTAAAAATCGTTCCAAAATATATCAAATTTTACAAATTTAATTAAGGTTTGTTGATTGTATTGTATGATTTAATTCATTTAGTCACGTTGACAATAATTAGTTTAATTTTACAATTTTTCAGAAATTTGTTTCAACATGTACTTTACCGTTCAAAGTTTAAAAATAAAAAGAAAAATAATGAATTTTGGCTTCAGTCCAATGATTGTGAGGTAAAAAGATGGTAAAACTTGAAAAGCTTTAATAATGATTATCAGTTATCGAATGTTCGATGGGTGCTGTTCATAACATATTGGTTCTAGTACAGGGAACTTAAACATATTTCTTAAAAAGTTGGAACATATGATAATCAAATGTTAGAATGTTTTATTGTCATTGCAATAAGAATAAAAGAATTAACGAAAAAGTAAGAAAATAATGTTAATCCAATGTACATTAGCTCTTCAAACATTTAGAAGACAAAATTATTGCGCATCACCCCTGACGCCACGTCAGAAACACTTTTGGATAATTGTCAGACGAGAATGAACATTTTACAAAAACAAAATACATTGATTTCGAATATTCGTCTTCTAGAAATATACTTTTAAGTTACTCCCAGATGATAGTAAGAAAAGTGCCTACATTTTACTTAAACAAAAAAACATGACTGTTGAATTTTTTCAGCTGGAAGTGTACGTTTTAGTGACTTCTGTATAATATTAAGGTGAGAACACACATTTTACAATAACAAAATACATTGTTTCCGAATTTGTATCTTCTTGGTTTGTATGTTTATGTCACTTCTGGAAGAAAGTTTGTTTGAAGAGTGTTCACATTAATGTTATATTTTAAGTATAAATTGTAGTAACTACTGGATTGGATTGTCAGACAAGAGCACACATTTTACAATAACAAAATTCATTGATTTCTAGTTTTCGCCGCCTGGAAGTATACTTTTTTTCTTCAATGCAGAAATTTTGCTAATTTCTGTAATGTTTTGTATTTCGACCAGTCATGTTCAGTTTTAATTATCATTGTAAAACTTATATTAGTTATTAAATTTAATATTCATAGGAAAATAGTGTAATTAATACATTGTGAATCTTAAGTTATAATAAAAACCTTCACCAAGGGTAACTATCTTGTCTACATCGTGACTATAACTCACTGTGACTAATGTTTCGGTATCCAGCCACAGGAAGTTATGGTTTCAAAGAAGTGTATAACTAAAGGTTACTCATCTTGTCAATATAGTAAGAGTGGTATATGTTTGTCAATCCTATTTCCTTCTAGCATGACATATATATGCACTTTTAAGGTCAAGGTGAGTGGTAGCAGTACCGAGGGCCAGTGCATAAAGAGGCTAGTTGCTAACAGCTCATGGTAAAGCGCTGTTGTAACGTAGTTGCCTAGTCCATGTACGCCGTCACTGCGTAGATTGTCCGTCTGAGCGTGCATACTCGTGGGATTTAAAATAGAGAAACCAAACCAAAAAACAGACAAGGAGGAGAGTAGGGACACGACGGAAAGTGGTGGTCGACCTGTTAGGGAGAGACAGTCCGGACGTCACGGTCAACGAGGATGATAGGGAGTTGGACAGTACATAGGAGGACGGAGACGTTACCCTTACTAATCTCTATGCCAGAATTGTTGAGCATGAAGGTCAGGTACTGACCGACTTAAACGTGGAGGGTCTTGTAGAGGTTTCAAGTGACTCCTTTGGTGATACTAGTGCCACATAGAAGCTGGGGAATTTATTTCTGTCTGACGAAGAGCTTGCTGACAGTCAGACTGTTAAGATAACGTCCCCTGCTAAAGAGCCCAAGAGGATTTAAAGGGGACATTTGGGAGAAGACCGTCCACAGGTCGTTCGCAAGTGGCCGTGGAGGAGAAGCCAAGTGCCCCTCCACGAGATATTAATGATACAGGCCGAACGAAGGAGGAGAAGGCCAGGGACGGGACTTTGCGATCTCTCGCCTTTCTGTTCTCGTCAAGGGAGAGGCTCCTACACAGAAGGCACCGACAAAGCGTCGCTAAATTCGAGAGAATATAGGGCCCCGTCAGTGACGTTCTGGGTTGGTCCACTCTCTGGAGACAACAGGTCGTTGCTGCTATCAAGCCGGCTAAAACACAAAAGAGTGATGGGTCGATAGCAACATCAACCTGCAGTCTGCCAAAAGGCAATGAGGGTGGTATTCCGAAAACCGATGCGCTCATGTCTTCGGAGCTGCGGAGTTCATAGGTCTACCACCCAAAAAACCTTGAAAGGTGGACGCGACACCAGGAAAGGTAAAGAGGACCGGTAAACTTCCGGCCCGCTCTCCTACTGACCTCCGTAAGGACGTCAATAAGGGAAAAGGCTCCGGTAGTTACCGACTCTCCAAACCAGTGGTGTCAAAGTCACCCAGCACAACGAATAGGTCTGGTCCATCCCCGGCTGGCGCTCCCAAAGGTCCCCGCAAGGAGACAATTAAGAGAGCCAGATCGGGGGATGATCAGCCCTCTTCATCCAGCAAGGTGAAGAAGTCAACCAGCCTGGATGTATGCCTTCAAGTGGCAGTCATTGATGATCCTGATGGGAGGATCAGTACCGATCTCTGGCAATCAATTGAAGGTAGGCTGATTGATGAAATCGCCATATTTAAGGGTGGATCAAAGGATGTATCCTTCAATGGTGCAGACTGGGTTAAGGGCGTGAAGATTGTCAATTGCGGTAACAAGAACTCCTTGGAATTCTTAAAATAGGCAATTGGCAAATGTAGCGACATTAACCCAGCAGCAAAGCGTGATACAGGCTTCCGAACTGCCGCTACGATCAATAGTAACAGTGTGGATTCCACCACCCGTAAGAACATTGCAAACCATACTGGCAGTATTGGCCAAACAGAATGGTGGTCTTCTTACAGATCAATGGAGACATGTAAACTCACTGGTATGTAAGGAGAATATTGGCAAGGACTTTCGATTCGCTGTGGATCGTAAGTCCTTAAAAGTCCTGGATGAGATTGAGGGAGTTGCTAAGTTTGGTCTTGGCACTGTCAGGTTTCGGTACCCGAAACATGACTGAACCAAAGAAGTTGCTAGTGGTGCAGATAAACCTTCATCACTGTGAAGCAGCTTCAGAGGATTTAGTAACCTTCCTGATCGATTCACAGACAGACGTGGTCCTTATCCTAGAACCTTTGATTAACAACAATAAGGTTTTTGGTTTAAGGGTCAAAGGCTACAGCTTTTTTGTCCCGCCTTCTGAGTACAAGGTAAGGACTTGTATTCTGGCAAGGTATGAACTAGGTTTTCTCATTTCTCATTCTTTTGAGAGCGGTGACATTACCGTAATAAACAGAGAAGCCAAAGGTGGGTTCAGTGTATATGCCCTACGAGGCGACTGACCCACCCGGCTCTGAGGTGCGTGAGCTGACGGCATATGCGAGAAGAAGAAGTGCGATCCTTGTGATGGGTTGTGGTGCTAATACTCATCATTGCCAATAGGGCAGCAAATACATCAACAAAAGAGGTGACTTAATGTTTGATTTTATAGCTGATAACAATATTATCATCTGTAATAAGGGCGATACGCCGACGTTCAGGAACAAGGATAGGGAGGCAGTTATAGATTTAACTTTAATTAACCACTTAGAAGATCTCGTTAGGGATTGGGAGGTTGCAACTGACTGTTCATTTTCGCATTACCTTCACACTTGATTTTGTCTTGGCTAGGGGTCCACCTTTTAGGGATCCTAGGAAAACAAATTGGGGAACCTTTAATGATATGGTAGAAACTGGGTTGGCACAACGGGACTTGTGCGAATTGTTTTTAACTGATTTAGAGGGGGTTGTGAACGAATTCACAAACCTACTTAAGGGAAGATATGAGGTATCTTGTCCGGTTACTTTCCCGGACAAAAGAGAGCAACCTAAGTGGTGGACCACCATTGTCCCATAGGGCCAAGCTTACAGGTCAATTAATTGACCGGAATAACTATAAATTGTGCTTCAATAAGTATAAAGCTGATCTCAAAAAGGCTAAAAGGACTTCATGATCTCAGTACTGTGAATCCATAGACAATGTCAACGAGTTATCAAGATTCCGACGGATGTTACTTAAGGACCCTAGGGTCATAGGGTATATCCAAAGGAGTGATAAGTCATGGACTGAGTCTAGCTCTGAGATTCTAGCTCTTCTAATGGAGACACATTTTCCGGGTTGTCTCGCAACTGAAGATGTGGTTGACGACCAACGGGACTTCGAGTCTGTGCAGCCAAGTAACACCTACAGTTGCATAAGGGAGATAGTCACTAGGGAAAAGCTAGTATGGGCTGTTAATTCATTCGACCCCTTCAAATCAGGATTTTCTGGTGAGCTGGATAGTCTGCCTGCTTAGCAGCAGAATTATAAACTCGACCCTAGGGGATCATTGCATTAGGGAAGTGTTACCAGAGAGGGGTGTTTTATCTCCGCTTCTGTGGCTACTAGCGGTTAACGGTATCCTAAGGCTATTTGAATAGACAGTTGCCTATGCGGACGACGTGGTGATATTGGTCAAAGGAAAATTTCTATCCACGATCAGTGACATCATGGAGACTGCGCTAGGTTAACTCTCATTATGGGCGAAAGACAAGGGGCTGGGTGTTAATCCTAGTAAAACGGAACTGGTATTATTTACCAGAAGGTATAAGGTAGACAATTTATGATTGCCAAAGTTAGATGGCTTCGAATTAGGTTTATCTAGAGGAGTTAAGTATTTAGGAATCTTCCTTGACATCAATCTGTCATGGAAGGGAAATACTCAGGAAATAATGAAAAAATGCCTATTACACATGCAAGAATTTCATAGGAAAGTATTGGGGTCTGCAACCAGATATGGTAAATTGGATTTACACATCGATTGTCAAGTCTATTCTAACTTATGATTGTATTGTCTGGTGGGAGACATTGAGAAAGGACAGGAAGTTGCTCAATAAAGCTCAAATGTGTGGTTCCATTGGCATTACTGGTGCCATTAGATGTACTTCGCAAGCGGCATTGAACATCATTCTGAACCTGTCACCTATTGCAGGTTATGCGAAGATGAGGAGGAATTAGAGACGATCGAGCATATTATCTGTCAATGTCCTAGGACACAAAACCTTAGGCTGAAATGGAGTAGGTTCCACGGCAAACTGGGGGAAATTGAGGGACTTAACCCTGGCAACCTACTAGGTTTTGTCAAGAGAATTAGTCACTTCTTTGACTGGGCTATATAGGAGGACATGGATTTTCGTTATTATTTATGTATCTGTATTTTATTATTACCTATTCACATATCCTCTTTACCTATTTTCTTTCATTCTTGTGTTGTTGTAGCGTTTTTGTCTTTTCTGTTTTGAATCTTCACTTCTTGAAGGGAATCACAATGGACATTATGGTCTCCTAGTGGATATACGCCGTTTTTACGGTGTAAAACCCTTCCTAACCTAACCTAAGTAATAAAAATTAATATGATAGTGTTTTGTTAAAATTCAATTGTTAACAAATATTTCAGAAATTTTTGTTAATTGGTGAAGTTTATTAAATAAATACCAAAAAGTAAATATCTTCAAGGATTATATAAATAAAAAATATTAAAAAGTAAGTTGTCATATTTTACTTTAAAAAACTAATTTAGAAAAAATAACAACTCTAAACGGCTTCTACTTACATTATTTTTAAACGAAGTCTTTTATTTTTATTTAAAAATATTTTTATACCCTCCACCACCATCAGTGGTGATAGAGGGTATATATAAGTTTGTCATTCCGTATGTAACACTAAGAAATATTCATATGAGACCCAACAAAATATATATATTCTGGGTTTTGAAATTCTGAGTCGATTTAGCTATGTTCGTCTGTCTGCCTAAATCACAACAAAGTATATATATTCTGGGTTTTGAAATTCTGAGTCGATTTAGCTATGTTTGTCTGTCTGCCTAAATCACGTTTAAACTGAGCCAAATTCACCGAAAATATTCATTATAATCCTAAGCAGTTTGGAATTGAAAATGAGCAAAATCGGTTCACACCGGGAAAAGTTATGAATCAAAATTTAAAACCACCGCGAATAAAATCATAATTTTTTACACTTTCGTTTTTGCACAATAGCTTGATCCGTGCCGAAAATTGCCAAAATTAGTCTACATTTTCGTATAACTTCCATACAAAAATACATATTCCGGGAAAATTGGTTTTTTGTTAATAACTTCCGTCACAATGTCGATATCTTCACAAAATTTTACAAATTTAAATTCTATATCAATAGAATTCATTCAGAGAAATTTTTTGAATCGGTCCATACTTGGCCATAGCTTCCATACAAGGTCCCCTCCCGAAAATCACTTAAACGCACATAATTCATTACTAAATTAAGATACCCATATTAAATTTGATACAAATATAGCTCTCACATACAGAAATATTACTATGAAATTTTTTTCCGATCAGTTGATAATTGTTCATAGCTTTCATACAAGGTCCCCTACCAAAAATCACTTTAACGCGCATAACTCATTACTAAATTAAGATATCCATATAAAATTTGGTATAGGTATTGCTCAAAATAGAAATAAAGCAGTGAAAGTTTTTTCTGATCGGTTCATAATTGGTCATAGCTTTCATACAAGGTCCCCTCCCGAAAAACACTTAAACGCGTATAATTCATTACTAAATTTATAACTTATTTCCAAATAGTGATACCCATAAAATACTTGGCATAAATACTATTTTTGTACACATAAATGTTATTTCATATCCTTGGTCATAGCTCCCATACAAGGTTCCCTCCCGAAAATCACTTAAACGCACATAACTCATTACCAAATATTGATATGAATCCATAAATTAACCAAAACATTGCACTTATATACATAAATAACACTATAAAATTGTTTTACGATCGGTCCATATTTGGTCATAGGTCTCATACTAGATCCCCTCCAGAAAATCTCTTAGATTCACAATTAATATAAATAATAATGATATAGATACAGAATTTTGAAATTTTGTCTTTATATACATAATTGGACATAGCTCCCATACAAAGTCCTTTTACGAAAATTTCTTAAACGCACATTGGTACTTAAAGAATTTTTTACGATCGGTCTATAATTAACCGTATTTAATTAGTTGCATTATCAATTTGTGTAGAACAAAAATTATATATGTATATGTATTTTGAAAATCCTTAAATCTTTCACACACGTGCATACATGCAAATTCATAAATATCGCTAAGCGCTATAAAAATATAAAGAAAATGGCTTTTGTAATATTCAGTAAATTTTGGAATTGCAATAGATTTAAATCTTGGGATTTTTCTATTTAAGACATGAGAAAACTCATTTCTACAAATATTTGAACAATTAGAAAAGTGTTAATATAAAAGTAGATGGTGGAGGGTATTTTAGAATCGGCTCAGCTTAATATAGCAATCTAACTTGTTATATTAAATTTCGTCTCCCTCTTAATAGGTTTAGGATAAGCATTTAAAGATTTTTTCAAGTTGTACGTTTCGGCTTCCATTTGATGAACATTGCATTTGTAACCTATTTAGATTTATTTCAGTTCAATCTTAACTTTCAATATTTAAAAAAAAAAAAAACATTCAAATTTTACTTCGTTAGTTACTGTAAATAATTTAAAAAATAATCCATGACTTAGTAATTTAAGATCATTATAAATGGTTTGATTTCAAGTTCAGTAGGACCTTGATTATCCGTGATTCGATTATCCGGCGACATCAATTATCTGTGATGGAAAAATACATTTTTTTGCATCGACTTAATTTTAATTTGGATTGACTTAAATTTTTCAGCATCGTTTAACCGTAATTACCTCTATTATCCGTAATTACATGTAAAATTCTGTTATTATTTTAACAATCATGAACAATTAGAACAAATCAAAAAGGGGAATTTCCGTAAAACGAAAATACTAAATTGAAAAATAAGAGACAAACAACATTAAACGAATATTTTTAAAAATTACAAACATGAAATCCTTATCTACTGTTTTTCGACAAAATTTTGTTTCTATATTTATGAATATAAAATCCTTGAATTATTTAATTTTTATATAAATATGTACATATTCATTTATTAATTAATAAAAATATATATTAAAAAGTAGAAAAGGTTAGCACTCAATTAACCGGGAAAATCGATTATACAGAATGTTTCCGGTCCCGACTATCACGGAAAATCGAGGTCCCACTGTTATTTAAAAAGTGTTCATAAAAGGTAATGTATTTATTGATTCAAAATAAATAAATAAATAAATTAATAAATTTTATTATTTTATTTTTTAAGAAAAGAGTAGCTAATATTGTACCCCTTATTAAAATATTTCTAACCGAATTAAAATGCTTCCTAAAGTATAACAGGTAATTTCAATAAATACAAAAGTATCCCTGTAAACATTTAGAAGACACAATTATTTCAATAACAAAACACATTGTTTTCGAATTTGTATCTTCCTGGTTTGTAAGTTTATGTCACTTCTGGAAGACAGTTGGAAGAATGTTCACATTAATGTTGTATTATATTCATATGGAAGTGTAGATTGTAGTCACTTCTGGATGATTGTCAGACGAGAGCACACATTTTACAAAAACAAAACCCATTGATTTCTAGTTTTCGCTGTCTGGAAGTATACTTTTAGATTACTTCCGGGTAAAAAATATAAATACTCCATATTTTTTTTAGAGTAAACGCGACAAAATAAAAATAAATAATGCAAAAATTTTAGTGATGTTTTGTGTTTTGTCCAGTCATATTCAGTTTTAATTATTCATTGTAAATTAATATATTGTGAATCTTAAGAAAGAAAAAAATAATATGACAGTGTTGTGTTAAAAGTCAACTGTTAAAAAATACTAAAAAGTAATTATCTCCAAGGATTATATAAATAAAACAAAAAGTAAGTTGTCATATTTTACATTAAAACACTATTTTAGGAATAAGTTAACACGGCTTCCATTTCCATTATTTTTAAACGAAGTCTAATATTTAATTAAAAATGTTTTTATATTAAATTTCGTCTCTCTTAATAGGTTTAAGAGTTATAAGCATTTTAAGACTTTTGTTGTACTTGTTTCGGCTTTCATTTGATGAACATTGCATTTTTAACCTATTTAGATTTATTTGAGTTAAATCTTAACATTCAATATTTTTTAAACTATTTGCGCGTTTAGGTCTTGGATGATATTAAAATCAATTATTTTTAAAACCACCTTTTTTATATACAATTTTATTAATTTTCATACAGCTTTGGTTTTAATTATTCTAATTATATATTTTTTTGGTTATTAACACCAGGTCTTTCTATGACCTTTCTATGATACTAATATTCTAAAGTTTTTGAAAGTATATAACTCCTAAATTAGAAGAGAACAAACAAAAAAAATATTGCAGTATTATTGTCAAAAACAATATTATACTAAGTGGTCACTTCAAGAAGTGACTTCCTAGTCACATCTAGTAGAGTCTTTGGCAATACCAAGAGTCATCTAGAAGTTTCTTCTGTGGGTCTTCCAGAAGTATCTTCCACGTTACGCTTAGACGTTCCACAGCTCGGCATCAGTTCTTCCCGACAAGTGACAAGAATTCGTAAATTTTAATAAAAATGACTAATTAAAACCATTGTTTCACAAAATATCGAAATGTAATATCAAACAAACATATTAAAACTTTTTGAACCATAAAGTTTGTGTTTGTTGGTTTATATATTTTTTAACTAATACATTCTCATGACTTAGGTTTTTGACAATAGATTTAGGTTTTGTCATACTCAGGTTCTTCTCTATGCATTAATTATTCTATGACAAAAGCTACAACAAATAATATGTTTGACAGCTCACAGCTGTGTGAATATTAATAGCAAAACATAAGTTAAAATGATTAATATAGTATCAGTTATCGATAAAGTGAAAAAAGTATCGATTTTAATATTTCAAAATTTGAATTTAATGACGCCAGAGCATGTATTTCCACCAATGAACAACATCAATGATGGTTATCCATTTTGACCTCCAGCTCAGCATTTTGACCTCCAAAAATTTCCAGTATACGTTTTTAGCCAGTTACTGTCCCATCTTTTAATATAGACAGTGGACTTAAAGAGCAGAGGAAGTTCACTCTTCTCTCAGTATTTAGTATTTAGTTACTGGTTACTGAAATTTTTTTCAGTATTCAGTAAAATTTTACTGTTGACTGAAAAAAATTCATTATTCAGTAAAATTTTACAGTAAACAGTAAAAAATACTGGTAATGCAAATCTTACTGAATACTGAAATTTTTTTCAGTAATCAGTAAAATTTTCAACTAAAATGCATTATTAGTAAAAAATGATCTTTTTTACTATATTTGTGTTAATAATCTAATATTAAAAAATATAATAAATGCTTCCAATAACTTTTTATTGCCCGACAAAATTGTATAATATTTGTCCTCTCATATTAATTTATACATAGCTAAGTTCTTGTCTTCTGAAAAGATTTACAATCCCAAAAAGTAAAATTAATTTCACTATAGCTACTTGTTATGATCAATGATGATAATATACAAAAATATATTGAAAATAGAATTATCAGTAAATTATAGATTGTACGGAATACTGTAAACACATTTTCAGTAATCAGTAAAATACTGCATTTTTTGCAGTAACCACTAAATTTATTGCAATATTTTGCAGTATTCAGTAAAATTTACTGAATACTGAAAATTTTTTCAGTAAACAGTAAAAACTTATTTTACTGCATTTATACTGGTACTGCAAAGTGCCCATCAATGTTAGCCAGTCCCAGGGAAGAGGGATACTTTCCACCAAGTTCTTTAGGATGCTAACACATTGGTGAGATACCAGCCTCATCAACATCACGGCCATGCTGAACTCGCAGCTCAAGCTCTCTATTCGTTGTTTGCCCTTTGAAAAGATTTCGTGGTCCACTATCTTATTGCTCACCAGACACTGCTGATCTATTGGAATTTTGCCTATCGAATCACCGGCATCGTAAACTGCATAGCAGAGATCGTCCCGGTGTCTTCTTCTGGCAACTTTGGCGTAAGATGGCGGCTCTTTTCCTTTTCCACCATCTAGCTTCTCGTTTTTCTTTTAAGATACCCTTACCTTCGAGAATCGTTTCGCCGACGTGTTCGTTTTCGAAATATCTAGCTTGACGTAGAGAACTTTACAATGAGAGTAATTCAATTCTAAAGAAATGAATATGTTTACAGGTTTGAAAGGAATATGTGACATATGCATGAAAGAGCTTTTGGTTTAAAAAAAATACTCTTTTATTGCATTGGTTGTTATTGTTACGTGATGTTGGATTAGAATATTTAGGTCAATGAGCCAGAACTATAAACATAGGATTAGGTTTGAGATACTTATGATCGAACTTACCGCAGGATTCTGACTTGGGGTTCCATTGAGTGAAATGTGGCTTGGCGCTCACTGCGTAGTAGAAGACGAGGAGCCCTTTTTCTTCCTAAGTTAATTCTAAGTTCTGAGCTCATCGGGAGACCTGATCCTCCTGGGATTGACTAACTATGAAGCGTCTTTTTATACCCCCCATCACAAAAGAAGGTAGGTATATTTATTTTGTCATTCCGTTTGTAACACATCGAAATATTGATCATAGACCCACAAAAGTAAATATATTCTGGGTCCTTATTAAATTGTAAGACGATCTAGCAATGTCTGTCCGTCTGTCTGTTGAAAGCACAATAGAGTTCGAACTCAAAGAGCTAGAGAGTTTAAACTTTCCACAAATATTTCTTATAGGTAGGGTTTGTTTGGTATTAAAAATGGGCAATATCACATAGCCCCCATACAAAGCAAATACAGCATTCATAGTCACATCTATTTTAAAAATGCGAGTAAAGCAAAGAAATTCGGCATAAATAAGTCTTATAAGGAGTGAGATCGAAAAATTCTTAACACACGTTTTTCATTACATTTTTCAACCAAAGTATTATTTGATTTTTTTTTTGATCAAGTTACCTTTGAAAAACATGCCAGTTATTATGTGTAATGTCAATTATATTAATTTTTTTGTTAATCTGATTAAAATGAGTGACCAGAAAAAAGTGCGTACTGAAATTATTAAATATTTTTAACTAAACCCAACTTGGTCTTACAAAAAGTTGGCCAAGCATACAAAGGTCTGCCGTCAAACTGTTTCCAATGTTATTAAACAGTACCGGGAGAACTTGTCAGTTGATAGAAAATCTGGTTCAGGTAGAAGGAATGGTCCACATGATGTTTCTAAAGCCAAAAAAATAGAACGCATTTTCAAAAGAGCTCCCAACACATCCGGTAGGAAAGCAGCTCGGTTGTCCTCTCATATTAATTTATACATAGCTAAGTTCTTGTCTTCTGAAAAGATTTACAATCCCAAAAAGTAAAATTAATTTCACCATAGCTACTTGTTATGATCAATGATGATAATATACAAAAATATATTGAAAATAGAATTATCAGTAAATTATAAATTGTACGGAATACTGTAAACACATTTTCAGTAATCAGTAAAATACTGCATTTTTTGCAGTAACCACTAAATTTATTGCAATATTTTGCAGTATTCAGTAAAATTTACTGAATACTGAAAATTTTTTCAGTAAACAGTAAAAACTTATTTTACTGCATTTTTACTGGTAATGCAAAGTGCCCATCAATGTTAGCCAGTCCCAGGAAAGGGATACTTTCCACCAAGTTCTTTAGGATGCTAACACATTGGTGAGATACCAGCCTCATCAACATCACGGCCATGCTGAACTCGCAGCTCAAGCTCTCTATTCGTTGTTTGCCCTTTGAAAAGATTTCGTGGTCCACTATCTTATTGCTCACCAGACACTGCTGATCTATTGGAATTTTGCCTATCGAATCACCGGCATCGTAAACTGCATAGCAGAGATCGTCCCGGTGTCTTCTTCTGGCAACTTTGGCGTAAGATGGCGGCTCTTTTCCTTTTCCACCATCTAGCTTCTCGTTTTTCTTTTAAGATACCCTTACCTTCGAGAATCGTTTCGCCGACGTGTTCGTTTTCGAAATATCTAGCTTGACGTAGAGAACTTTACAATGAGAGTAATTCAATTCTAAAGAAATGAATATGTTTACAGGTTTGAAAGGAATATGTGACATATGCATGAAAGAGCTTTTGGTTTAAAAAAAATACTCTTTTATTGCATTGGTTGTTATTGTTACGTGATGTTGGATTAGAATATTTAGGTCAATGAGCCAGAACTATAAACATAGGATTAGGTTTGAGATACTTATGATCGAACTTACCGCAGGATTCTGACTTGGGGTTCCATTGAGTGAAATGTGGCTTGGCGCTCACTGCGTAGTAGAAGACGAGGAGCCCTTTTTCTTCCTAAGTTTATTCTAAGTTCTGAGCTCATCGGGAGACCTGATCCTCCTGGGATTGACTAACTATGAAGCGTCTTTTTATACCCCCCATCACAAAGAAGGTAGGTATATTTATTTTGTCATTCCGTTTGTAACACATCGAAATATTGATCATAGACCCACAAAAGTAAATATATTCTGGGTCCTTATTAAATTGTAAGACGATCTAGCAATGTCTGTCCGTCTGTCTGTTGAAAGCACAATAGAGTTCGAACTCAAAGAGCTAGAGAGTTTAAACTTTCCACAAATATTTCTTATAGGTAGGGTTTGTTTGGTATTAAAAATGGGCAATATCACATAGCCCCCATACAAAGCAAATACAGCATTCATAGTCACATCTATTTTAAAAATGCGAGTAAAGCAAAGAAATTCGGCATAAATAAGTCTTATAAGGAGTGAGATCGAAAAATTCTTAACACACGCTTTTCATTACATTTTTCAACCAAAGTATTATTTGATTTTTTTTTTTTTGATCAAGTTACCTTTGAAAAACATGTCAGTTATTATGTGTAATGTCAATTATATTAATTTTTTTGTTAATCTGATTAAAATGAGTGACCAGAAAAAAGTGCGTACTGAAATTATTAAATATTTTTAACTAATCCCAACTTGGTCTTACAAGAAGTTGGCCAAGCATACAAAGGTCTGCCGTCAAACTGTTTCCAATGTTATTAAACAGTACCGGGAGAACTTGTCAGTTGATAGAAAATCTGGTTCAGGTAGAAGGAATGGTCCACATGATGTTTCTAAAGCCAAAAAAATAGAACGCATTTTCAAAAGAGCTCCCAACACATCCGGTAGGAAAGCAGCTCGGTTGTCCTCTCATATTAATTTATACATAGCTAAGTTCTTGTCTTCTGAAAAGATTTACAATCCCAAAAAGTAAAATTAATTTCACCATAGCTACTTGTTATGATCAATGATGATAATATACAAAAATATATTGAAAATAGAATTATCAGTAAATTATAGATTGTACGGAATACTGTAAACACATTTTCAGTAATCAGTAAAATACTGCATTTTTTGCAGTAACCACTAAATTTATTGCAATATTTTGCAGTATTCAGTAAAATTTACTGAATACTGAAAATTTTTTCAGTAAACAGTAAAAACTTATTTTACTGCATTTTTACTGGTAATGCAAAGTGCCCATCAATGTTAGCCAGTCCCAGGGAAGAGGGATACTTTCCACCAAGTTCTTTAGGATGCTAACACATTGGTGAGATACCAGCCTCATCAACATCACGGCCATGCTGAACTCGCAGCTCAAGCTCTCTATTCGTTGTTTGCCCTTTGAAAAGATTTCGTGGTCCACTATCTTATTGCTCACCAGACACTGCTGATCTATTGGAATTTTGCCTATCGAATCACCGGCATCGTAAACTGCATAGCAGAGATCGTCCCGGTGTCTTCTTCTGGCAACTTTGGCGTAAGATGGCGGCTCTTTTCCTTTTCCACCATCTAGCTTCTCGTTTTTCTTTTAAGATACCCTTACCTTCGAGAATCGTTTCGCCGACGTGTTCGTTTTCGAAATATCTAGCTTGACGTAGAGAACTTTACAATGAGAGTAATTCAATTCTAAAGAAATGAATATGTTTACAGGTTTGAAAGGAATATGTGACATATGCATGAAAGAGCTTTTGGTTTAAAAAAATACTCTTTTATTGCATTGGTTGTTATTGTTACGTGATGTTGGATTAGAATATTTAGGTCAATGAGCCAGAACTATAAACATAGGATTAGGTTTGAGATACTTATGATCGAACTTACCGCAGGATTCTGACTTGGGGTTCCATTGAGTGAAATGTGGCTTGGCGCTCACTGCGTAGTAGAAGACGAGGAGCCCTTTTTCTTCCTAAGTTTATTCTAAGTTCTGAGCTCATCGGGAGACCTGATCCTCCTGGGATTGACTAACTATGAAGCGTCTTTTTATACCCCCCATCACAAAAGAAGGTAGGTATATTTATTTTGTCATTCCGTTTGTAACACATCGAAATATTGATCATAGACCCACAAAAGTAAATATATTCTGGGTCCTTATTAAATTGTAAGACGATCTAGCAATGTCTGTCCGTCTGTCGGTTGAAAGCACAATAGAGTTCGAACTCAAAGAGCTAGAGAGTTTAAACTTTCCACAAATATTTCTTATAGGTAAGGTTTGTTTGGTATTAAAAATGGGCAATATCACATAGCCCCCATACAAAGCAAATACAGCATTCATAGTCACATCTATTTTAAAAATGCGAGTAAAGCAAAGAAATTCGGCATAAATAAGTCTTATAAGGAGTGAGATCGAAAAATTCTTAACACACGTTTTTCATTACATTTTTCAACCAAAGTATTATTTGATTTTTTTTTTTTGATCAAGTTACCTTTGAAAAACATGTCAGTTATTATGTGTAATGTCAATTATATTAATTTTTTTGTTAATCTGATTAAAATGAGTGACCAGAAAAAAGTGCGTACTGAAATTATTAAATATTTTTAACTAAACCCAACTTGGTCTTACAAAAAGTTGGCCAAGCATACAAAGGTCTGCCGTCAAACTGTTTCCAATGTTATTAAACAGTACCGGGAGAACTTGTCAGTTGATAGAAAACCTGGTTCAGGTAGAAGGAATGGTCCACATGATGTTTCTAAAGCCAAAAAAATAGAACGCATTTTCAAAAGAGATCCCAACACATCCGGTAGGAAAGCAGCTCGGTTAGCTCAGTGCTCGGACTATTTGGTACGAAAAGTTAAAGCTAATGCAGGTTTAAAAACATACAAGGCTCAAAAAGTTCCTGACAGGAACGCTGCTAAAAATTTAGAGGCCAAAAACAGAGCACGGAAATTGCTGCATAATGGATGACGAAACGTATGTTCTGGCAGATTTTTCGCAACTTCCAGGTCAAAAGTTTTATATTGCTGATGATCGAGGGAATGTTGAAGAAAAGTTTAGGACCCAAAAGCAGACAAAATTTCCCAGAAAGTTCTTGGTATGGCAAGCAATATGCAGTTGCGGCAAAAGAAGCCAACCATTTGTTACAACGGGCTCTATAAATACTGAAATTTACATCAAGGAATGTTTACAAAAAATGCTGCTTCCATTCATAAGACTTCATAATGTGTCCACTTATTTTTGGCCTGACTTGGCATCCTGTCACTATGGTAAACAAGCCCTTGAGTGGTACAAGAACAATAATGTCGTATTTGTACCAAGAGAGGCAAATCCTCCAAACTGCCCGGAGCTAAGGCCAATGGAGAGATATTGGGCTCTTGTTAAAAGAGAATTGAAGAGTACAAAAAAGGTGTCCAAAAGTGTGGTAGATTTTAAACGGAGATGGACTACATGTTCGAGCAAAGTGACAGAAAGCACTATAAAAACGTTAATGGAAGGGTTTCCGAAAAGGGTTCAAAATTTCATCACTAGTGATTAAAACTATAAAAATATTTTTTTTTTTTTGTAAATTGTAATAATAATTTGAATCAAATGAAAAAAAAATAAAGCTGTAAGTTTAGTGGTTTCTTTTTTATAAACATATATGTATGTTAAGAATTTTTCGATCTACATTACATTTCTATAAAATTAACATTTAGATAAAATTAAGATTTAATTAAAAAAAATTAAAACGTTTAAAAATTGAAGTTTTAAGATAAGTTAATTAAAATTTAATTAAAAAAGATTAGATTTGAGATAAATTAAATATATTTTAAGTAAGTTATAATAGATTAAGAAAAGATAATAGTGTTTAAGTTAGAACAGATTACACAGTGGGGCAGAATCGAAATTTTTTGGAAATAAATCTGGCATTTCTAAACGGCTGACCCGATCGGGATAAAATTTGGCGTGAGCGTAGCCAAGGTGTATTCGAAGATAAACCCTGCAGATGCCCCAGGGACGGCGCTGTGGTGGCTCAAAGTAGGGTACCTACGACATGTAAAATTTTTAAACTCGTGCCATTTTTTGTTTTTCACCCAAATACAAAGATTTTTATATTTTCTGAAATGCTTGGACATACTACTCATCTCTTATAATATCCGAGTTATAGGCATTTAAAAAATTAATGATACAAAATTTACCATACATTGTTCCGCCTTTTTTGAATACCGGGCGTAATTTTGCACCAAGTGAACTTTTTCTTGTTAGTTAGACAACAAAATTTCCAATAATATACAAAAAATTTCAGATCAATATCATTTACAGATCCAAAAATATACGTTTTTTAATTTAAAATTCAAAAAATTTTAGATTTTTGCCCAAAATGTGTCTTAACTCTTTTATTAATAAAATAAAATTTTCTTTAAGAACATATAACGTTTTTATAGTTTTCTAAGAGGTATCTTTGCGCAGAACGCTTTGGCGTAAAAAACTTGTTCTATTTTTTGAAAATGTTGCCACTGCGTCCTTTCGAATATGACCTATTTTCTATCAAAACTTCAACATTGGGCGACATGTTCTAAAATCCCAAAGCAGGGATAAGAAAACTGAAAGCAGTTTTGGAAACCTCAATATGTTTTCTATTTACTCTAAAAATATTTTCCCAGCCCTGAAAGAAACGTGGACCCTATGGGCAAAAAGTAAAAAAATCCAATTTTTTGGAATTTTCATTCCTATTTTTGGGAATTTCGCCCTTTGACCTTTTCAATCATTTTTTTTCATTTTCTTATTTGAAATGACAAATTTAACAAGCGTTGAGAATTTCATTGAGTTTTGTTCATAAATAAAGATTTTTTCATATATTACATATTTGTTCAATTTCTAAAACTATGATTTATATCAAAATTTTAATAGGGTCGCAGATAGCTACAACAATTTAGTCCATATTTATCCCTTAATATCTAGGTAGATATGGAAATTCTCGATTATTTACACAAAATTTCAAGCCAATATCTCAATTACATTCAAAAATATGTTCATTTAAACCTGTATCCTTTAATTTTATATTTTTCATGTTTTAGTATGAAATATGACAGAACATATTTAAATCTTATATTTACCTATTTTCTATTTGTTTGCTTATCCTTATAATTGAAAGGTCCTATTATGCTTAAATTTTCAGAAATTTATAACTATTTTTTACCTCAATTTTTTCGACAGATCATTTCGTTCTGTTTCGTTTATGATCATGAAGGTAAAAATATACAGGTAATGATAATTTCGATTCATTCACTAATAAGAAATATCAATGAATGAATTACAGGTTATAAGGAGTGAGATCGAAATATTCTTAACATACATATATGTTTATAAATAAGAAACCACTAAACTTACAGCTTTATTTTTTTTTATTTGATTCAAATTATTATTACAATTTACAAAAAAAGAAATATTTTTATAGTTTTAATCACTAGTGATGAAATTTTGAACCCTTTTCGGAAACCCTTTCATTAACGTTTTTATAGTGCTTTCTGTCACTTTGCTCGAACATGTAGTCCATCTCCGTTTAAAATCTACCACACTTTTGAACACCTTTTTTGTACTCTTCAATTCTCTTTTAACAAGAGCCCAATATCTCTCCACTGGCTTTAGCTCCGGGCAGTTTGGAGGATTTGCCTCTCTTGGTACAAATACCACATTATTGTTCTTGTACCACTCAAGGGCTTGTTTAACATAGTGACAGGATGCCAAGTCAGGCCAAAAATAAGTGGACACATTATGAAGTCTTATGAATGGAAGCAGCCTTTTTTGTAAACATTCCTTGATGTAAATTTCGGTATTTATAGAGCCCGTTGTAACAAATGATTGGCTTCTTTTGCCGCAACTGCATATTGCTTGCCATACCAAGAACTTTCTGGGAAATTTTGTCTGCTTTTGGGTCCTAAACTTTTCTTCAACATTCCCTCGAGCATCAGCAACATAAAACTTTTGACCTGGAAGTTGCGAAAAATCTGCCAGAACATACGTTTCGTCATCCATTATGCAGCAAGAATATTTTTTTATAAAACTTTAATTCAATTTCCGTGCTCTGTTTTTGGCCTCTAAATTTTTAGCAGCGTTCCTGTCAGGAACTTTTTGAGCCTTGTATGTTTTTAAACCTGCATTAGCTTTAACTTTTCGTACCAAATAGTCCGAGCACTAAGCTAACCGAGCTGCTTTCCTACCGGATGTGTTGGGAGCTCTTTTGAAAATGCGTTCTATTTTTTTGGCTTTAGAAACATCATGTGGACCATTCCTTCTACCTGAACCAGATTTTCTATCAACTGACAAGTTCTCCCGGTACTGTTTAATAACATTGGAAACAGTTTGACGGCAGACCTTTGTATGCTTGGCCAACTTCTTGTAAGACCAAGTTGGGATTAGTTAAAAATATTTAATAATTTCAGTACGCACTTTTTTCTGGTCACTCATTTTAATCAGATTAACAAAAAAATTAATATAATTGACATTACACATAATAACTGACATGTTTTTCAAAGGTAACTTGATCAAAAAAAAAAAAATCAAATAATACTTTGGTTGAAAAATGTAATGAAAAGCGTGTGTTAAGAATTTTTCGATCTCACTCCTTATAAGACTTATTTATGCCGAATTTCTTTGCTTTACTCGCATTTTTAAAATAGATGTGACTATGAATGCTGTATTTGCTTTGTATGGGGGCTATGTGATATTGCCCATTTTTAATACCAAACAAACCCTACCTATAAGAAATATTTGTGGAAAGTTTAAACTCTCTAGCTCTTTGAGTTCGAACTCTATTGTGCTTTCAACAGACAGACGGACAGACATTGCTAGATCGTCTTACAATTTAATAAGGACCCAGAATATATTTACTTTTGTGGGTCTATGATCAATATTTCGATGTGTTACAAACGGAATGACAAAATAAATATACCTACCTTCTTTTGTGATGGGGGGTATAAAAAGACGCTTCATAGTTAGTCAATCCCAGGAGGATCAGGTCTCCCGATGAGCTCAGAACTTAGAATTAACTTAGGAAGAAAAAGGGCTCCTCGTCTTCTACTACGCAGTGAGCGCCAAGCCACATTTCACTCAATGGAACCCCAAGTCAGAATCCTGCGGTAAGTTCGATCATAAGTATCTCAAACCTAATCCTATGTTTATAGTTCTGGCTCATTGACCTAAATATTCTAATCCAACATCACGTAACAATAACAACCAATGCAATAAAAGAGTATTTTTTTTAAACCAAAAGCTCTTTCATGCATATGTCACATATTCCTTTCAAACCTGTAAACATATTCATTTCTTTAGAATTGAATTACTCTCATTGTAAAGTTCTCTACGTCAAGCTAGATATTTCGAAAACGAACACGTCGGCGAAACGATTCTCGAAGGTAAGGGTATCTTAAAAGAAAAACGAGAAGCTAGATGGTGGAAAAGGAAAAGAGCCGCCATCTTACGCCAAAGTTGCCAGAAGAAGACACCGGGACGATCTCTGCTATGCAGTTTACGATGCCGGTGATTCGATAGGCAAAATTCCAATAGATCAGCAGTGTCTGGTGAGCAATAAGATAGTGGACCACGAAATCTTTTCAAAGGGCAAACAACGAATAGAGAGCTTGAGCTGCGAGTTCAGCATGGCCGTGATGTTGATGAGGCTGGTATCTCACCAATGTGTTAGCATCCTAAAGAACTTGGTGGAAAGTATCCCTCTTCCCTGGGACTGGCTAACATTGATGGGCACTTTGCAGTACCAGTATAAATGCAGTAAAATAAGTTTTTACTGTTTACTGAAAAAATTTTCAGTATTCAGTAAATTTTACTGAATACTGCAAAATATTGCAATAAATTTAGTGGTTACTGCAAAAAATGCAGTATTTTACTGATTACTGAAAATGTGTTTACAGTATTCCGTACAAATCATTTACAGATCCAAAAATATACGTTTTTTAATTTAAAAATGCAAAAATTTTAGATTTTTGCTGTTTTTTGCCCAAAATGTGTCTTAACTCTTTTATTAATAAAATAAAATTTTCTTTAAGAATATATAACAATTTTATAGTTTTCTAAAAGGTATCTTTACGCAGAACGCTTTGGCGTTCTGGGATCAGAAAACTGAAAGCAGCTTTGGAAACCTCAATATGTTTTCTATTTACTCCAAAAGTATTTTCCCAGCCCTGAAAGAAATGTGGACCCTATGGGCAAAAATGTAAAAAATCCCATTTTTGGGATTTTCATTCCTATTTTTGGGAATTGCGGGATGCCCTTTGACCTTTTCAATTTTTTTTTGCATTTTCTTATTTGAAATGACAAATTTAACAAGCGTTGAAGATTTCATTGAGTTTTGTTCATAAATAAAAATTTTGTCATATATTACATATTTGTTAAATTTCTAAAACTATGATTTATATCAAAATTTTAATAGGGTCGCAGATAGCTACAACAATTTAGTCCATATTTATCCCTTAATATCTTTTTTTAGTTAGATATGGAAATTCTCGACCCTTTACAAAAAATTTCAAGGCAATATCTCAATTACATTCAAAAATATGTTCATTTAAACCTGTGTCCTTTAATTTCATCTTTTTCATATTTTAGTATTAAATATGACAGAACATGTTTAAATCTTATATTTACCTATTTTCTATTTGTTTGCTTATCCTTATAATTGAAAGGTCCTATTATGCTTAAATTTTCAGAAATTTATAACTATTTTTTACCTAATTTTTTTCGACAGATCATTTCGTTTATGATCATGTAGGTAAAAATATACAGGTAATGATAATTTCGATTCATTCACTAATAAGAAATATCAATGACTGAATTACAGTTTATAGTAATATAGTCCTAAATGTTAATAAGTAGACAGTTCGTAATTTTTTACTTTGGAATACCTGTATCGGAAATACCTGTATCCGATACAGGTATTCCATAGTAAAAAATTACGAACTGTCTACCTAACATTTAGGGCTATATTACTAAGGAGTGAGATCGAAAAATTCTTAACATACATATATGTTTATAAAAAAGAAACCACTAAACTTACAGTTTTATTTTTTTTATTTGATTCAAATTATTATTCAACGGCTGATCCGATCGGGATAAAATTTGGCGTGAGCGTAGCCAAGGAGTATTCGAGTTTGAGTTTTGAAGATGAACCCCGCAGATGCCCCAGGGACGGAGCTGTGGCGGCTCAAAGTAGGGTAACTACGACATGTAAAATTTTTTTTGGACATACTACTTATCTCTTATAATATCCGAGTTATAGGCATTTAAAAATTTAGTGATACAAAATTTACCATACCTTGGTCTGCCTTTTTTTGAATACCGGGCGTAATTTTGGACCAAATGGACTCAATTTTTTCTTGTTAGTTAGACAACAAAATTTCCAATAATATCAAAATCATTTACAGATCCAAAAATATACGTTTTTTAATTTAAAAATGCAAAAATTTTAGATTTTTGCTGTTTTTTGCCCAAAATGTGTCTTAACTCTTTTATTAATAAAATAAAATTTTCTTTAAGAATATATAACAATTTTATAGTTTTCTAAAAGGTATCTTTACGCAGAACGCTTTGGCGTTATACATATCCAGAAGGTAATATAAGTCCTTTAAATCCATCTTTTTCACATAGTTGAAAGAACAGGATCAGAAGATAGAAGTAAAATATTAAAAATATCTTCATTCTGTGATTGCCTGGAGCATTTTCTTGAGCTGAAAAGTTGAACATGCTTAAAATCCCGATGAAAAGTTGAACATGCTTAAAAATCTCGATTCCTCGCTTCCTGGGCTTCTTCTGTTAATTCTTCAAGTGGAAGAATATTCGATTCAATTATTATTTGACCATGACACAATACTTTGTGTACTGTTGGTGTTAGTTCCCTCCATGGATACAGAGATACAAGTAATTTAGAAATTTCTGATGTATATTCCCCAAATCGATTTCCATTAATTTTATGTTTACTATTCAGTGCCATTAAAATAGTGTTAACTCTTCGAAGCAACTCCTTGTCGATTCCAGTTATTATTGAAGTAATTTCAAAATCACGAAAAAACCTTCTCGCCGTATTACCGTCATTTGTACTACCGCAAGTACCGCAAGTGGAAGTGGTTTGTCGATGTTGAATCCCATCTGAACTTTAAATTCTTCCTAGATTCTGCTTTTTTTCCGCAGCTATCAGTTTTTTCAATTCTTCATTATTTTTTGTTGGTTTAGTAAGATTCTCTGGCACACTTCTATATTTGAGGTCGTATGCTATGTTATCCAAAAATCGTATTCTGGCATGAAGTGGTAAAATTCCGAAAGACAGGACTTCTTCATTAATACTTCTGCTTTTGTTAAATTTGAGAATTGCGACTTTTTCTCATTACATATTGAGCATCTCCAGAAGGAAGAAGTTTCTGTTATGGCATTGCTGACCTTTCCATCAATCATTGTTAAGCTTAGCTGATATGATACGTTAATAGAGAATTCCTTTATTTTTATGCAAATGGGCTCCAGTGCATTTATTTCATCTTTTAAATATTCCAAAAAATCTTTTGTTGTTTTCTTTGACTCCTTTATATATTCAAATCCAATGGGTCTACAAAAATTTTTTGAACCCGGAGTTGTATTGATCCATATATCTTCAAATGAATTTCCGATGCTTGACGATGATGAATTAAGGGAATATGAACGAATTCGTAATGGCACTAATGATGACATAAATACACTTTTGTAGTCTGCTAATGTCCGACTTTCACAAGCTTGTTTGTATTCTGGAAGTGCTGATAAACCGTCACATCCCCACTTACACATTAAGACAACATCACAGTTACGAATTCTGAAAAGTCTGACACAATTCTTGATGCTGTGTTTTCGAGCAAAGATGATATATCAATACAAGCTTCCACATCATTAACAGCAATAGGTGATGGTAGGATAGTTTGTTTTTTTCCTGGATCGCCTTGTATGATGGTAATATATTGTGTCCTTTTTCATGCAGAGCTTTCCTTAATATTTGGTACTTATTTCGACTGAGACCCAGTTCCAACATAAGCGCTATTGCTTCCTCTTCAGTAAAATTTGATTGTGATGTTGGAGTTGGTATACTTTCCACAATTCGCTTAAGTCGTTTTGGTGATGCATTAGGAAGAATAGTTGCAATATGTACGGCATCCATAGGTTGGTTTTCATTTTGAGGGTAGCGAAGCACACTGGGTATAGCTAGAAAGTTTTAATAAATAATTAATAAAATTTAATTAATACTAAAGTTGTTCCATACAATTGGAAAAATTGTTTTTTTTGCACGTGTATGCTATTGCAAGTGTACGATATTTTAGTTTAATAACTTTTATCTAATTTACTATTTCTACACACTTTAAAAATATTTGACATCCTTCGGCAAAAAGAAAAATAAATCAAATTTATTTTACAACAAATTATTATGGTTTTGTTTTAAGAATTAGGGATATTGCCCTACAAACATACATATATTAGATAAATCCACCTTTTTTTATTCAAAAAATCCAGTTAGATTTATCAACTGTATAACTACCATCTTTGCACTATTATTTTTTTCTTAAACTTAATATTAGCTTACACAATGTTTTTTTTTGAAAATAATGATGACCAAATCGAAATTTCGAACTTCAAAAACAAAAAGTCATTAAAAACCCTCTAATCAACATTAGTAATAATTTATGACCATTTTAATTTTTACCCTCATAACTAACAAGAGCTATATAATATCTGTAAGAATCGAAGAAAACCCGAGCAACGCCGGGTACATTTAGCTAGTCTTTAATAAAATAATTAGCTAAATTTTTAAAAATTGTCCAAAAATTTTATTCAACACCAAATGTATGTTCTATCATACTTTATACTAAAATATGAATAAGATGAAATTGAAGGACGCAGGTTTAAATGAACATATTTTTGAATGTAATTGAGATATTGGCTTAAAATTTTTTGTAAAGGGTCGAGAATTTCCATATCTAATTAAAAAATGATATTAAGGGATAAATATGGACTAAATTGTTGTAGCTATCTGCGACCCTATTAAAATTTTGATATAAATCATAGTTTTAGAAATATAACAAATATGTAATATAAGACAAAATCTTTATTTATGAACAAAACTCAATGAAATTTTCAACGCTTGTTAAATTTGTCATTTCAAATAAGAAAATGCAAAAAAAAATGAAAAGGCCGAAGAACATCCCGCAATTCACAAAAATAGGAATGAAAATTCCAAAAATGGGATTTTTTACTTTTTTGCTCATAGGGTCCACATTTCTTTCAGTGCTGGGAGGTTTCCAAAACTGCTTTCAGTTTTCTGATCCCAGCTTTAAGATTTTAGAACATGTCGCCCAAAGTTGAAGTTTTGATAAAAAATAGGTCATATTCGGAAGGAAAAACTGTGGCAACAGTTTCAAAAAATAGGACAAGGTTTTTACGCCAAAGCGTTCTGCGTAAAGATACCTTTTAGAAAACTATAAAATTGTTATATGTTCTTAAAGAAAATTTTATTTTATTAATAAAAGAGTTAAGACACATTTTTGACAAAAAAATTAAATTAAAAAACGAATATTTTTGGAGCTGTAAATGATATTGATCTGAAATTTTTTGTATTTTATTGGAAATTTCGTTGTCTAATTAACAAGAATTTGGTCCAAAATTACTCCCGGTATTCAAGAAAAGGCGGACCAAGATATGGTAAATTTTGTATCACTAAATTTTTAAATGCCTATAACTCGGATATTATAAGATATAAGTAGTATGCCCAAGCATGTTTTTTCAAGATCTCTTCAAGTGCTTTCAGAAAATATAAAAATCTTTGTATTTGGGTGAAAAGCAAGAGTTAAAAAATTTTACATGTCGTAGGTACCCTACTTTGAGCCGCCACAGCGCCGTCCCTGGGCCATCTGCAGGGTTCATCTTCAAAACTTGGCTACGCTCACGCCAAACTTTATTCCGATCGGATCAGCCGTTTAGAAATGCCAGATTTATTTCCAAAAAATTTTGATTCTGCCCACTGTGGATTAGCGTTTATGTTAGAAATGGATATTAGGTTTTTAAAATTTGGTAGATACGTTTATCAAATAATTTGATGACGATATAATGTCGAGGATATGATGCTCGTAATTAAATGTTTGATATGTTTTAAAACTAAAAGAAATCTTGAGTTTTGCGTACAGCTTCCAAGTTTGATTATAAATATTAATATATGTTGATTATTAAACCGTTCTGATGATTCCGTAGCACATAATAAAATCTGTGTAAAATTTTTGTATTAAAACTATACTAAATTTACAATTTTACAAATCTTACACATTATTTCAATTTTCTCCAATGTTATATTGCCCAGATCTTCTTTAGCTGTCTCACACAAAAATTATTATGTAAAGCGGAAATTAAAATTAAATTAAAATTTTTTTTTCCGTCTTCAATTTTTTTTTCAAATGAAAATTTTTGAAATATAAGTTTTTCAATACATATAAAATTTCTATAGAATTGTTGTTACAAATTTTCAAAGTATTTAAAACCTAACAGACATTTACTTTTGAAAACATAGTCCTTAAAAAACAGTTACAGCTGGAGAGTTCTTGTACTCGAACACTGAAACTGAAAGGACCTCTAATGAAAATTTACTTTGAAAACACAGTCCTCACAAAACAATTACAGCTGGAGAGTTCCTTTACTCGAACACTGAAACTGGAAAGGACCTTAAAAAATCCGTAAAAGTCGAAGCTCTCTATAAAACTGTACTAATTCCAAACACCTTTTAAATGATATATTCCCTTATCGTTACTCTCGATATCCTGTAGTTCATAGTTTACTTGTCCTACTTTCCTAAGTACTTTCGCTCGTATACCCACTGCAGCTAATTTACTACTTAAATTTAAAATTTTGGAACTCTGAGCGAAATTTCTTCTTATAACTTCTTGTCCGATTTCAAATTGTTTCTTGATCTTAAGTTGTATATTCTAGCATTTTTGTTATAAGATTTTTTAACTAAATCTTTTATTTGGTCTCGTAATAAGGTAAATTTGTCCTGTCTGGTAATTTCAATATCAGACTCATTAACTAAATTCAATTTTCTTAAAAATGTATAGTCTTGCCCGTGTGTTAACATGATTTGTTCAAATACTAATTGATACGGAGATTTGTTAATTGTCTGGTGAATACTATTTCGTAAAGCACAGTTAATACTACTGACATAAGAGTTCCAGTCTCTTTGATCGTTTCTTACATGTGACCTTAAAGCTTCATTAATAGAGCGATTAACGCGCTCACTCGCATTAGCTTGTGGACTATATACTATATATTCTTTGCTTTTAAATTGTGTTTCATTATCAGAAACTATTGTCTCAGGAACACCATAGCAAGCAAAAATCTCCGTCCTTAAGTAATTTATTAAATCTTTTGACAATAATTTCCTAAGCGGTTTTAAAAATGAAAATTTTGAAAAATGATCCAAAATTATCAATATACCTACATTTCCTGATTTTGTTCTAGGCAATGGTCCTATTAGATCTATGAATAACCGTTGAAATGGTCGATCTGTCTCCGTCATTTGTCCCATAGGTGGTCGTTGTATATTTGTTGGTGGTTTGGAAGTTTTACACAACATACAATTTTGAACATAATCTTTAACATCTGTCACTATCCTTGGCCAATAAAAGAAATGTCTTACTATATCAATAGTCTTAGCTATTTCGCCATGTGATGAGTTCGGAATATTATGTGCTGAGTATATTACATCATTTCGAAGTTCCGTAGGTACATACAATTTCCATATATCTGATTCGTCCAATTGTCCCGAAGAAAAATCTGTCCGTTTGTATATATATTTATCCAAAGTTTTGAAATCAGGTAAACCATGGACTCTTGATAGAGCATCAGGAACTACATTGTCTTTTCCCCTCCTATGCTCAATAGAGAACTTAAACCCTTGTAATTTTAAAGACCATCGTGCCAATCCACCTGATAAATCTCTTTGATTCATCAACCATTTAAGGCTGGCGTGGTCTGTCATCACTTTCAATTCCTGCACCGCTAGACATTCAAGATCGGTTATAGTATAATTCCGTTGAGCTTTATTTAATTTATGGGACATATAAGCTAATGGACGTTCGATTCCATCTTCATCGGTTTGAGCTAACACTGCACTCCACATGTGCTCGCGTCGCATTGTAGTATAAAAGGTTTTTCATAATTTCGATGTATTAATAAAGGTGCAGAAGTTAATTTAGTTTTCAATGTCTCAAAATCTGTCTGTGCGTCATCAGTCCAAACAAACGTTTTTTTCGTTAGTAATTCTGTCAACGGGAATATTATTGTTGAATAGTCATTAATAAACCGCCTGTACGAACCGGTCATACCTAGGAAACTTCTTAAAAGTTTTATTGATTTCGGTTGAGGAAATTCCTGAATAGCCTTAACTTTATCTTCATAAACTTGAAGTGTGCCATTCCCAACTACAAAACCTAAGTATTTTACCCTACTTACAGCCAAACTACTCTTTTTCACAAATGTTCGTCAAAGTTTTGTGATACAATCAACAAGTCATCTAAGTAAACGAATACTCTGGAATTCAAGTTATACGGAATAACCATGTCCATCAGTCGGCACAACGTTTGCGGTGCGTTACACAGTCCAAATTAAATTCTTGCAAACTGGTACAATGGCCTATTTGGAACTGTAAATGCTGTCTTAGGTCGGGAACTTTCCTCTAGTTTTATTTGCCAGAAAGCATCTTTCAAATCAATTTTTGAAATGCAGTAAACTGGAAGAAGTCTAGCTATGAGTCCGTCTATGTAAGGTATTGGGTAGGCGTCCTTTTCAGTCACAGAATTTAGTTTCCTACTGTCAATACACATCCTAACCTTTCCTGGTTTAACTATTACAACAATTGGTGAAGACCAAGGTGAATTAGGCGCTTCCTCGATTACTCCAAGTGACAACATTCTATCCAATTCTCCACAAAACTGTTTTTCGACAGCTGGAGAAATTGGGTAGTATCGTTGTTTCACCGGTTTTGCGTTACCAGTATCAATACTGTGTTCTATCAAAGTAGTGCAACCTAAACCTTCAACTTCGGAGTTGGGAAATGTTGCAATAATTTTATCTAATTGTAGTTTATGTTCAGAGGTAAGTTTTAATTCATCCGGACATTTGGGCTTATACGTGTCCTTTAATCCACACCCGTAGCAAAACACACGTCTAATATCTAAATAGTCCATATAAGTGTGACCTAATTTATCACAATTCCAACATTTAATACTTTGTTAAACTGCACAAATTTCTAAATCTGAAACATTATCTAATACTTCTTCCACTTGATCATGTTCATTCAATTCCGAAATAAGTCCTTTTGTTTTCCGAGAATCTGATTTCGTACTTTAAATTTCGTATCAAATCTCACAAAGATCTCTATCTGAAATTGAAATTTTCAATTTATTTGTCATTCCTGAAATTGCATCCAAATATTCATCAAAATAGAATTGTTTTGTCTATGATATCGCCAGTACCACTCGATAGCCTTGCCCTCAAATAAACTATGCGCATGTTTACACAACAGTTCAAAGTCTCCTTTCAAATTATTAGTTGTAAGAATATTAACCCTATGCACGAACTCATCAACAGACATTTGATTATCATGTCCTGTGAACTTAAGTCTCCAGTTACGTATTATATTTTCTGCAAAGAAAGATTCTTGGTTCGTTATTTGAATTGTTCGTTCGCGGATAATTGTCAGAATTGTTGTTGTTATTGTCATTTGAACTACTAGGAAGTCTTTAGAGCATTACCCATATTTTGCACTAAAAATCTCAATTCAGTAAATAAGAAACTTGTCATTTCGCTCCGAAAAGAGTTTAAAGTCTCATTTCTAATATGAGAATCATTATTCTCTTCAGTTCTAGAATCTGTCCTGTTTGTTCTATTTTTTTAAGTACTTTGTACTTCTTGAGCTCTGCCATTTCGGGTATTATCGCTGTCCATATTAATAGTAAAACTACAGTTAGTAGGTTGATTAGATTGATCTAAGTTGGCTAAATTCTCCTGGCTTCTAGGTAAAACCATTTTCTTTATTTACAAATAAATTCTATATTTAATTTACTACTTCGTTTAGATATTTTGGTTAAGTATAAGATTAGAAAAAAATATAATGCACTCAAAAAAATAATTATAAATAAAAATCCTTGAAAATTAATTTTCAGTTGAGTAATTTCTGAAATGATTTAAAAAACTCATCAAAAACTATGTTAATCTCAAAACTTAAAATTAATTTCAAATAAAAAAATATTTACAAGAAATCGACATATAGCCAGTTCCAAAATCTCAACAAGTAAATAAAATCTGAGATAATTTCAAAAACAAAAACGATCCAAAATTAATGTATGTAATCTTTGAGTAATAATTAAACCTACAAATCAGATTTAAAACAATCTACAACTATGTAAAAAAATCTAATCTATTTTTATCTACCTGGATAAAGAAATTGTTATACAAATTTCAAAACATATCCCAATAATAGATCAAAATAGAAAATAAAATAACAAAATAAAGTTATATCAATTGAAAAGATGAAATTGAATTTTGTTGGAAACAACAGCATTGATGTTATAATTGAAATATCCATATCTCCAAACATATTATTTTCAGAAAACATTATAAAAAGGAAATTACTGTATCTGCTGGGCCCCACGTTGGGCGCTATTAAATTTATGTAACGATCCTTTATAGTATTGGTTTGTTTATCTTTAAACAGTGAGTGCTACCTATTAAACCGACTTTGCTCATGGAAATTGGGGGGTTGTTTACTTTTTAAAGACAAACTCGGACCAACACAAATAAATTAAAATTTAGGTAGCAAAAGTACATACATTTTAATTGATAAAAATAATAATAATAATCAATAAAACTGAGTGCAATATTTTATAGTGATATGATGAACTTATCTCTTCTCAAAACCCGCCCTACCATGCTATTACTCATATTCATTAATAGCCCAAATACCTACACTTAACCAATTAATCTAAACTTTTCATAAAGTAACAATAAAATTTAACCTTTCATACTGAACTAACTAAGTTTATTTAACACAAGAATTAGAATAGTTAAAATTCATAATATTAAGTAAAAGAGTATTATTGATGATGTATTTTTATTGTGTAAAATTATAATTTTAAATATGTATAATATTTCTTAGAGTGTATATATTAGATGATTTTATAAAACAATTCTTAATTTCTTAAATTATTTGCATGACTCACCAATATAAATCCCTCGTTGACTTCAGGCCTGATGTCTTAAGCTTGAGTTTTACCAAATTTCCAGTAAATTATATAAAATTATTCAATTATACACTAACAAAAATGATTTAGTACATATTTATGTAAAAAGTATGAATATTTTTATGTATAAGTGTATGAGTTCAAATGTAGGTATAAATGTTAATGTATTGTGTGGAAAAGTGTAAGTCTTTTCTTTAAAATTAAGTTACATTTAGATAAAATTAGGAAATAAATTAAAAAAATTAAAACGTTTAAAAATTTAAGTTTAAAGATAAGTTAATTAAAATTTAGTTATAAAAGATTAGATTTAAGAACTATGGGCCCAGTTTCCACAGTTTAGGAATACTTTATGCCTTTTTAATGGATCTCTACCTTATAACACACATAGTATCTTTTTATAATTTAATTCGATCAATATTTGTCCTGAAAAACAATTTGCCACCGCTAAACTTAATATTCTTCTGGTCCAGTAAAGGACATTGTTTTCTTTGCAATTAGAAGACGAGTAGAACGATTCTTTCTAAAACTACGAGGTTTAGCCACAGAACGACTACAACCAAGACCGGTCTTATTTACCATGTTTTTAACCATAGGAGTACTTATTTCGAACTTTTTATTTATAACTACTCTAGAGAAGTAATTTTTTGTAATTTTTTGAATTCTATTGTCATCAAATTATCCTGTATTATACCAATTTATTTAGTGATGATTTATTCATTAAATATTAATCACAGATCAACAAATATTATATAAAATATTAAAAGAAGTATTAAATCGTTTTTTAAAATCTAAACCCCAGTCATTTTAATTAATGACACAAAAAATTATTTTGCTAAAACCAGTTATTTTGCATATTTTTTTTAGTAAGAGTATTCTGTTCTGTAAAAGTTTAAAAGTTTTGTCAGTACCATAATAATAAATAATAGTTATTTGGTTTTATTTTTTCTGTATTTAATAAATTATGTTCTTGGTTTTTTGTTTATTTTGGTAAACAAATATATATATAAATAAAAATTAATAATTTTTATTAATAATATATCAATAATAATTTAAGAATTTCAACAGTTTCTTATAATTTGAAAAAGTTTCCATTGTTTTGTCGACCACTGAATATATTCTGTGTTCTTATTACATTTAAGCCGATCTAGCCATGTCTGTCAGTCTGTTGAAATATTCTCTATAGGTAAGGCTTGTTTGGTATTGAAAATGGGCAATATCGGTCCATGTTGTCAGATAGCCCCCATAAAAGTGGACCCCAGAAAAACATCTGTTTCAAGCGTACGAGTATAGCGATGCACAGTGGGGCAGAATGAAAATTTTTTGGAAAACGGCTGATCCGATCGGGATAAAATTTGGCGTGAGCGTAGCCAAGGAGTATTCGAGTTTAAGTTTTAAAGATGAACCCCGCAGATGCCCCAGGGACGGAGCTGTGGCGGCTCAAACTATGGTACCTACGACATGTAAAATTTTTAAAATCGTGTTTTTCACCCAAATACAAAGATTTTTATATTTTCTGAAAGCGCTCGAGATCTTGAAAAAACATGCTTGGACATACTACTTATCTCTTATAATATCCGAATTATAGGCATTTAAAAATTTAGTGATACAAAATTTACCATACCTTGTTCCGCCTTTTTTGAATACCGGGCGTAATTTTGGACCAAATGGACTCAATTGTTAGTTAGACAACAAAATTTCCAATAATATACAACAAATTTCAGATCAAAATATGTTCATTTAAACCTGTATCCTTTAATTTAATATTTTTCATATCTTAGTATTAAATATGACAGAATATGTTTAAATCTTATATTTACCTATTTTCTATTTGTTTGCTTATCCTTATAATTGAAAGGTCCTATTATGCTTAAATTTTCAGAAATTTATAACTATTTTTTACCTAAATTTTTTCGACAGATCATTTCGTTCTGTTTCGTTTATGATCATGTAGGTAAAAATATACAGGTAATAATAATTTCGATTCATTCACTAATAAGAAATATCAATGACTGAATTACAGGTTATAGTAATATAGTCCTAAATGTTACTAGGTAGACAGTTCGTAATTTTTTACTTTGGAATACCTGTATCGGAAATGACAAGAATTGGAACATAAGTAAACTTCTCAGATTTTAAGTACCATATTTAATAAATCTACAATGAAGATTACATTAAAGTACGAAGAGTTGTGTTCCGTTTTATGGAGTATATCTTCAAAAGGGCCAGAAAGAATTGAAGACAAAAGTAGACAAAACAGGCATATCAAAAATTGAAGACTTTTTGATGTAAAAAGTAAGTCTATGGATGGAAATCAAAAGAAATTTCAATTAAAATTTTGTAGTTAGATGGAAACTACTACGGAAATCTCAACTTAGAACACATCAGCAGGAGCGCCTTGCAAGTCATACGAAGACTTATGTTCAAGGTCAAAAAAAAGAGGGTCACACAAAAACTTTTTTCAATCTCAAATGAGGAAATTGCTGATACATTTAACGAAATGCTGAAAAAGGAAAACCAACCTATGGATGCCGTACATATTGCAACTATTCTTCCTAATGCGTCCCAAAACGACTTAAGGAAAGTATACCAACTCCAACATCACAATCAAATTTTACAGAAGAGGAAGCAGTAGCACTTATGTTGGAACAGGGTCTCAGTCGAAATAAGTACCAAATATTAAGGAAAGCTCTGCATGAAAAAGGACACAATATATTATAATCATACAAGGCGATCCAGGAAAAAAACAAACTATCCTACCATCACCTATTGCTGTTAATGATGTGGAAGCTTGTATTGATATATCATCTTTGCTCGAAAACACAGCATCAAGAATTGTATCAGACTTTTCAGAAAACCAACTAAGGAAAATTCATAAAAGTGATGTTGTCTTAATGTGTAAGTGGGGATGTGACGGTTTATCGGCACTTCCAGAATATAAACTAGCTTGTGGAAGTCGGACATTGCAGACTACAAAAGTGTATTTATTTCATCATTAGTGCCATTACGAATTCGTTCATATTCCCTTAATCCATCATCGTCAAGCATCGGAAATTCATTTGAAGATATATGGATCAATACAACTCCGGGTTCAAAAAATTTTTGTAGACCCATTGGATTTGAATATATAAAGGAGTCAAAGAAACAACAAAAGATTTAGTGGAATGTTTAAAAGATGAAATAAATGCACTGGAGCTCATTTGCATAAAAATAAAGGAATTCTCTATTAACGTATCATATCAGCTAAGCTTAACAAAGATTGATGGAAAGGTCAGCAATGCCATAACAGAAACTTCTTCCTTCTGGAGATGCTCAATATGTAATGAGAAAAAGTCGCAATTCTAGAATATAAATACAAAAGCAGAATTTCACCACTTCATGCCAGAATACGATTTTTGGATTACTTTTTACACATAGCATACAACCTCAAATGTAGAAGTGTGCCAGAGAATCTTACTAAATCAACAAAAAATAATGAAGAATTGAAAGAACTGAGAGCTGCGGAAAAAAGCAGAATCCAAGAAGAATTTAAAGTTGAGATGGGATTTAACATCGACAAACCACTTCCAAGTTGCGGTAGTACAAATGACGGTAATACGGCGAGAAGGATTTTTCGTGATTTTGAAATTACTTCAAAAATAACTGGAATCGACAAGGAGTTGCTTTGAAGACTACTATTTTAATGACACTGAATAGTAAACATAAAATTAATGGAAATCGATTTGGGGAATATACATCTGAAATTTCTAAATTACTGTATCTCTCTATCCATGGAGGGAACTAACACCAACAGTACACAAAGTATTGTCTCATGGTCAAATAATAATTGAATCGAATATTCTTCCACATGGAGAGTTAACAGAAGAAGAAGCCCAGGAAGCGAGGAATCGAGATTTTAAGCATGTTCAACTATTCAGCTCAAGAAAATGTTCCAGGCAATCACAGAATGAAGATATTTTTAATAGTTTACTTCTATCTTCTGATCCTGTTCTTTCAACTATGCGAAAAAGATAGATTAGTTATGAAACTCTATCATCTCAAAACAAGGAATATTTAAAGGAACTATATTACCTTCTGGATATGTATACCGATATGACAGATTATTTTATAGAAAATTAGTAGTGTTAGGAATTAACTATATAAGTAGGTTGTAAGAATTAATTGTATTATGTTTAAGATAAACAGTTCAAATAAAAAAGCTATTATACTAACTGATGATATTGTATTAAATTGTGTTTTATATTTCGGTGGGTGGGAAAGGTGGTTTGTGTGGGGTGATTGAGGTGTTGGTGTGCGTGGCTCATTTTTTTATTGTATATAAAATATTATAGTCTTCTATATATATAAAATTCTAACGTTACTGACTGACTGACTGATTGACTGATTCATCATCGCACAGCCTAAACGGTTAAAGCTAAAGAGCTGAAATTTGGACGGGGGGTTGGTCTCCCACCAAATAGATCCACTAAGACGGGATTTTTGGTAATTCGAATGTTTAGGGGGTAAAAAAGGGTAAAAACGGGTAAAATCGGTAACCTCATGTCTCCTAAACTAGAAAAGATACAAAAATAGTTTAAAGCTTATCGTCGTTCATTTAAAAAATAAGCGGACAGGTGTCTGGTACTTTTTTCAATTTCGGTTCCTTTAGGGAATAAACGGGTAAAAACTGTATTTTGGTACTTTTTTTGCACCCCATGTATCTTTTAAACCAGTGAATATTCAAACAATATTTTTGACTCCTTCATAACTTGACGAAAAAATAAAAATATAAATTTAGTACTTTTTGGATATTCGGATGTTTAAGGGGTGAGAATTGTACCTATTTTTGGTACTTTTTTCATAAAACATTGATTTTGGTTTATTATCTTATACATATAAATACGTAATAACTGGCTCCCACTACGATGTTGCAACATTTTGGAATAGAATTTTTATTTCGTTAATGGGTAGAAAAAAAGTACCAAAAGGGGTAAAAACTGGAAATTTGATTTTATTCAAACACAATGATCCAATTTAGATAAAATTTTTAGATTTAGAAACACTAAATATGCTAATGAGGTGTTATTTGGAAACCCGGTACCAAGTGATATTTTTTGGTACTTTTTCATTCTCCATCTGGTAGTTTTTGAGTTTTCTTTGATATTGAAATCGAAACATGAAATTAATAATAAAGAGACTTTTTAGTACTTTTTCGTTCTACACAGGTATTTGTTAATTAAGCATGTAGAGCACGTAGTAAATGAGAATCTGTAAGAGCGGACTTTTTGGTACTTTTTCGTTCTACTAAAGGTACTTTTTGAGTTTTCTATAAAATTTAACCTAGAAAAATGAAATTAAGCATGTAGAGCCCGGAGTAAATGGGAATCTATAAAAGGGGACTTTTTGGTACTTTTTCGTTCTTCAAAATGTACTTTTTGAATTTCCTATAATATTGAACCTAGAAACATGAAATTAAGTATGTAGAGCCCGGAGTAAATGAGAATCTATAAAAGGGGACTTTTTGGTACTTTTTCGTTCTTCAAAAGGTACTTTTTGAATTTCCTATAATATTGAACCTAGAAACATGAAATTAAGTATGTAGAGGATGGATTAAGTGAGAACCTATAAAAGGGGACTTTTGGTACTTTTTCGTTCTTCAAAAGGTACTTTTTGGATTTTTGTATAATATTGAACCTAGAAACAATTAAGCATGTAGACCCCGGAGTAAATGAGAATCTATAAAAGGAGACTTTTTGGTACTGTTTCGTTCTACAAAAGGTACTTTTTGAGTTTTCTATAAAATTTAACCTAGAAACATAAAATTAAGCATGTAGAGCCCGGAGTAAATGAGAATCTATAAAATAATAAATAAAAGGGGACTTTTCGTTCTTCAAAAGGTACTTTTTGGATTTTTGTGTAATATTGAACCTAGAAACGTGAAATTGAGCACGTAGAGCCCGGATTAAGTGAGGACCTATAAAAGGGGACTTTTTGGTACTTTTCCGTTCTATAAAAGGTTCATTTTGAATTTTCAATAATATTGAACCTAGAAACATGAAATTAAGCGTTTAGAGCCTATTTTTAAGTGAGAACCTATAAAAGAGCACTTTTTGGTACTTTTTCGTTCAATATTGAACCTAGAAACATGAAATTAAGTATGTAGAGCCCGGAGTAAATGAGAATCTATAAAAGGGGACTTTTTGGTACTTTTTCGTTCTTCAAAAGGTACTTTTTGAATTTCCTATATTATTGAACCAAGAAACATGAAATTAAGAATGTAGAGCCCGGAGTAAATGAGAATCTATAAAAGGGGACTTTTTAGTATTTTTTCGTTCTTCAAAAGGTACTTTTTGAATTTCCTATAATATTGAACCTAGAAACATGAAATTAAGTATGTAGAGGATGGATTATGTGAGAACCTATAAAAGGGGACTTTTGGTACTTTTTCGTTCTTCAAAAGGTACTTTTTGGATTTTTGTATAATATTGAACCTAGAAACATGAAATTAAGCATGTAGAGCCCGCAGTAAATGAGAATCTATAAAAGGGGACTTTTTGGTACTGTTTCGTTCTACAAAAGGTACTTTTTAAGTTTTCTATAAAATTTAACCTAGAAACATGAAATTAAGCATGTAGAGCCCGGAGTAAATGAGAATCTATAAAAGGGGACTTTTTGGTATTTTTTCGTTCTTCAAAAGGTACTTTTTTAATTTCCTATAATATTGAACATAGAAACGTGAAATCAAGTATGTAGAGGATGGATTAAGTGAGAACCTATAAAAGGGGACTTTTGGTACTTTTTCGTTCTTCAAAAGGTACTTTTTGAGTTTTCTATAAAATTTAACCTAGAAACATGAAATTAAGCATGTAGAGCCTGGAGTAAATAAGAATCTATAAAAGGAGACTTTTTGGTACTGTTTCGTTCTACAAAAGGTACTTTTTGGGTTTTCTATAAAATTTAACCTAGAAACATGAAATTAAGCATGTAGAGCCTGGAGTAAATGAGAATCTATAAAAGAGGACTTTTCGTTCATCAAAAGGTACTTTTTGAATTTTTTATAATATTGAACCTAGAAACATGAAATTAAGTATGTAGAGTATGGATTAAGTGAGAACATATAAAAGGGGACTTTTTGAAACCTTTTCGTTCTTCAAAAGGTACTTTTTGGATTTTTGTATAATATTGAACCTAGGAACGTGAAATTAAGCATATAGAGCCCGGATTAAGTGAGGACCTATAAAAGGGGACTTTTTGGTACTTTTCCGTTCTTTAAAAGGTACATTTTGAATTTTCTATAATATTGAACCTAGAAACATGAAATTAAGCGTTTAGAGCCTGGATTAAGTGAGAACCTATAAAGGGTACTTTTTCGTTCTTCAAAAGGTACTTTTTGTGCTTTTTATAATATTGATCCTAGACACATGAAATTAAGCATGTGGAGCCCGGAGTTAATTAGAATCTTTAAAAGCAATCAGGGACTTGAGTAAATAAAAATTTAAACTGGAATATTTTCTGGTACTTTTTGAATTTTCTATAATATTGAACTTAGGAACATGAAATTAAATAAGATTGGTCCTTTGGTACTTTTTCGTAATTCACTGGTACTGGTACTTTTAGAGCTTTCTAAAATATTGAAATTTATAAACATAAAATTAAACACGCAGTATCCCAATTGAACGAAAATTGAAAAAGCATACTCTGGTACTTTTTTTGTTCTTTTACTAATACTTTTCGAATTTTCTATAATATTGAACCTAAAAACATTAAATTGGACATGTAGCTTCCTGATTGTATAAAAATCTTTATGCGATTTTTTTTTGGTTTCTGGTTGAAAATTTAACATGCGTCATCCTGATTTAATGAAAATATATAAAAAGGCACTGTCTGGTACTTTTTCGTTCTTCAACTGTTTTTTCTAATTTTCTGTAATATTGAGACTAGAATCATAAAATCAAACTTAAAGAGTTCTCTAAAAGGGGAATTATTGATATTGCAGATATATATACATTTACAATAATGATATTTATTTTATTCCACTACGATGAGGGTAGCGAAGCACACTGGGTATAGCTAGTTTTATATAATTTTCTTTTTTTATTATTTTCTTTGTGTAAAATAAACAAACAATTGATTCCGTACTGAATGTGCAGTCAGTATCGCTCTTTCCTTAAACAAATAAAATTTGTCACATACGTTTTATATGTGTTCGCACAGTTGCTTAAGTTGAAAGTTTATATAAGCATATTATAGTTAGGCCTTAAGATGGATGCACTACTACCCACAATATAATATGCAAATACATAAATTTTGTACATTATATGTAATATCCGAGAACTCCGGTATTCGATATTCACATCTGATTTCTGTTAAAACTAAAGTTGCGACCTTGTAACGGATAAGTTTACCTCGACTCAAGTTATGCGAAACTCTTCTGCTTTCCAAGCTTGTAAAGCAAGTACTGACCAACCTTCCATTTCACAGCCCAAGCTTAAACCATTATTTACGCTTGGCTACAAAAACCTTCATCAGTCTGGAAAACGCATATAGCTAACCGAACAAATCAGATTATAGAGAATGTTGCTAATGTCATTTGGAATCACGTTCCAACGAATCACAACCCAGCTGATGTTGGCACTCGCGGTTATAAACCACAAGATCTTGTAAACAACTCATTGTGGTGGTATGTACCAATAAGGCTCTTGGACTATAAAGCAAATTGGTCCAAGTATAATTCTCCACCTGAAGTTCTTCTCGAAAAAAGGAGGATTTCAGTTTGGTTTTCAACAGCAGCTGACAACAGCCTTATCGAAAGATTTTCTTCTTATCCACGAGCTCTTTCTGTTACAGCGTTCGTGATCAGGTTCATTAAAGATACCAGGAAGAAGGGCTTAAAGGTTCAGCATTCGGGTTTAACTCTAAGCCTTACGGAGCTTAAAGAATCAAAAATTGTGCTGGTCAAACTGACCTATAGAATTTATTATCCCCAAGGGTATAGTGAGCTCTCTGATGCGAAGCTAATTTCAAAGAAAAGTTCTATTCTCACTATGAACCCATTTCTGGATTAGAGTTAACGGTAGATTAGCCAATTCATCCCTAACCTATGATGAAAGTTTCTTGACATTAATAACAAATTTCAAAGCTCACATTTCCCTAATGGTGGTTGCAATTCAAAGCCAATTCTATATAACAGGACTCAAAAGAACTGTTAAAAAATGTGTTCACCATTTGGTGTTATAAGCAAAAGTTGAGTCTCAGATTATGGCAGCTCTGCCCCCGAAAAGATGCTCCGGGCGCACGTTGACTTTGCTGGGCCTTTTCAAATAAAATCAGGTAGCTTGCGAAACTCTCCTTTTATGAAAGGATTCGCTTGTATAGATACACATCTAACTTATCCTCCGACACGTTTTTAGTAGCTTTCGCACGTTTTTGGGTAGAAAAGGATTGCCTTAATGCCATCTGCCCGATATTGGCACAAATTTTCTCGGCGCCAGTAGATCGTTGCGAAAGGAATTTCTCTTATTTTTACGAAAATCAGTAGAAGATATGAGTAAAAAATATGCAGTCCATGAATTTGAGTGGAAGTTCATTCCACTAGTACTCCACATATGTGAGGCCTTTAGGAGGCTGGTGTAAAAGTTTTAAGATTTACTTTCAGAGTTACCTGCTAACCAAAGGTTAAACTTTGAAGAGTTTTCGACTCTATTAACCCCAATTAAAAGTGTCCTAAACTCCAAACCTATTTCCCCAATGTCCCATAATCGTGAAGATTTACTAGCCCTAACTCCTGGACACTTTTTAAGAGGAGCTCCATTGATGTTCGCCCCTGAAATGCTGTCATAGAATTTATCGATAATAAACCGATAGGAGCGGCTCAAGGCCCAAAATTTAAAAAATGTTATAATATAAATAAATTTACAAATCCTCTAATAAGAAAATTACATCAATAG
Organism: Lucilia cuprina; assembly: GCF_022045245.1. Taxonomy (NCBI): domain Eukaryota; kingdom Metazoa; phylum Arthropoda; class Insecta; order Diptera; family Calliphoridae; genus Lucilia; species Lucilia cuprina. The sequence goes on along the minus strand of NC_060953.1, from coordinate 22,667,580 downwards.
AAAAACAAAATCATGTACTAAATCTTCTCAAGGTTAAATTAAAATGGATTAAGAATATGTTAAATAATAATTTTATTCAACAGGTAAACAAACATTATTCAGAAAAACTTTCCAAAGAAGGCATAAAAATCTCACATTGTAAAGAATTTTTGCTTGGGAAGCTAGCATCGATAGAAATGAGTTAGATATAGAAGAAGATGTTCATGTTGTAAGCGATGAATTATTATTGATTATTTCTTACATTCCCTCTTATACTTTTTCCGAAAAATTCTTGGAAATGTTTGTGATAAAAAATGCGTCTATTTACCAATATTTAAGATTATTACAACGTAATTTTTGTTATTTTTGTGACAGGAATCCGTTGTCACAGAGTTGTGAGGAAGACCAGTAGAAAAATAAAGCTCTATCGTTACTACTCACATGAAAATTTAATTTTATGTTATAAAATAGTAATACCAATTTCGTTCGCTATTTTTAAGAACAACTAGCCTGTTTTTCTAAAACAATTTAGTTCTCACACGAGCATTTCATTTTATTACGATCAAGTTTAAAATTGGTTTTTAGAAAACATTTCAATGTTTTCGTTTAAAAATGTCTAAAATGAAATGAGCTTTTTCTAAGTATCATAACAGAACATTGTTGTCTACGTATTTCATTTCTGAAATTTTAAATATTTTTTCATGTAGTAATTAGGTGTTTGGTCTTAACCAAAGTATAACAAGTAGTCCGACTCTCATAAAGTACCAAAGGACCTATTTTATTTAATTTCATGTTCCTAAGTTCAATATTATAGAAAATTCAAAAAGTACCAGAAAATATTCCAGTTTAAATTTTCATTCACTCAAGACCCTGATTACTTTTATAGATTCTAATTAACTCCGGGCTCCACATGCTTAATTTCATGTTTCTAGGATCAATATTATAAAAAACACAAAAAGTACCTTTTGAAGAACGAAAAAGTACCAAAAAGTGCCCTTTTATAGGTTCTCACTTAATCCACGCTCTAAACGCTTAATTTCATGTTTCTAGGTTCCATATTATAGAAAATTCAAAATGTACCTTTTAAAGAACGGAAAAGTACCAAAAAGTCCCCTTTTATAGGTCCTCACTTAATCCGGGCTCTACATGCTTAATTTCACGTTTCTAGGTTCAATATTATACAAAAATCCAAAAAGTACCTTTTGAAGAACGAAAAGGTTTCAAAAAGTCCCCTTTTATATGTTCTCACTTAATCCAGGCTCTACATACCACAGTGGGGCAGAATGGAAATTTTTTGGAAATAAATCTGGCATTTCTAAAAATCAAATTTTTATATTTTCTGAAAGCGCTCGACGAGATATTGAAAAAACATGCTTGGACATACTACTTATCTCTTATAATATCCGAGTTATAGGCATTTAAAAATTTAGTGATACAAAATTTACCATACCTTGGTCCGCCTTTTTTTGAATACCGGGCGTAATTTTGGACCAAATGGACTCAAATTTTTCCTGTTAGTTAGACAACAAAATTTCCAATAATAAACAAAAAACTTCAGATCAATATCATTTACAGATTCAAAAATATACGTTTTTTAATTTAAAAATTCAAAAATTTTTTGATTTTTGCCGTTTTTTGTCCAAAATGTGTCTTGACTCTTTTATTAATAAAATTAAATTTTCTTTAAGGACATATAACAATTTTATAGTTTTCTAAAAGGTATCTTTACGCAGAACGTTTTGGCGTAAAAAACTTGTCCTATTTTTTGAAAATGTTGCCACTGCGTCCTTCCGAATGTGACCTATTTTTTATCAAAACTTCAACTTTGGGCGACATGTTCTAAAATCCCAAAGCTGGGATCAGAAAACTGAAAGCAGTTTTGGAAACTTCAATATGTTTTATATTTACTCCAAAATTATTTTCCCAGCGCTGAAAGAAATGTGGACCTTATGGGCAAAAATGTAAAAAATCCCATTTTTGGGATTTTCATTCCTATTTTTGGGAATTGCGGGATGCCCTTTGACCTTTTCAATTTTTTTTTGCATTTTCTTATTTAAAATGACAAATTTAACAAGCGTTGAAGATTTCATTGAGTTTTGTTCATAAATAAAGATTTTGTCATATATTACATATTTGTTAAATTTCTAAAACTATGATTTATATCAAAATTTTAATAGGGTCGCAGATAGCTACAACAATTTAGTCCATATTTATCCCTTAATATCTTTTTTTAGTTAGATATGGAACTTCTCGACCCTTTACAAAAAATTTCAAGCCAATATCTCAATTACATTCAAAAATATGTTCATTTAAACCTGTGTCCTTCAATTTCATCTTTTTCATATTTTAGTATTAAGTATGACAGACAAAACATACATTTTGTGTTGAATAAAATATTTGGACAATTTTTAAAACTTATTTAGTTAATTATTTTATTAAAGACTATAACATTGTATATACAATAAAAAAATATAATTTTATTATGAGCCACGCACAACAACACCTAAATCACCCCACAAACCACCTTTACCGCCCACCGAAATATAAAACACAATTTAATACAATATCATCAGTTAGTATAATAGCTTTTTTTATTTGAACTGTTTATCTTAAACATAATACAATTAATTCTTACAACCTACTTATATAGTTAATTCCTAACACTACTTATTTTCTATAAATTAATCTGTCATATCGGTATACATATCCAGAAGGTAATATAAGTCCTTTAAATCTTCCTCGTTTTGAGATGATAGAGTTTCATAACAAATCCATCTTTTTCGCATAGTTGAAAGAACAAGATCAGAAGATAGAAGTAAACTATTAAAAATATCTTCATTCTGTGATTGCCTGGAGCATTTTCTTGAGCTGGAAAGTTGAACATGCTTAAAATCTCGATTCCTCGCTTCCTGGGCTTCTTCTTCTGTTAACTCTCCAAGTGGAAGAATATTCGATTCAATTATTATTTGACCATGACACAATACTTTGTGTACTGTTGGTGTTAGTTCCCTCCATGGATACGGAGATACAAGTAATTTAGAAATTTCAGATGTATATTCCCCAAATCGATTTCCATTAATTTTATGTTTACTATTCAGTGCCATTAAAATAGTAGTCTTTAAAGCAACTCCTTGTCGATTCCAGTTATTTTTGAAGTAATTTCAAAATCACGAAAAATCCTTCTCGCCGTATTACCGTCATTTGTACTACCGCAACTTGGAAGTGGTTTGTCGATGTTTAATCCCATCTCAACTTTAAATTCTTCTTGGATTCTGCTTTTTTCCGCAGCTCTCAGTTCTTTCAATTCTTCATTATTTTTTGTTGATTTAGTAAGATTCTCTGGCACACTTCTACATTTGAGGTTGTATGCTATGTGTAAAAAGTAATCCAAAAATCGTATTCTGGCATGAAGTGGTGAAATTCTGCTTTTGTATTTATATTCTAGAATTGCGACTTTTTCTCATTACATATTGAGCATCTCCAGAAGGAAGAAGTTTCTGTTATGGCATTGCTGACCTTTCCATCAATCATTGTTAAGCAGATGTGATACGTTAATAGAGAATTCCTTTATTTTTATGCAAATGGGCTCAAGTACATTTATTTCATCTTTTAAATATTCCACTAAATCTTTTGTTGTTTTCTTTGACTCCTTTATATATTTAAATCCAATGGGTCTACAAAAATTTTTTGAACCCGGAGTTGTATTGATCCATATATCTTCAAATGAATTTCCGATGCTTGACGATGATGGATTAAGGGAATATGAACGAATTCGTAATGGCACTAATGATGACATAAATACACTTTTGTAGTCTGCTAATGTCCGACTTCCACAAGCTTGTTTGTATTCTGGAAGTGCTGATAAACCGTCACATCCCCACTTACACATTAAGACAACATCACAGTTATGAATTTTCCTTAGTTGGTCTTCTGAAAAGTCTGACACAATTCTTGATGCTGTGTTTTCGAGCAAAGATGATATATCAATACAAGCTTCCACATCATTAACAGCAATAGGTGATGGTAGGATAGTTTTTTTTTTCCCTGGATCGCCTTGTATGATGGTAATATATTGTGTCCTTTTTCATGCAGAGCTTTCCTTAATATTTGGTACTTATTTCGACTGAGACCCAGTTCCAACATAAGCGCTATTGCTTCCTCTTCAGTAAAATTTGATTGTGATGTTGGAGTTGGTATACTTTCCACAATTCGCTTAAGTCGTTTTGGTGATGCATTAGGAAGAATAGTTGCAATATGTACGGCATCCATAGGTTGGTTTTCCTTTTTCGTTAAATGTATCAGCAATTTCCTCATTTGAGATTGAAAAAAGTTTTTGTGTGACCCTCTTTTTTGACCTTGAACATAAGTCTTCGTATGACTTGCAAGGCGCTCCTGCTGATGTGTTGTAAGTTGAGATTTCCGTAGTAGTTTCCATCCAACTACAAAATTTTAATCGAAATTTCTTTTGATTTCCATCCACAGACTTACTTTTTACATCAAAAAGTTTTAAAAAGTTTTCAATTTTTGATATGCCTGTTTTGTCTACTTTTCTACTATATGTAGTTTTTATATAATTTGAAATGTCTTCAATTCTTTCTGGCCCTTTTGAAGATACACTCCATAAAACGGAACACAACTCTTCGTACTTTAATGTAATCTTCATTGTAGATTTATTAAATATGGTACTTAAAATCTGAGAAGTTTACTTATATACCAATTCTTGTCATTTCCGATACAGGTATTCCAAAGTAAAAAATTACGAACTGTCTACCTATTAACATTTAGGACTATATTACTATAACCTGTAATTCAGTCATTGATATTTCTTATTAGTGAATGAATCGAAATTATCATTACCTGTATATTTTTACCTATTTAAGCATAATAGGACCTTTCAATTATAAGGATAAGCAAACAAATAGAAAATAGGTAAATATAAGATTTAAACATGTTCTGTCATATTTAATACTAAAATATGAAAAATATGAAATTAAAGGATACAGGTTTAAATGAACATATTTTTGAATGTAATTGAGATATTGGCTTGAAATTTTTTGTAAAGGGTCGAGAATTTCCATATCTAACTAAAAAAGATATTAAGGGATAAATATGGACTAAATTGTTGTAGCTATCTGCGACCCTATTAAAATTTTGATATAAATCATAGTTTTAGAAATTTAACAAATATGTAATATATGACAAAATCTTTGTTTATGAACAAAACTCAATGAAATCTTCAACGCTTGTTAAAAATTGAAAAGGTCAAAGGGCATCCCGCAATTCCCATAAATAGGAATGAAAATCCCAAAAATGGGATTTTTTACATTTTTGCCCATAGGGTCCATATTTCTTTCAGTGCTGGGAAAATACTTTTGGAGTAAATAGAAAACATATTGAGGTTTCCAAAACTGCTTTCAGTTTTCTGATCCCAGCTTTGGGATTTTAGAACATGTCGCCCAAAGTTGAAGTTTTGATAAAAAATAGGTCATATTCGGAAGGATGCAGTGGCAACATTTTCAAAAAATAGGACAAGTTTTTTACGCCAAAGCGTTCTGCGTAAAGATACCTTTTAGAAAACTATAAAATTGTTATATGTTCTTAAAGAAAATTTTATTTTATTAATTAAAGAGTCAAGACACATTTTGGACAAAAAAACGGCAAAAATCAAAAAAATTTTGAATTTTTAAATTAAAAAACGTATATTTTTGAATCTGTAAATGATATTGATCTGAAATTTTTTGTATATTATTGGAAATTTTGTTGTCTAACTAACAGGAAAAATTTGAGTCCATTTGGCCCGGTATTCAAAAAAAGTCGGACCAAGGTATGGTAAATTTTGTAGCACTAAATTTTTAAATGCCTATAACTCGGATATTATAAGAGATAAGTAGTATGTCCAAGCATGTTTTTTCAATATCTCGTCGAGCTCTTTCAGACAAAAATCTTTGTATTTGGGTGAAAAACAAAAAAATGGCACGAGTTTAAAAATTTTACAGGTCGTAGGTACCCTACTTTGAGCCGCCACAGCTCCGTCCCTGGGGCATCTGCGGGGTTCATCTTCAAAACTTAAACTCGAATACTCCTTGGCTATGCTCACGCCAAATTTTATACCGATCCGATCAGCCGTTTATAAATGCCAGATTTATTTCCAAAAAATTTCCATTTTGCCCCACTGTGCATACTTAATTTCATGTTTCTAGGTTCAATATTATAAAAAACTCAAAAAGTACCTTTTGATGAACGAAAAGCCCCCTTTTATAGATTTTAATTTACTCCGGGCTCTACGTGCTTAATTTCATGTTTCTAGGTTAAATTTTATAGAAAACTCAAAAAGTACCTTTTGTAGAACGAAACAGTACCAAAAAGTCTCCTTTTATAGATTCTCATTTACTCCGGGCTCTACATGCTTAATTTCATGTTTCTAGGTTCAATATTATACAAAAATCCAAAAAGTACCTTTTGAAGAACGAAAAAGCACCAAAAGTCCCCTTTTATAGGTTCTCACTTAATCCATCCTCTACATACTTAATTTCATGTTTCTAGGTTCAATATTATAGGAAATTCAAAAAGTACCTTTTGAAGAACGAAAAAGTACCAAAAAGTCCCCTTTTATAGATTCTCATTTACTCCGGGCTCTACATACTTAATTTCATGTTTCTAGGTTCAGTATTATAGGAAATTCAAAAAGTACCTTTTGAAGAACGAAAAAGTACCAAGAAGTCCCCTTTTATAGATTCTCATTTACTCCGGGCTCTACATGCTTAATTTCATGCTTCTAGGTTTAATTTTAAAGAAAACTCAAGAAAATACCTGTGTAGAACGAAAATGTACCGAAAATTCTCTTTATTATTAATTTCATGTTTCGATTTCAATATCAAAGAAAACTCAAAAACTACCAGATGGAGAATGAAAAAGTACCAAAAAATATCACTTGGTACCGGGTTTCCAAATAACACCTCATTAACATATTTAGTGTTTCTAAATCTAAAAATTTAATCTAAATTGGATCATTGTGTTTGAATAAAATCAAATTTCCAGTTTTTACCCCTTTTGGTACTTTTTTTCTACCCATAAACGAAATAAAAATTCTACTCTAAAATGTTGCAACATCGTAGTAGGAGCCCGTTATTACGTATTTATATGTATAAGTTAATAAACCAAAATCAATATTTTATGAAAAAAGTATGTTATGAAGGAGTCAAAAATATTGTTTGAATATTCACTGGTTTAAAAGATACATGGGGTGCAAAAAAAGTACCAAAATACAGTTTTTACCCGTTTATTCCCTAAAGGGGCCGACATTGAAAAAAGTACCAGACACCTGTCCGCTTATTTTTTAAATGAACGACGATAAGCTTTAAACTATTTTTGTATCTTTTCTAGTTTAGGAGATATGAGGTTACCGATTTTACCCGTTTTTACCCTTTTTACCCCCTATACATTCGAATTTTCAGAAATCCCTTCTTAGTGGATCTATTTGATGGGAGACCAACCCCCTGTCCAAATTTCAGCTCTTTAGCTTTAACCGTTTAGGCTGTGCGATGATGAATCAGTCAATCAGTCAGTCAGTCAGTAACGTTAGAATTTTATATATATATAGATTAAGATAGTTTTTAAGATGTAATTAGATTAGATTTAATCAATATTGATATTCAAGTTTAATTTAGAATAGATAATAGAGTTTTAGTTAGAATAGATTAGCGTTTAAGTTAGAAATAGATATTAGGTTTTTCAAATTTTGTAGATACGTTTATCAAATAATTTGATGACGATATAATGTCGAGGATATGATGCTCGTAATTAAATGTTTGATACCCAGCAAAAACTCGGTAATGGGTAGTACTTCCCTAACCACTTACTTTTCAATGACTACTACTTCCCGTCAGCATTACTTAGAAGTACTCTAGTAATGACTTTCTTCTAATCTGATATAGAAGTACTTTATTTTCGGCTTTGTAATTTTGTTGGCACATTTTATTCAATTGCGTGTTAGAAATTGTGTTTCACAAAAAAGAAAACAAAATTAGTTTTGTATGTGAAAACCATTATTTGACGCGCAATAAAATAGCTAAGCATTGGTGCAGTGAGTAGAACATTTGACTGACAAACCGAAGTCCCTGGTTCGTATTCTAGCTGGCCTTTTTTATTATTAACAACTTACTCAACAACTATTTTGTAAGACAAATTGCAAGTACTTCTTTAACTCCCTATTTGTAAGCGAGCGTAGAAGTACTTGCCTCCAATGACATCACCGTGTTAAAATAATGACTCAAATTGCTAATAAAGAAGTAGTGCAATGAGGTTTTATTAGCTTTTTAACTCATTACTTTTCAATGTAAGTTTTTCCTGGGTATGTTTTAAAACTAAATGAAATCTTGAGTTTTGCATACAGCTTCTAAGTTTGATTAAAAATATTAATATATGTTGATTATTAAACCGTTCTGATGATTCCGTATAATAGTTCTGCTGATTTGAACTAGTAGAAAAATTTTGGAAATTCTCTGAGATTCTTCTCTAATATAATCTGCCTAAAATTTTTGTATTAAACCTATACTAAATTTACAATCTTACACATTATCTCAATTTTCTTCAATAATATATTGCCCAGATTTTCTTTAACTGTCTCACACAAAAATTATTATGTAAAGCGGAAATTAAAATTAAATTAAAATTTTTATTTCCGTCTTCATTTATTTTCAAATGAAAATTTTTGAAATATAAGTTTTTCAATTCATATAAAATTTCTATAGAATTGTTGTTTTAAATGTTCAAAGTATTTAAAACTTAACAGACATTTACTTTTGAAAAAATAGTCCTCACATACGGCATACGCCAAGAATTATAGAAACATAGATTGCGCATTCAGTATGTAAAAAAATGTTCGTTCTGCGCATGTACGTCATATCAGCCTAGAACTTGAGAAAAATAAAAGCAAAACATAAACAAAGTGACATTTTTGGAAAATAAAAAAATATTTCAATACAAATAAAATACATAATACAAATAAAAAAAAAAACTAATTTCGCACGCCTTGGAGTTGTTGGTGCTTTTGCAATTTTTCACAGCGCATTTCATATTTAAAGTATTTTATTTTTTTAAATTTTACCAAAATTTTTTGACGTTTTTAAAACTTTTTTTTAGACGTCAATCACTTTATTTGCTGATGTGACGTAGAACATCGAACACCTGTTGATTTAAACCAATAAAAACCTGCGCAATGCGTAATCTATATTTTTATAATTCTTGGGCATACGCTCTACTTCATTATTCTTGTTGTTATTATCATCAAGGCAGAGGTTGTACCTACTACCTTCACTTTTGCCTCTATGTTTTTGACAATGGCTGTACACTTGACGCATTGTCCACCACGGTGGCCAAGGTACCTAGGTAGATCAACACTTGCCGCCATTAATGGGTTATTTGAGCCTAATTCTCTCTATCAAATTTTATGAGGATCGGTCTGTAATTGACCCTCCAAACATGACTTTAATGCTCATTGTTGGCTTAAAAATACGTGTTTAGCGCTGAAATAAAATAAAATTAATTTTTCTACGAGCAAAAATCTATACACCGAATTTAAAGAGGATCGGTCCATAATTAGTCTTACCCCAAATATAAGGTCCCCTCAGAAAATGATTTAACGCTCACTGCTGGCTTTAAAATACTAGTATAGCACTAAAATTCGACACAAATATCTCTACTGAATTTTATGAGAATTTTTAAGTTTTAAATTTTAAAAATCATACGTTTTCATTAAAATATCCATTGTTATCAAGATATATACTAGGCTTCGTTTCAAAAAATAAAATGTTTCCCGTTTTTGTGATATCACATCTTTTTAGATTTTGTATCAGTGATTACTATGCTTTAATAATTTTTTCAAAATTCCCCCTTCTTCTGCATAGCTGAAGCGGAAACCTTATTTATATATTTGATGACAATTTAAATTTTCAGATTTTAAACTTTACAATGCTATATTTCGGAAACCACGAAAGTTATAAGACCCAAAATTTGTCATTATACAAGTTTTATTTTATTCGGAGATGACGATGAAAAACACCATTGTTTGATGGGAAATTATTAAAACAATACACAACATTATAACCATCATAACTCCTAAACGGATTACAATAAATTAAAAATTTTAACACTTATCTTTTTAGGGGCATTTAATATTATATTTGCGTATGATGCATCTAAATTCTGTCAAATTAAGTTTGTATATCTTAAATAGTATACTAAAGTCGGATTTGAAATATGTTTCGCAGTTTCGGTCTATAAAAAACTATGATATCATAATTTCAAAAATATTGTGTAAAGCCTAATATATAAATATGTATTACTAGCTAAATGTACCCGGCGTTGCTCGGGTTTTCTTCGATTCTTACAGATATTATATAGCACTTGTTAGTTATGAGGGTAAAAATTAAAATGGTCATAAATTATTACTAATGTTGATTAGAGGGTTTTTAATGACTTTTTGTTTTTGAAGTTCGAAATTTCGATTTGGTAAATTCTAACGTTACTGACTGACTGACTGACTGACTGATTGACTGATTCATCATCGCACAGCCTTAACGGTTAAAGCTAAAGAGCTGAAATTTGGACAGGGGGTTGGTATCCCACCAAATAGATCCACTAAGGCGGGATTTTTGGAAATTCGAATGTTTAGGGGGTAAAATCGGTAACCTCATATCTCCTAAACTAGAAAAGATACAAAAATAGTTAAAAGCTTATGGTCGTTCATTTAAAAAATAAGCGGACAGGTGTCTGGTACTTTTTTCAATTTCGGCCCCTTTAGGGAATAAACGGGTAAAAACTGTATTTTGGTACTTTTTTTCACCCCATGTATCTTTTAAACCAGTGAACATTCAAACAATATTTTTGACTCCTTCATAACTTGACGAAAAAATAAAAATATAAATTTAGTACTTTTTGGTTATTCGGATGTTTAAGGGGTGAAAATTGTACCTATTTTTGGTACTTTTTCCATAAAACATTGATTTTGGTTTATTATCTTATACATACAAATACGTAATAACGGGCTCCCACTACGATGTTGCAACATTTTGGAATAGAATTTTTATTTCGTTAATGGGTAGAAAAAAAGTACCAAAAGGGGTAAAAACTGGAAATTTGATTTTATTCAAACACAATGATCCAATTTAGATAAAATTTTTAGATTTAGAAACACTAAATATGCTAATGAGGTGTTATTTGGAAACCCGGTACCAAGTGATATTTTTTGGTACTTTTTCATTCTCCATCTGGTAGTTTTTTGAGTTTTCTTTGATATTGAAATCGAAACATGAAATTAATAATAAAGAGACTTTTCAGTACTTTTTCGTTCTACACAGGTATTTTATTGAGTTTTCTTTAAAATTAAACCTAGAAGCATGAAATTAAGCATGTAGAGCCCGGAGTAAGTGAGAATCTAAAAAAAGGGGACTTTTTGGTACTTTTTCGTACTTCGACTGGTACTTTTTGAATTTTCTATAATATTGAACCTAGAAACATGAAATTAAGCATGTAGAGCACGTAGTAAATGATAATCTATAAAAGCGGACTTTTTGGTACTTTTTCGTTCTACAAAAGTTACTTTTTGAGTTTTCTATAAAATTTAATCTAGAAAAATGAAATTAAGCATGTAGAGCCCGGAGTAAATGGGAATCTATAAAAGGGGACTTTTTGGTACTTTTTCGTTCTTCAAAAGGTACTTTTTGAATTTCCTATAATATTGAACCTAGAAACATGAAATTAAGTATGTAGAGCCCGGAGTAAATGAGAATCTATAAAAGGGGACTTTTTGGTACTTTTTCGTTCTTCAAAAGGTACTTTTTGAATTTCCTATAATATTGAACCTAGAAACATGAAATTAAGTATGTAGAGGATGGATTAAGTGAGAACCTATAAAAGGGGACTTTTGGTACTTTTTCGTTCTTCAAAAGTTACTTTTTAGATTTTTGTATAATATTGAACCTAGAAACATGAAATTAAGCATGTAGAGCCCGGAGTAAACGATAATCTATAAAAGGAGACTTTTTGGTACTGTTTCGTTCTACAAAAGGTACTTTTTGAGTTTTCTATAAAATTTAACCTAGAAACATGAAATTAAGCAAGTAGAGCCCGGAGTAAATGAGAATCTTTAAAATAATAAATAAAAGAGGACTTTTCGTTCTTTATAAGGTACTTTTTGGATTTTTGTATAATATTGAACCTAGAAACGTGAAATTAAGCACGTAGAACCCGGATTAAGTGAGGACCTATAAAAGGGGACCTTTTTGGTACTTTTCCGTTCTTTAAAAGGTGCATTTTGAATTGTCAATAATATTGAACCTAGAAACATGAAATTAAGCGTTTAGAGCCTATTTTTAAGTGAGAACCTATTAAAGAGCACTTTTTGGTACTTTTTCGTTCTTCAAAAGGTACTTTTTGTGTTTTTTTATAATATTGATCCTAGAAACATGAAATTAAGCATGTGGAGTCCGGAGTTAATGAGACTTTTCAGTACTTTTTCGTTCTACACAAGTATTTTTTTGTTTTCTTTAAAATTAAACCTAGAAGCATGAAATTAAGCATGTAGAGCCCGGAGTAAGTGAGAATCTAAAAAAAGGGGACTTTTTGGTACTTTTTCGTACTTCGACTGGTACTTTTTGAATTTTCTATAATATTGAACCTAGAAACATGAAGCATGAGCACGTAGTAAATGAGAATCTATAAAAGCGGGCTTTTTGGTACTTTTTCGTTCTACAAAAGGTACTTTTTGAGTTTTCTATAAAATTTAACCTAGAAAAATGAAATTAAGCATGTAGAGCCCGGAGTAAATGGGAATTTATAAAAGGGGACTTTTTGGTACTTTTTCGTTCTTCAAAAGGTACTTTTTGAATTTCCTATAATACTGAACCTAGAAACATGAAATTAAGTATGTAGAGCCCGGAGTAAATGAGAATATATAAAAGGGGACTTTTTGGTACTTTTTCGTTCTTCAAAAGGTACTTTTTGAATTTCCTATAATATTGAACCTAGAAACATGAAATTAAGTATGTAGAGGATGGATTAAGTGAGAACCTATAAAAGGGGACTTTTGGTACTTTTTCGTTCTTCAAAAGGTACTTTTTGGATTTTTGTATAATATTGAACCTAGAAACATGAAATTAAGCATGTAGAGCCCGGAGTAAATCTGAATCTATAAAAGGAGACTTTTTGGTACTGTTTCGTTCTACAAAAGGTACTTTTTGAGTTTTCTATAAAATTTAACCTAGAAACATGAAATTAAGCATGTAGAGCCCGGAGTAAATGAGAATCTATAAAATAATAATTAAAAGGGGACTTTTCCTTCTTCAAAAGGTACTTTTTTGATTTTTGTATAATATTGAACCTAGAAATGTGAAATTAAGCACGTAGAGCCCGGATTAAGTGAGGACCTATAAAAGGGGACTTTTTGGTACTTTTCCGTTCTTTAAAAGGTGCATTTTGAATTTTCAATAATATTGAACCTAGAAACATGAAATTAAGCGTTTAGAGCCTATTTTTAAGTGAGAACCTATAAAAGGGCACTTTTTGGTACTTTTTCGTTCTTCAAAAGGTACTTTTTGGGTTTTTTTTATAATATTGATCCTAGAAACATGAAATTAAGCATGTGGGGTCCGGAGTTAATTAGAATCTATAAAAGCAATCAGGGACTTGAGTGAATGAAAATTTAAACTGGAATATTTTTGAATTTTCTATAATATTGAACTTAGGAACATGAAATTAAATAAAATAGGTTCTTTGGTACTTTTTCGTACTTCTCTGGTACTACGTAATAACGGGCTCCCACTACGATGTTGCAACATTTTGGAATAGAATTTTTATTTCGTTAATGGGTAGAAAAAAAGTACCAAAAGGGGTAAAAACTGGAAATTTGATTTTATTCAAACACAATGATCCAATTTAGATAAAATTTTTAGATTTAGAAACACTAAATATGCTAATGAGGTGTTATTTGGAAACCCGGTACCAAGTGATATTTTTTGGTACTTTTTCATTCTCCATCTTTTTTTGAGTTTTCTTTGATATTGAAATCGAAACATGAAATTAATAATAAAGAGACTTTTCAGTACTTTTTCGTTCTACACAGTTATTTTTTTGAGTTTTCATTAAAATTAAACCTAGAAGCACGAAATTAAGCATGTAGAGCCCGGAGTAAGTGAGAATCTAAAAAGGGGACTTTTTGGTACTTTTTCGTACTTCGACTGGTACTTTTTGATTTTTCTATAATATTGAACCTAGAAACATGAAATTGAGCATGTAGAGCACGTAGTAAATGAGAATCTATAAAAGCGGACTTTTTGGTACTTTTTCGTTCTACAAAAGGTACTTTTTGAGTTTTCTATAAAATTTAACCTAGAAACATGAAATTAAGTATGTAGAGGATGGATTAAGTGAGAACCTATAAAAGGGGACTTTTGATACTTTTTCGTTCTTCAAAAGGTACTTTTTGGATTTTTGTATAATATTGAACCTAGAAACATGAAATTAAGCAGTCAGTCAGTCAGTCAGTCAGTAACGTTAGAATTTTATATATAGATAGATAAATCCACCTTTTTTTATTCAAAAAATCCAGTTAGATTTATCAACTGTATAACTACCATTTTTGCACTATTATTTTTTTCTTAGCTTACACAATGTTTTTTTTTTGGAAATAATGATGACCAAATCGAAATTTCGAACTTCAAAAACAAAAAGTCATTAAAAACCCTCTAATCAACATTAGTAATAATTTATGACCATTTTAATTTTTACCCTCATAACTAACAAGAGCTATATAATATCTGTAAGAATCGAAGGAAACCCGAGCAACGCCGGTTACATTTAGCTAGTATATATATAAAATTCTAACGTTACTGACTGACTGACTGATTGACTGATTCATCATCGCACAGCCTAAACGGTTAAAGCTAAAGAGCTGAAATTTGGACAGGGGGTTGGTCTCCCACCAAATAGATCCACTAAGACGGGATTTTTGGAAGTTCGAATGTTTAGGGGGTAAAAAAGGGTAAAAACGGGTAAAATCGGTAACCTCATATCTCCTAAACTAGAAAAGATACAAAAATAGTTAAAAGCTTATCGTCGTTCATTTAAAAAATAAGCGGACAGGTGTCTGGTACTTTTTTAATTTCGGCCCCGTTAGGGAATAAACGGGTAAAAACTGTATTTTGGTACTTTTTTGCACCCCATGTATCTTTTAAACCAGTGAACATTCAAACAATATTTTTGAATCCTTCATAACTTGACGAAAAAATAAAAATATAAATTTTGTACTTTTTGGTTATTCGGACGTTTAAGGGGTGAAAATTGTACCTATTTTTGGTACTTTTTTCATAAAACATTGATTTTGGTTTATTATCTTTTACATATAAATACGTAATAACGGGCTCCCACTACGATGTTGCAACATTTTGGAATGGAATTTTTATTTGGTTAATGGGTAGAAAAAAAGTACCAAAAGGGGTAAAAACTGGAAATTTGATTTTATTCAAACACAATGATCCAATTTAGATTTTCAGATTTAGAAACACTAAATATGCTAATGAGGTGTTATTTGGAAACCCGGTACCAAGTTATATTTTTTGGCACTTTTTCATTCTCAATCTGGTAGTTTTTGAGTTTTCTTCTTTCTGAAATCGAAACATGAAATTAATAATAAAGAGACTTTTCAGTACTTTTTCGTTCTACACAGGTATTTTTTTGAGTTTTCTTTAAAATTAAACCTAGAAGCATGAAATTAAGCATTTAGAGCCCGGAGTAAGTGAGAATCTAAAAAAAGGGGACTTTTTGGTACTTTTTCGTACTTCGACTGGTACTTTTTGAATTTTCTATAATATTAAACCTAGAAACATGAAGCATGAGCACGTAGTAAATGAGAATCTATAAAAGGGGACTTTTTGATACTTTTTCGTTCTACAAAAGGTACTTTTTGAGTTTTCTATAAAATTTAACCTAGAAAAATGAAATTAAGCATGTAGAGCCCGGAGTAAATGGGAATCTATAAAAGGG